>NW_024041262.1:26984060-27368129 GCF_014851395.1 Micropterus salmoides
TAATCTCACATGATAATGTGGTTAGCTGCTAACTCTAATTTAGTAGGGAAGAAGATAGCAAAGATCGTAAATAATAAACTTTATATATCACATACAATTATAGTATTGGGCCAAATTTTCCCAAATGCGAATTTGAGGCTCTGCGTTTAATCCATCTTTGAATGGGAAGCTATTGTACAGCACCCAGGGAGCGGTTACGGGTCCAGGGCCTTGCTAATGCTCCCTCAATTTAGGCCTCTGGATTTAACCAATCCTAGAATGGGCAGGCATTGTACAGCGTCAAGGGAACAGTGACGTTTTCAGAGCGTTGCTCAGGGGGCTCCAACCAGAAAATCTTTACTCCCAAGCCAAGTCCCCATGGATTGAGCTAATGCTGCCCCGATAGGAATGCGCCCAACGTGGGGCTCGACCCTGAGTTTGCTAATTATCCCTTAACTTCAATTTCGTAAGGGAGAAGATAGTAAAAAGAGTAAATGATAAACTTTGTGTCACATAGAATTATAGTGTGGGCCAAATGCGAATTTGAGGCTGTGCATTTAACCCATCCTTGAATGGGCTGCCACTTTAAAGCACCCAGGGAGCAGTTACGGGTCCAGGGCCTTGCTAATGCTCCCTCAATTTAGACCTCTGGATTTAACCAATCCTAGAATGGGTAGGCATTGTACAGCGTCAAGGGAGCAGTGACGTTTTCAGAGCGTTGCTCAGGGGGCTCCAACCAGAAAATCTTTACTTCTAAGCCAAGTCCCCATGGATTGAGCTAATGCTGCCCCGATAGGAATGCGCCCAACGTGGGGCTCGACCCTGAGTTTGCTAATTATCCCTTAACTTCAATTTCGTAAGGGAGAAGATAGTAAAAGAGTAAATGATAATCTTTGAGTCACATAGAATTATAGTGTGGGCCAAATGTTAGGGGTCCAGGGCCTTGCTAATGCTCCCTCAATTTAGGCCTCTGGATTTAACCAATCCTAGAATGGGCAGGCATTGTACAGCGTCAAGGGAACAGTGACGTTTTCAGAGCGTTGCTCAGGGGGCTCCAACCAGAAAATCTTTACTCCCAAGCCAAGTCCCCATGGATTGAGCTAATGCTGCCCCGATAGGAATGCGCCCAACGTGGGGCTCGACCCTGAGTTTGCTAATTATCCCTTAACTTCAATTTCGTAAGGGAGAAGATAGTAAAAAGAGTAAATGATAATGTTTGAGTCACATAGAATTATAGTGTGGGCCAAATGTTAGGGGTTCAGGGCCTTGCTAATGCTCCCTCAATTTAGGCCTCTGGATTTAACCAATCCAAGAGTGGGCAGACATTGTACCGTGAAGAGTTACGTTTTCAGAGCGTTGCTCAGGGGGCTCAATCCAGCAAGTCTTTACTCTCAAGCCAAGTCCCCACGGATTGAGCTAATAGGAAGACACCCAACGTGGGGCTCGAACCCACGACCCTGAGATTAAGAGTCTCATGCTCTACCGACTGAGCTAGCCGGGCCACGTCAGTCCAAGTGTAAGCCCTTCAATTCTCAAACAACCTGTAATCTCACATGATAATGTGGTTAGCTGCTAACTCTAATTTAGTAGGGAAGAAGATAGCAAAGATCGTAAATAATAAACTTTATATATCACATACAATTATAGTATTGGGCCAAATTTTCCCAAATGCGAATTTGAGGCTCTGCGTTTAATCCATCTTTGAATGGGAAGCTATTGTACAGCACCCAGGAGCGGTTACGGGTCCAGGGCCTTGCTAATGCTCCCTCAATTTAGGCCTCTGGATTTAACCAATCCTAGAATGGGTAGGCATTGTACAGCGTCAAGGGAACAGTGACGTTTTCAGAGCGTTGCTCAGGGGGCTCCAACCAGAAAATCTTTACTCCCAAGCCAAGTCCCCATGGATTGAGCTAATGCTGCCCCGATAGGAATGCGCCCAACGTGGGGCTCGACCCTGAGTTTGCTAATTATCCCTTAACTTCAATTTCGTAAGGGAAGATAGTAAAAAGAGTAAATGATAAACTTTGTGTCACATAGAATTATAGTGTGGGCCAAATGTTAGGGGTCCAGGGCCTTGCTAATGCTCCCTCAATTTAGGCCTCTGGATTTAACCAATCCTAGAATGGGTAGGCATTGTACAGCGTCAAGGGAGCAGTGACGTTTTCAGAGCGTTGCTCAGGGGGCTCCAACCAGAAAATCTTTACTCCCAAGCCAAGTCCCCATGGATTGAGCTAATGCTGCCCCGATAGGAATGCGCCCAACGTGGGGCTCGACCCTGAGTTTGCTAATTATCCCTTAACTTCAATTTCGTAAGGGAGAAGATAGTAAAAAGAGTAAATGATAAACTTTGAGTCACATAGAATTATAGTGTGGGCCAAATGTTAGGGGTCCAGGGCCTTGCTAATGCTCCCTCAATTTAGGCCTCTGGATTTAACCAATCCTAGAATGGGTAGGCATTGTACAGCGTCAAGGGAGCAGTGACGTTTTCAGAGCGTTGCTCAGGGGGCTCCAACCAGAAAATCTTTACTCCTAAGCCAAGTCCCCATGGATTGAGCTAATGCTGCCCCGATAGGAATGCGCCCAACGTGGGGCTCGACCCTGAGTTTGCTAATTATCCCTTAACTTCAATTTCGTAAGGGAGAAGATAGTAAAAAGAGTAAATGATAAACTTTGTGTCACATAGAATTATAGTGTGGGCCAAATGCAAATTTGAGGCTGTGCATTTAACCCATCCTTGAATGGGCTGCCACTTTAAAGCACCCAGGGAGCAGTTACGGGTCCAGGGCCTTGCTAATGCTCCCTCAATTTAGGCCTCTGGATTTAACCAATCCTAGAATGGGTAGGCATTGTACAGCGTCAAGGGAGCAGTGACGTTTTCAGAGCGTTGCTCAGGGGGCTCCAACCAGAAAATCTTTACTCCTAAGCCAAGTCCCATGGATTGAGCTAATTCTGCCCCGATAGGAATGCGCCCAATGTGGGGCTCAACCCTGAGTTTGCTAATTATCCCTTAACTTCAATTTCGTAAGGGAGAAGATAGTAAAAAGAGTAAATGATAAACTTTGTGTCACATAGAATTATAGTGCGGGCCAAATGTTAGGGGTCCAGGGCCTTGCTAATGCTCCCTCAATTTAGGCCTCTGGATTTAACCAATCCAAGAGTGGGCAGACATTGTACCGTGAAGAGTTAAGTTTTCAGAGCGTTGCTCAGGGGGCTCAATCCAGCAAGTCTTTACTCCCAAGCCAAGTCCCCACGGATTGAGCTAATAGGAAGACGCCCAACGTGGGGCTCGAACCCACGACCCTGAGATTAAGAGTCTCATGCTCTACCGACTGAGCTAGCCGGGCTACGTCAGTCCAAGTGTAAGCCCTTCAATTCTCAAACAACCTGTAATCTCTCATGATACAATTTCGTAAGGGAGAAGATAGTAAAAAGAGTAAATGATAAACTTTGTGTCACATAGAATTATAGTGTGGGCCAAATGCAAATTTGAGGCTGTGCATTTAACCCATCCTTGAATGGGCTGCCACTTTAAAGCACCCAGGCAGCAGTTACGGGTCCAGGGCCTTGCTAATGCTCCCTCAATTTAGGCCTCTGGATTTAACCAATCCTAGAATGGGTAGGCATTGTACAGCGTCAAGGGAGCAGTGACGTTTTCAGAGCGTTGCTCACGGGGCTCCAACCAGAAAATCTTTACTCCTAAGCCAAGTCCCCATGGATTGAGCTAATGCTGCCCCGATAGGAATGCGCCCAACGTGGGGCTCGACCCTGAGTTTGCTAATTATCCCTTAACTTCAATTTCGTAAGGGAGAAGATAGTAAAAAGAGTAAATGATAATCTTTGAGTAACATAGAATTATAGTGTGGGCCAAATGTTAGGGGTCCAGGGCCTTGCTAATGCTCCCTCAATTTAGGCCTCTGGATTTAACCAATCCTAGAATGGGTAGGCATTGTACAGCGTCAAGGGAGCAGTGACGTTTTCAGAGCGTTGCTCAGGGGGCTCCAACCAGAAAATCTTTACTCCTAAGCCAAGTCCCCATGGATTGAGCTAATGCTGCCCCGATAGGAATGCGCCCAACGTGGGGCTCGACCCTGAGTTTGCTAATTATCCCTTAACTTCAATTTCGTAAGGGAGAAGATAGTAAAAAAGAGTAAATGATAAACTTTGTGTCACATAGAATTATAGTGTGGGCCAAATGCGAATTTGAGGCTGTGCATTTAACCCATCCTTGAATGGGCTGCCACTTTAAAGCACCCAGGGAGCAGTTACGGGTCCAGGGCCTTGCTAATGCTCCCTCAATTTAGGCCTCTGGATTTAACCAATCCTAGAATGGGTATGCATTGTACAGCGTCAAGGGAGCAGTGACATTTTCAGAGCGTTGCTCAGGGGGCTCCAACCAGAAAATCTTTACTCCTAAGCCAAGTCCCCATGGATTGAGCTAATGCTGCCCCGATAGGAATGCGCCCAACGTGGGGCTCGACCCTGAGTTTGCTAATTATCCCTTAACTTCAATTTCGTAAGGGAGAAGATAGTAAAAAGAGTAAATGATAAACTTTGAGTCACATTGAATTATAGTGTGGGCCAAATTTTAGGGGTCCAGGGCCTTGCTAATGCTCCCTCAATTTAGGCCTCTGGATTTAACCAATCCAAGAGTGGGCAGACATTTTACCGTGAAGAGTTACGTTTTCAGAGCGTTGCTCAGGGGGCTCAATCCAGCAAGTCTTTACTCCCAAGCCAAGTCCCCACGGATTGAGCTAATAGGAAGACGCCCAACGTGGGGCTCGAACCCACGACCCTGAGATTAAGAGTCTCATGCTCTACCGACTGAGCTAGCCGGGCTACGTCAGTCCAAGTGTAAGCCCTTCAATTCTCAAACAACCTGTAATCTCTCATGATACAATTTCGTAAGGGAGAAGATAGTAAAAAGAGTAAATGATAAACTTTGTGTCACATAGAATTATAGTGTGGGCCAAATGCAAATTTGAGGCTGTGCATTTAACCCATCCTTGAATGGGCTGCCACTTTAAAGCACCCAGGCAGCAGTTACGGGTCCAGGGCCTTGCTAATGCTCCCTCAATTTAGGCCTCTGGATTTAACCAATCCTAGAATGGGTAGGCATTGTACAGCGTCAAGGGAGCAGTGACGTTTTCAGAGCGTTGCTCAGGGGGCTCCAACCAGAAAATCTTTACTCCTAAGCCAAGTCCCCATGGATTGAGCTAATTCTGCCCCGATAGGAATGCGCCCAACGTGGGGCTCGACCCTGAGTTTGCTAATTATCCCTTAACTTCAATTTCATAAGGGAGAAGATAGTAAAAAGAGTAAATGATAATCTTTGAGTCACATAGAATTATAGTGTGGGCCAAATGTTAGGGGTCCAGGGCCTTGCTAATGCTCCCTCAATTTAGGCTTCTGGATTTAACCAATCCAAGAGTGGGCAGACATTGTACAGCGTCAAGGGAGCAGTGACGTTTTCAGAGCATTGCTCAGGGGGCTCAATCCAGCAAGTCTTTACTCCTAAGCCAAGTCCCCACAGATTGATTTAATAGGAAGACGCCCAACATGCGGCTTGAACCTACGACCCTGAGATTAAGAGTCTCATGCTCTCATTCTTCTCCAGTCAAGGCAAGACAGTGATCTCTGAGGCCAACCAAAATCTCTGCCAAGTCCTGCACAGCGCCATATCCCTCAATATTGTCGGGTCCAACTGAATCCTAAAATAAAAGATAATTTTAATACTTTTAGAAGCAATGAATACAATGGATCACATGAGAGCACAGCCAACATTACCCATATTTTGTTTAATAACATGTACATTTAAAAAGGAACTGGTTCCTTACATCATGTGAGGTTTTCGCTTCAGATGTTCTCTTCAAAAGATCCATTTCCGCTGACAATTGGTCTACTGGGGCTACATAAAAAATGTAGATTTATTCATTTAGCTGACACTTTTATCCAAAGCGAGGGACCGCAGTTCATGTGGAATCGTGGTGGTATTGTGGGTTACCAAAAAAGATAAAAGCAAAGTGATTTATTTCAACACAGTTAAAGAATGGTTTAAGCTAATAGCAGTTTACATTGAAGGCAGTCAGTGAAAAATAGAGCTTCATAAATCTGTACAGCATCAGAAATTAAACTTTCTAAAGCTTTAATTATTTTGCTTTTATGTCTCTACCACTCTTTACACTCTCTCAGGTACCTGTTAGTTTTATCTCCAGTCCATCAAGTGGCGGTAACGGGAGTTTATTTTGAATTCACATACTGTACAGGCATATATTAATAGTTACCACAGTTACATTCAGATCTACACAAATGCATCAAAGACTTTAGTAAATAAGATAGGAGTAGCTTTTATTGTTCCAGAGTTTCGTCTTACAATAGGGAAGAGGATTAGTGATGAAGTATCAGTGAACACAGGAGAAATGCACGCCATTTTGTTAGCAGTGCATTGGATAGAGAGTGAGATTGAGAGTGATTATTTGTTCAGATTCAAGTTCATCACTAATCAGTTTACAGAGCACTCAGACGGCAGACCACATATTTTGATAGAATTACAGGATAAAAAAACAACAAATCCCGGACACATTGGCATGAAAGGAAACAAAATGGCAGATAAGGCTGCAAAGGAGGCAACAAAAAGAGAAGACGTCGATGTGGCAGTTAGCACCAGTAAGATAGAAATAAAGAGCATTATGAAATGAGACTGAAGAAACGGTGTCAAAAGCAATGGGAGGAAGAGAGGAAAGGACAGTGGTTTTACAAAATTCTGAGAAGAGTAGGAGAAATGAGATGTGCAAGAAGGAACAGGACACTTATATCAGGATTTAGATTTGGGCACACAGGAGTCAACAGCACTTGATTCAAAATAGGTAAACATAACACAGGCAGGTGTGAATACTGTGGGCAACAAGAGACGGTCGAACACGTCATACTGTCAGAAGTATGAGGGAAAACCTTGGAAGGTATAAAGAATACATTTTGGTTTAATAGAAATCTTTAGAAAGAACTCAAGAACTCAAATCAATATGATTGACGGGATCTGAGTCTTACTTTTTGTTTTGTTTGTTTTGTTCTGTTTGGTCTAAGTCAGGGCTTTTCAAAGTGTGAGGTGGGCCTCCCGAGGTGGGCTCCAAACAGTTTCAGGGGAGGCTCAGTGAATGGAAATGAAACAATATTACATTACTTATTGCATTAGTTATCAAAAGGAGATTGCATAAAATAGCCTACAGAGATACAGTAATTTTTGGGCACTGTTTGCCCCCCATCAGTGTCAGAAATTAATAAATGGCTTAGGACAGAGCTTTTTTAAAACTATTTGGTGCAGTCAGACGTTATGTCAAACAGCAATGTTAGGCTATTTTGGCTCAAATGTTGAGCGTCTATGGGATCAGATAATATAATGATGATCTCACAGACATCCAGGAATCGAGCAAAATTTACCAAGCTTTGTATGAGGAGAGGCCCACAGTCTCAGACTTTGAAAACCCCTGGCCTAATGCCGCGTTCCAGACTGCTCGGAACTGGGAAATTTCCAACTTGAAATATCCGACTTCCAACCTCAAAGCGTTCCAGGTGCATGGTGGTGCTGGTGCATGACGCCGAAAGTGGCTGGCCGTGACAAAGTGTACACACAGTTGCACCCTCAGCAGTGCTTTAGGTGTTATTTAAAAGTATTAACTGGTTAACAGGTTAACTGTGTACCCCTGTAGCTACATCAGTTGGCAATCCACAAGTCAGCGTTGTAGGTTACCCTTCCTAATGTTTAGGCATTTTTTAACAATAACTCTTATGGAGAGAAGATGACTTTATGAGATTATTTACTTTACATATTTCTACATCAATGTACGCATTCCAGGGTAGTTTTTGTAGTTGGAGTTCGGAAATTTCCCACTTCCTAGTTTCCTGGAACGCAGCATAAGTAGGCCCTGTCCCAATATCTGCACTTCCACCTTTGTGCCCCTCAATGCACGTTCTCGCTAAGGGGTCCAAGACCGTAGGGTGTCCCGATCCTCTAATGCTATTCTCCAGGGGTGATCATCTGCGCACTTAAGGCACCCCTTTCGCAAGTGCGCATCAGACCTCACTTTCCTATGGGCTCTTACTCAGAATCCTTGTAGTGTTGTGACGTTTCGAACAGCTAACCAATGGGGGAGCAAAACGGTTGCTATGGTGCTGGTTGGACACCGGAAAAAAGGAAGCCGACAAGAGCGTAAACAAATGAAGAAGAAATTTCTTTTTAAGTGTAAGTGAAAATCGTTTTTGATCAGAATATACCTAATTCTTCTGGTAAGAAACTGGTGGTGAGTTTCAATGATCAATTTTAGCAGGAGTACCGCAAACTGAAAATCTTTATGTGGTTCACAACAAGTTAACAAGGTTAGGCATCACAACAGGCAGGCCTATCTTCCATCATTGAACATAAAAAACCATCACTATATAAGGTATTACACTTCTGTAAAAATAACATCATAAATAATTTAAGGAAAACATATAAACTATAGGAATAACAAATGAAAATATAAATGTAGAGAAAAATAAGGTGCAAAAAGGAAGTATTGGCATATTGCTAAAGGCAGTATAAACATTACATTTCTATAGATAGTTCCTGTAACAAAATCAATTGTATAGGCACATTTACTGTCATTTATTAATTGGATAGACTCACAATGAATTCTGAATTCTGTTATAAATCATTTGAATGATGGTCGGGATCTTGAGAACTTGATCTTATGGACGTGCTACTTACCTAATAAGATGAGTAAGTTAACCATTTTACATATATTTAAATTTCTGTTTTCATAGTGTAGTATTACATCCTTGGCTTCTAGTTTGATTAAATGATTAGTTTGAGTTACAAAGTAATCCATAAATTTTCCCCCAGAATCCCAATGTGTATCGATATTGTCTCTTCTTCATATTTGCAGAATTCAACATTTGGTTAGAAGGGTATACTGACCAAATGTATGTTAGTAGGGTATACTGACCAAATGTATGTTAGTAGGGTATACTGACCAAATGTAATGCATTTCTTTCAATTTATGGGGTAAAACAAATTTAAATAGAAGTTTCCATGTTTGCTCTCCTGATCGCAGCAGGAGCTTCGGGTCTTTGCGCACTTGCTCCGCCAACAAGTGTCCACTTCGGGGAAGACCTCAGGGCGCAGTGCGGATATCGGGACAGGGTCCTGGTCCTTGTGATCCACACTCCAGACCGGTCGGTGGCGGTAACGCACCGGTTCGTTGTTTGCCAGCCGCCTATAAACTTCCTTAAAGAAGGAGAAGTTGTGTATTTCTTGCTGCTAGCTTGACTCGTGAGCAACACAAGAGGGATTTGGGGGATTTTCTGGACTATTTTGAAACCGACGAGGGATTTCCTGTTTTCACAGCTCCCTCCTTGGATAAACACGGTAAATAAAAATATGTGTGTGTGTGTCTGTCATGGCTGGATGAACATAACTGAAACGAACTGACTCTGGTTTATCCAGAATTTTCCTCCGCTGCTGTAAAACAGCACCGGGTCCCGGAGGTAACGTCAAGTTTCCAGGTCGACCCTCGGTGTTTGGTGCTGAACGGTAATAAACGGGTAACATTCCTGCACAGTAACGTTAAGACACGTCCGGCTGCTGCCCTGTCATGTCTCACTAATCACTGTTTTTAGCCTCTTGCATAGGTGACATTTACACTGGAACAGGTCACCAACACTTTATCAAAACTTTTCCTCAAAATGGTCTGATACAGCAAGAAATCAGAAACGAAAAGGCTTTGAGAAAGGTTTATTTGCACAATGAGAAAACATGCAATGTAAATATAGAAGAAACAAATGTGCATTGTTTAAAAAAAAAAAGTAGCTTAAGACAGCAAAAACAAGCTTCTGATTTTCCACCAAATCTCCCAAAAAACATGCTTGAATCAGTCAGTGATTTTAACAACTTTAACACAGTTTTCTGTTTTCTTCCTGTGCACATGACAAAAAAGGAGGGATGATATTACATGAAAAACATTCATCTGCAGGAGAAATATTACTTTATATTTTGAATTGTCACCTGCCGCCTGAATTTTATGTTTCCCTTTTCATGAGTAAAAACATTTTCACCATAAAATGCAGGAAAGGCAGAAATCGGTGCAGAATATTTCACCAGAATGCAGGAAATTAAGTGTTTAATGCTCAAAATCTATTCTGTCCCCGCCATTTTTCAACACAGAACATTACTGACCGTTAAGTTCAGGACCCGAAACTATGAAATTCCATTCATAAAAACAATAAATAACAGGAATAAACATCCAAAATCAGGAGTAGTTAATTACCGATTCCTTGTTTTGCAGAGGGATGTTGTTACACTCACATCTGTGACCTGTCAGATTTTGTGACACTAAAAGGTTTGGTAATTTACATAAGGGATATAAATAATAAACTAAATAAAAAAATAAAAAAATACTCATGGTGTGTTTAAAATTGTGAGATGAACATTTTGGCTTTCTAACTTCAGACAAAAAGTTAAATACACAGCATTTATAGTTAGAAACAGGAGAAAGAGAAACTATGAACAGTTGGACAGGACACTTGAAGTACAGTTTAACCTTTTTAAAAAGGCAAGGCAGGTTTATTTGTACAACTTTACGTAAAACATAAATGTTTAAAGTCAAATATAAAACAAAAACAGGTTAATTTGCCTGATAAACCTATTTGTTGACCCACTCATTTCCCCTTACTCGCGATCGTCACCGTGACTCCAGATCGTTTCAAATCTCTGTGATATTTTACATGTTGTTCATTGAACTGTTGGGATCAATACTGAAATAGTGGACTAATTGATTGGCAATAATGTAAAACTGAGAAAAGGAGAAAGAACTTTGATTAATTTAATACAGTCAAACATTTCCTGGTGCCGGCCTCTAAACTGTGATGATTTGCTGCTTTTCCTCGTTTTGTATCACAGTAAATTTCTTCAGGTTTTTGTTTCGCTGTCTGTCGACTAACTGATTAATTGTCTGATCTTAAATCAGAACACTTTAAAACTAAAACTAACTTTTGGAAAGTTAAATGTTGACTGAAAATAAACTCTGACACGCAGCATGGTGTCGGTCAGTACAGAGATTATATCTGATGTCTCGTCTGCAGGCCGGATGGCTTTCTGCTGCTTGTTGATCCACGTCTTCCTCTTCACCTGCTGCTCGGCCCACAGCGACGTCTTCACCTCCATCGGTGAGTAAATCCACTTTTCCTCCTGATCATTCGGACGTCTTCCTCCTCTGCCTCCCTCCGTGGGAAATAATAAACTAAACTAAAGTGTCCTCAGCTGTTTTTAAACCACAGACGGCGGCATGATTTCTTCTGAAATTAATTAATGAGAACAAAATAAAATAAATAATAATACAAACTAAGCCAGGAGGGGTCAGTAACATCCCCGTGGTACTTTATCAAATACTTGATCACACTTAGTTTTAATGAAAACTCTATATATTTTTAAGAGAGACAACCAGGTTTTAATTAGGAAGCTGAGACAGGAATTGGGTAAAAAACCCTGGAATATTTTCAGATTTTTAAATATATTTTTGGTCTTTAATCTTCCAGTGTTTTGATTAGATGAGAGAAAACAGTCTACAGACGAACTGATAATTGAAACTGTTGTTAGTTGCAGCACATGAAGGGAGAAAACAAGTGTTCTATAATTAAGGTAAAGTCTGAGCCTTTAATGCCGTTTTGAGTTGAAATCACCGGGACATTCAACCCAAACTGAAGAAACTTGCTGCTGCAGCTCTTAAGTCTGTTTGTTCTCAGGTCACATGACCGACCTGCTGTTCACGGAGAAGGACCTGGTCACCTCCCTGAAGGACTACATCCGAGCGGAGGAGAGCAAACTGGAGCAGATTAAAAAGTAAGAGACGTCTCAGGTGTCGGTCCGTCAGCAGATCTCAGGTCAGCGTCACTCATCATCGCCCGGCTCACCGAGCGTTAATCTGCCAGTACTCCTAAAATACTTTTAAATACACAACACAAGATGGCAGCACAGGCTGGTCGGTTTCTTTTCATGTACTTTTGGGCTTTTACTAAATCCCTGATGTGCTGGGAGACAGTTCAGCAGAACCGTTAACCAGGTTAAACCCGGTTCAATGTGTGTGTGTGTTCAGATGGGCTGACAAACTGGACGTCCTCTCTGCGGCTGCGACTCAGGACCCCGAGGGCTTCCTGGGACACCCGGTGAACGCCTTCAAGCTGATGAAGAGACTCAACACAGAGTGGGGGGAGCTGGAGAGCCTGGTGCTCACCGACATGTCCGATGGTACCAAGACAAACTCTCAGATTTCAGATTTGTGTCCTTCGTCTCCGGTCAGAGACGCTGACTGTTCCTCTGTGTGTTCTTCTTCTGTGGTGTTTTCAGCGTTCGTCTCTAACCTCACCATCCAGAGGCAGCACTTCCCCAACGATGACGACCAGATTGGAGCCGCCAAAGCTCTCATGAGGCTGCTGGACACCTACAAGCTGGACACCAACACCATCGCCACCGGACAGCTGCCAGGTCAGCAGAAGGCCTGGACGTAAAGGGGGGGGGGGGGGGGGTTGTCTTTACAGATTATCAGGGCCACTGAACACAGTTTGTATTCCTGCCTGATGGACTTTCCTGGAGTCCTAATAGGTTCCTGTTGTGAGAGGAAGTGAAAGTCCACTCAGGAAGGAAGGTCCAGTCATGTTGAAACTTAATCCCAACATCGCTTTTCTCCCCCTCTCTCGCCTGCTCAGGCTCGTCCTCTGTCGCCTCCCACCGGAGCGTTCTGACGGTGGACGACTGCTACGACCTCGGGAAGGTGGCGTACTCGGACGCAGACTACTACCACACGGAGCTGTGGATGGTTCAGGCCCTGAAGCAGCTGGATCAGGGAGAGACGTCCAGCACCACAGACGCCGTCTCTATCCTGGACTACCTGAGCTACTCGGTCTACCAGCAGGGGGACCTGGAGAGAGCGCTGGACTTCACCAAGAGGCTGCTGGAGCTCGGTCAGTCACATGACACCTCTGTTATCTGTCAGATTCTGATCCACCAATCAGCTGTGACAGGTGGTCGAGTCAGTAAGAATAATACGTTAAAGGGTTAAGTGTGATTTAAACTTCTGCATCGAATCGGCGCCGCCGCCTGACGTGCACCTCCTCAAAAATGTATCTACACCTCGGGGCGACGCAGACCGTAAGAACTGTGATTGGTCGGCTGGCCAACTAGCGTTTGGCGGTGTAAGTGCAGAATGACAGAGACACCGACTGCATGGCTGCGTGCGTAGACTCGACGCAGAAGTATAAATCTCGCTTTTGTCCAGACGGATAAACTGTAAAAACTTTGTCATGTTAACGTGTCTGACACTTTGGTTTCTGACCAAATCTCTGCAGAACTGACGACGTCCTGTGAGCACGGTAACGTTTGCTAATTAACCCTTCAGTACAGAGCTGCTAGCACGGCTCCACATTTACATTACATTTATTCATTTTATCCAAAGCGACTTAAGGCTCGTGCAGACTACACGGCTTTCAGCGTCGGCCGATGGCGTTCACACTGCGTGACTGATCGCCGACAGGGGGTCTGTGCCACCCGACGCTGGTCTCCAAACCACGTTTAGTCAATAAAACACGTGAAATGTGAAACAGGAAATGAGGCGAACCTACAGATAAAACAGCTGTTTGTTATTATAAAGACGGAGAATCTGGGTGACAATTTCCATTTTGTTTGCATAGTAACAGCAACGAGCCCAACAACTGACATAAATACAGAGCAGTCTGCAGCGTTTCTAGAGATGCTGGTTGGTTGACTGAACAGCGTAACGTGTTGTCACGTGCAGCGGATGAATAGACTCTGCCGACGCACACAGCAGCAGAACAACGTGTAGCGTTTTTACAAGAGCAGCAACACTGAGAGCTTCAGTTTACACGCCGTTAGCAAGTTAGAGAGACAAACCAAAGCTAAAGTTAACTCACCCTGCGTTCACTGTAAGGTCATTTTCTTCAGTCAAGTTTCCCTCAGCGCTCTCATAAAAACTAAAATATGACCGAGACTGAAAAAATGCTTCTTTTCCAAATGGAGTTGTGATCGATCAGGGCTACGCTAACTTAGTTCACAGCACGACGAGTGCTGCAGAGTGCCTGAAACCTGAAATGAAGTAACAGACACGCACCACCGGGAAACGGCTCCGTTGTTAGGGCAGGACCCGAGATGTGCGCGACCATGCGGATTCTGTAACAGCCGAGGCGACGGGCGCCCGACGCTGGCATCGAGTTGCGCGCGCATTAGTGCGGTTCGCTGTTGGAACACTGCGACCGTACGTAAAATAAGGATGCTGACCGAACCGATTCTGCCTGTTTAGACCCGACACACCAGCGAGCCAGCGGGAACCTGAAGTACTTTGAGTATCAGCTGGCGAAACAGAACAAGGTGGTGGAGAAGGACGAGGAGGAGACTGAGGGGAAACAGAAGAAGGGTCGACCTGACGATTACCTGCCAGAGAGGAGGAAGTACGAGCAGCTGTGTCGCGGCGAGGGCCTCAGGATGGTGAGGAGGGAGGGGCGGCACACGCTCAAATACCAACACCTCTTTAATGTCATGAAGTCATCCCGTCTTTTTCTGTCAGACTCCTCGCAGGCAGAGCCGCCTCTTCTGCCGTTACTATGACAACAACCGCCACCCGAAATACGTGATCGGCCCGGTGAAGCAGGAGGACGAGTGGGACCGCCCCCGCATCGTCCGATACCACGACATCGTGTCGGACAAGGAGATCGAGAAGGTGAAAGAGCTGGCCAAACCCAGGGTGAGTGGAAACCTCAGCTGAGGGCCGAAGGTCAGAATTCAGACCGAATCAGGCGCTGCGGCGATCAGCAGTGGCGTTGTGTGGCGGCGTTTACTTACGCTTCAGAACTTACCCACTGAAAAACAATCAGAAACTAAAGTTTTATCTACCTGATTCTGCGGTTTCAAACTGAAAGCCGCACACAGATGTTCATCATCATTGGCCGCCGCAGCGTGGCGCCGACTAAACCGACTACCAGCATTTAAAATGAAGCGCAGCGTCTGAAGTGGTCTGAGTTCCGCCCTGGACCCTTAAAGCTTTTGGGCTGTTGTTGGTGTCAAACTAACACATGCTGTGAACTAATGATGACGTAGTGAGCAGTGGTGGAAAGTACCCGACTGTATTCACTGTACTTAAGTACAGTATTGGCGTACTTGTACTCACCTTGAGTATTTCCTTCTTTTGCTGCGTTATACTTGTAGTTTTCACTCCACTACTTTCATCTGACAGCTGCAGTTACTAAATACTTTTCAGATTTGGATTTGACCTGAAACAAAATATGATGAGCTCATAAAACATCCCTAAAGATTAAACCAACGTTTCAAAACTTTTATAACAGTTTTGAGGCCCAAAGACGTAAAATGATCCGATATCTCATAAATAAATGTCACTTCAGTACTTCCACCACTGACCGCGAGGTGCTCTGATCGTTAACCCCGGCTCTGGTGATGAAGACGTCCTCTGACAGCATGCCGGTGTAAATGCGTGTCTCCCTGTAACTGTCGGCCGATTGGCTCCACAGCTGCGTCGGGCCACCATCTCCAACCCCGTAACCGGCGTGCTGGAGACGGCCCACTACCGCATCAGTAAGAGGTAAGAGCCCCCCCCCCCCCACGCCGCCTCCTCAAACAAGTACTTGTATTTTCTTTTACTTTCTACTTCACAACATCTCAGAGGGAAGTTTGTACTTTTACTTCACTACATTTATCTGACAGTTACTGTAGAAATAAAGATCTTTAGATAAACACGGGAAGAGTTTATAATGAATCTCCCCGACAGGTCACTCCTGAAGACAGAATGAAACAATCTTTAAATATTTTAATCTACATTTTGTAGAGCAGAAACTCTCATTGGCTGCTGCAGGTTTCCGATCCAGTCACCCAAAATCTGCCCAGTTATCTTCTGGTGTGCAGCTGTACATTAATCAATTATTGGATTGACAGAAGTATTTTCCCAGTTAACATCTGATCTTTGCTGCTTCTCCTTTGAATGACTGTAATAAGTGTTTGTTAGTAACGCTGAGCTCTGGACTGTTGGTGGTTGTGAAGGCGTCTCTGGGTAACCGTGACGACAAACCAAACAATCAATGGATTCATGGAGGAAATAATCAGCAGATTGATCCAGAATGAAAATAATTATACAAGAAATGTTTTTTCTACATGAGGGAGGAAACGGAGTCAAAGACTTCTGTGTTTGACTCTCGTTACCTGTTGACTTTGTGGCGTGAGGCAGCAGGAGACTCTGACGCGTCAGAACGGCACCTGTCAGAGGGGAGGAAGCAAGACGAGCGTGACGTGTGTCCGTGAAAATCATCAGAAGTCCGTTGATGTGAACGATGAAGTTCAATTGTAGCAGCTGCGGTCGTTCATTGGATTTAGAGTCGAATGTTTTAACATTGTTGTGTTTAGGGCTGTGTGACATGACTAAAATCTCAAATCCTGATATACAACATGTTTTGTAAATTCAAAGAAATATCTGCGGTTGGATAGGGCTGCACAATAAATCGAATACCGATCGCGATTACGATTTTAGCTTCCCACAATTATATGAACATATTGCAGTTTAACATCAGGCAGCTCTGATCCGGAAATGCTCCCCAATGCAGCCGAACAAAACCGGGTCGCAGAGAGTCGTTGCTGCTCAGCAGAGTAACAAACCAACAGCGAAACCGGAGCGCAGCAGCAGCCGAACTCAGTGGACTTTCTGGGTAAAATGTTATTTATATTTTGCTTCTAGGGGACGATGCACTTTGTTGTACTATTTTGATGCAAAGATTTGATGTGAAAACAGTTGCCTGTTTTATTTAAATTTGAAAGTGCTAAAAATATATTGTTATTAAAATCAATAAATAATCGTGATTATCGTTTTGGCCGTAACGGTGCAGCCCTTCTGTTGGACTTTCCAACAGTAACTCGTGATATTTCTCTGCATCATGGAGGTGGTACACGATTCTGGAGGAATCCAACCCCAGGACAAAAACGACACAGCAAGTAATGAAAGGGAGGTTAGCGAACTGTTGCTACCTGCTGCTGCTGCAGCTAACATGAGAGGATAGATAGATAGATAGATAGATAGATAGATATCTATCCTCTCATGTTAACATCATAATTATTGATATCAAATTTCAAAAAGCATTTTTGGCTGTTTCGCTCTGCTCTGAAAACAAATTTCTGTCCTGCAACGCCCCGCAGGGGTCGCCTGCTTAAATGCCTGTCCTGAATATAGACAGGAGCAGTTCACAGATTTTAGCAAATAAAAGCCCGGGCTAATCCGAGTTTTACGGTATGTATCGTCATATCGCACAGCCCTATTGTGTTGGAACTTTTAGATAAGTGAAGGGTTTGAGTTCCTCTTCCACCACTGCTGCACACGTGTCAGTCATGTGATCCGTGAAGAGAGCGACTCTTTGAAGGTTTATAAATACTCGTACAGAATTTGAATGTTGTGTCGTGAAGCTCCTGTTGCCTCCCTGACTGCAGCGTCTCTGCAGCTGGTGACTCTCTCTCTCTCTCTCTCTCTCTCTCTCTCTCTCTCTCTCTCTCTCTCTCTCTCTCTCTCTCTCTCTCTCTCTCTCTCTCTCTCTCTCTCTCTCACTGTAACGTGATTGGTGATTAGCTAAGACGTGCCACGGTGCATGACCCTCAGACAGGCAAACTGACCACGGCGCATTACAGAGTCTCCAAGAGGTAAGAGTCGGGCGGAGGCGTCGCCAGATGATCAGTGCGATTAACAAAAAGGGAAAGTACTCTAACGTTAAATAAAATATCTCTGCCTCTCTTCAGTAACACTTTTTATAATCGGTATGTAAACATTTAATAGATGTGTGTTACACACTGTAATGTAAATGCTCGCCTCATGAAGGTTTGTCTGGAACATTAAAGTCATTTTCCTCGTTCTTTCTGTCCTCTTGTTTCCTTGTTGTTCTGCTCTGTAGCTCTTCGTTAACCTCTGGCTGCATCCCAAGTCTCTCTTTTAATAATTTGGTCATTTAAAAATGTCCCCACTTGGATCAGAAGTCGTTCCGCCATCTTCGCGAGAGCTGCCTCCTTCAAAATGACCACAAACAACTTTCTGTATTTATTAGGAGTTTGCCTGGAGGCAGGGCGAGTCCGAGTCTCCTCAAGTTATTCCGGAGCCTCGACTGAAACATTTAATCCAGTGAATCAAAAGACACAAATGATTTAAGATTTCACCGTGAATAATATCAAAGTGGCCCTGAGCAGGTATCCGGTACAGACAGAGCTGCTCTGGACGGATACCTGAGTCTTTATTAGGATCAGGACCGTGTGCAGACACGTGGGCCCAGTCCCAGTCCTGAACCCTCACAGACTTTGCTCACGTCACCTGCTAGGTGTTGAGGTGCGAGAGGCTGCGAGGGCCCGAAGTGCTTTAATGGGACGGCACCGAACTTTGCAGTTTATCCCGTCGTAAAAACCAGAACCCAGTTTTATGTTCTGGAGCCGGCGGACCAACGAGGATCAGAAAGGTCCGAGTCAGGGAGAGAGCTCAGCCTCCTTTAGGAACCGAGGAGGGAAGGAAACGAGGATGCATTAAGAGACTTGGGATGAACCATCATGTGTTTAAGATGCTCACAGTGAGACGATGTCCTCCTCTCTCCCCACGCCCACAGTGCCTGGCTCACGGCGTTTGAACACCCGGTGGTGGATCAGATCAACCAGAGGATCGAGGACATCACCGGCCTGGACGTCACCACCGCTGAGGATCTGCAGGTGAACTTGCCTGTCTGCTTTTCTTCTTCAGGATTTGGAGACAAAGTTGACGAACAGCCAGGTCCAGTTTTCGGTCCTCTGGGCAGCCGAATATTTCAGGCTTCATTAAGTCTCTTAAAAATCATCTTAATTTGTTCAGAACAAAAGAAAATGACTTTCAAATTTCAAACTTTAAAATCAGATGATCTGTGAATCATCAAAAGGTCTGCAGCCTCTAAACACAAATTTCACATTTGATACTGATTTCTTTTTAAAAAAAATTAAAAATTTGATTAAAATTTTTAATATATTATTATAATAACACACACACGTTACCTTTTCATTGATTGATTTAAATTTTTAATATATTATTATAATAACACACACGTTACCTTTTCATTGATTGATTTAAATTTTTAAATATTATTATAATAAACACACACGTTACCTTTTCATTTATTTATTTAAATTTTTAACATATTATAATAAAACACACGATACCTTTTCATTGATTTATTTATAAAAAAATTATTTTTATTAATTACTTGTTTAATGAAATGTATGATGTTTATTGTTCTTATGTAGTTTGTATGATGCTTTGGCCATATTGTGGTTACACATTCATGCCAACAAAGCTAATTTGAATTGAATTGAATTAAAGAATCCAGTTCAACACGAGATTCAAACAGACTTTTCATTTGCATGTTTCTCCTTTATCTCTTTAAATGTTATTTCTGTGTGTTTGTGGACGCAGGTGGCCAACTACGGCGTGGGAGGACAGTACGAGCCTCACTTTGACTTCGGACGGGTAAATGGACGTTTCCCTCTCAGCAGCAGGAGCTCTGAAATGATGCTTCTGTGTTTGTCTCTGAAGTGTTGATTAGTTTTGGCAGAAAGAAGAGAAGACGAAGTACTCAGCTCTTTTACTTCAGAGGAAGTAGTAATACTACAGTGTAGAAGTACTCTGTTCTTAGTAAAAGTACAAAAGTATCAGCACCAAATACACTCGGTGCAGGATAATATCTCTGATGAATTGGAGTATTGATTGATTTCACTGTTGTGATCTTTCAGAAAGATGAACCGGATGCGTTTGAAGAGTTGGGGACAGGAAACAGAATCGCCACCTGGCTGCTTTACGTCAGTAACCCTCACACGATGTTTCTTATCTTAGTAGCTATGAGCAGAACGCCGCCGCCCGCCCCGCCCACTGTTTGGTCTGTCTTGCTGTCAGTCAACATCTCAGTCATTGTGAACAAAATGGTCCGTCACACTTAGTCACGTATACTAAGTGAACTCTTCACCTTACTGTAGTTGACCTTTGACCCCATTAAGTCATAAAGTCAGAGAGAGTAAAAACTGAGTAAATATTTATTTGTTCTACTTTATCAGTTCTCTCCTGTTTTTATTTGATTATGAAGCTGCTCAGACGTCTGAGATGAGACGTCACATCTTATAATCAAAACATTTTCTTCGAGGCGAACCTAAAATCTTCATGTTTATAGAATTTATTATAGAAATAAATCTTCACTTTCAGACAGCACTGATTATTGTGAGAGAGAAAATGTGCCAAACTGACTGCAAGGGTTAATCTGTCTCCTCCTTCATGCTGCAGATGAGTGACGTACAGGCAGGGGGCGCCACCGTCTTCACTGATGTTGGAGCTTCTGTCCGGCCCAAAAAGGTACAGTTCACTTTAGTGCTGCAGCTCCATCAAGCCTCTGACAGAGTAAAGATCAGTAATTGATTGTAATTGTACAATATACATAGAAAAAAACTCATGAAATGTTGATCAACTACATGAGGACGATAACTACAATCTGCTCAAATGTTTCTGAGCTAATTTAAACCTGTTAGTTCACACAGTAACACAAACCAACTAACCAACAACTCTCACGTTCTACAGTATTTTATATTTACAATAGAGTCTGGTGGCTTTGAAGAGCGTGATGTAACGGCTGTTTCTGTTTAAACAGAAAAAGGGTTCTGTGTTTGCTACATAAAGCCTCTCACAAGGTAAAGAATTCAAAAAATAAATAAAAACATCTGTCGGTGTGTAGTGGACTGAAACTGAAGACAAGTTGATCACCTGCTTCTGCTCCAATCTCTCTGAACTATTTTAAAGAGTCATTTTGGTGTTTTTAACAGGTGAACTAACAGGTTAAAACACCAAAGTTACACACGTTAAATTATGTTTTTTGTCAATGGAGTCTGGTGGCTTTGAACAGAGCGATGTAACGGCTGTTTCTGGTGAAACAAGAAGGATCTTTAAAAACAGGTGTCTGAACATCCATCCACAGAGAGATATTAATTTATTAAACCAGCAGATAATCCAGATTATCAGCCGCTGGTTTCAGCTCCACAGTGAAGTGTTGCTCTAAAAATATAATAATAACCTTTATTTGTAGAGCACTTTTTGAAAACAAGTGTAAAAACAACAAAACACAAAACAGTCACATGATAAAAGCAAGAAAACACTGAAGAGACTAAAATACACATTTAAAATAGATATCAAATATATATAGAATAAAATATTTCTTGTATTTATAATACAATAAAGTCAAATAAAATCAGGAAAGGCTCTCCTATAAAAGTATGTTATAATAAAATTCTAAAACATAGTGGGAGCCGGTGTGACGAAGCTAAAACACGGGCGATGTGGTCATATTTGTTGCTATGTGTGTCTCCAGGGGACGGCGGTGTTCTGGTACAACCTGCACCCCAGTGGAGAAGGAGACTACCGGACCCGACACGCTGCCTGTCCCGTTCTGGTCGGCAACAAGTGGGGTGAGTTCACAACCTGTCTGAACATCTGGAAACAGCGTTCACACAGGTGGAGACACCTGGTGGGGCAGGTGTGTAACTGTACACACAGAAACTGCACACAACAAGGTTTATTCAGCCGTTACTTCATTTCATCCTCTGCTGGGAAGCTCTCTGTTCCAACCTGAGCTCCATCAATCAGTCAGTCATTGATCATCAGTGGTGTGGTGGAAAGCAACTCAAGTACTGTACTTCAGTACAATTTTGAGGTACTTTACTAGAGTATGTCCGTTTTCTGCTACTTTATACTTGTACACTGCATTTCTCTGGCAGCTTTAGTTGCTCTCGACAAAATTCTGACTGCGTCTTCATGGTAAACTGTATTTTATAGCAAGCAACACACATTTAATACTTGATCTAAAACAAGAAGATGTATTTTAAAGGATCACAACGGTGTTAAAGTGTCAGTTTATTATCTGCTGCTTCAGGAGTTTAGAAAAGTACATTCATGTTTCTGCTTAACATGTTTTATTATCTGCTGCTTATGAAGCAAAACGGGGTTTAAAATATATATATCTGCCCGCAGTGTCCAATAAATGGATCCATGAGCGAGGGCAGGAGTTCAGGAGGCGCTGTGGCCTCCAGGAGACGGACTGACAGCAGACCTCCTCCTCCTCCTCCTCCTGCCTTCCAGGCTGTGGCTGCTGTGATCTTTATTTTTATCTGAAGACTGAGTGTGTGCGTGTTTCACCTGTAACTCCTTTTTTTTTAAAACAAATTTCTGATGCCAATATTCAATAACTATTCAAATATTGATTCTTCACACTGTTAATGCAGAATTAATGTGTTGATTAAAAACAGAATTGAAAGCATAATTGAATAAATAACTTAATTGAAACTTCACTATTTTATTTAGACGTTAATAAACATGTTATTAAATTGACATGTAGCATTTATAAGCAATATATAAAATAATAAAACTCTATAAACATATTTTAGTTTTCAGTATTTAAGAACAACTCCTCTCATGAAGGATCTCTACCTGGTTCTATTTATAAACAGATTACACTTCATTAATAAATATAATACTTAATATATTTAATACTTCATATAAAACATGAAGATATATTTTAAATGATCACAACGGTGTTAAATTGTCAGTTTATTATCTGCTGCTTATAAATCATAAATGTGGGCGGTAAAGTTTACTGATTAATGGATTCTAACATGTAAATGTGTTGATAGATTATCTGCTCAGTTTAAGGGTTAAAAACTCCTGTAAATGAAAGCATGAAACATGAAAGCAGAACTTTATTTTTATCATTTTTATCAGGCTCTTTTCAGTGTTCAGTTCAGGGATGATTTGGTCCATTTTGAATAGTTTACACAATAAATGCCTTAAAGTGTGCAGATCGCCCTTAATTTCATTAACAAACACTGAATCTGGAAATGAAACAAATAAAGAACATGTGATGTAGTTTTGTTTGTTTATTACCTTAAATCCTTCAGTAAACACCATGACATATGAGATTTCATTCATTTATACATTCATTCATCCTGAAGTTGGGATGAACTCCTGAAGTTCCACATAATAAACAATAACTGAAAGAGTCATGTTCTTATAAATAAATAAATACAATAAATATTTCTAAATTAAACCCTTCAAATAGCACAGTCTAGAAATACTACGTTAACCTGCATCCTGTATTAGCATCAAAATATACTTACTTCCCACCAGTAAAAGTACTCATTATGCAGAATGGGTCATTTCAGAATAATATATATAAATGGATTATAATTATTAACTCATTCATGTGTTCATCACCTTAATGTTCCAGCTGGTAAAGGTTGTTACATGCTGCTGGACAGCTCAATCTGTAATAATACTTAAAATAACCATTTGGAGTCCAATATTTCCCTCTGAGAAGTACTGCAACAAAGCATGACATGGAAACACTGAAGTACAAGTACCTTAACACTTTACTTATGTACATGTGGACATGTGAGTGTTGTTTTAACTCACAGTTTAAAGGTGCAGCTGGTCACCTGTCCATCATCACTCCCTCACAGAGTCTCTGACCTCAGATCTGCTTCACTGCTGCAGAGAACATGTCCGCCTAATACACAACTTCATTTCATGCAGAGAAATGTCTGAGCTGCACTCCTGTTTATTTGTGATACAGAAAGACTAAATGTTCTATAGTATGTGTTTCTAATCAGAATAAATAAAGTATAAAGTACCGCTGCAACAGAAGAAAAGTCTCTCCATCGACTGAAGTTCGATCAAAGGAGCCCTTTGGCTTTGGCCACAGAACGGGTATTTTCTTTTTTAACTTAATTTAACTCCCTGAAGACCGTCATCATGAAGATCCGTCCTGTGCAGTAGTTCTCCAGAGGATCCTACTGCTACAACAACTCGCTCTGCAGACAGTAGACACTGATGATAGGCTTTGATTCACAATACAGGACTGCAGCTCCTGCATCACTGTGTATTTAGTTTCATTTATTCCAACAAAGCGTGTTTCGGGCAAATCTGTTGGCATCACCTGCACTTTACACCAGAAGAAGAAACGATGCTTAACAGAGAAAAAAACAATCAAACATGCAAAACAGCAACAAGGCTGAATGTTCAAGTTTTTTTATTGACTGATGCGATCTTATCTGTGTTTAACCTTCAGTCAAACCCAGAAGTAGTTCCTGTTCCTCTTCAGAGCAAACTCATTCCTTCTGACACAACACTATGTTTTTGTAGGATGTGATGATTGTGAAATGAATGAAATGTTTAAAGTAGAATTTGTTTCATCTTTTAAATATGCCTTTAATACACTGGATGAAATGACTGTGAGGTGAAACTGTCTCTGGTTGTTCTGAACCACTGACTGTATAAACATTTCTAAATTAAACCAAAATCCCTTCTAATAGCACGGTCTAGAAATACTACGTTAACCTGCATCCTGTATTAGCATCAAAATATACTTACTTCCCACCAGTAAAAGTACTCATTATGCAGAATGGGTCATTTCAGAATAATATATATAAATGGATTATAATTATTAACTCATTCATGTGTTCATCACCTTAATGTTCCAGCTGGTAAAGGTTGTTACATGCTGCTGGACAGCTCAATCTGTAATAATACTTAAAATAACCATTTGAAGTCCAATATTTCCCTCTGAGAATTACTGCAACAAAGCATGACATGGAAACACTGAAGTACAAGTACCTTAAAGTAAGACTTTTACCTTAAATGATTTTATCTTGTCTGCAAATCTAGATTTTATGTTTTTAACTGAATCATGGTTGCAAATGAATGACTATAGCCAGCTAGCTGAACTGTGTCCGCCTCAATATGATTGTTTTAGTCAACCGAGGGTCAGTGGTCGTGGTGGTGGGCTAGTGAGCGTGTATAGGGAAAATTTAAAATGTCATCAAGTACGCTGTGATGAATTTAACTCCTTTGAAGTTCTCACTCTTAAACTTGGAGGGCTGCAACCTATCATCATATTTGTTATAATTTATCGCCCCCCAAAACCGCCTGGAGGATTTTTATCAGAACTTCCTGAATTTTTATCTACTCTGGTTTTAAATTATGACAGAATTGTTCTTTGTGGCGATTTTAATATTCATGTTGATGACCCCACCAATGTTAATGCAACTGACTTTTTAAATATGGCCACTTCTTTTAACTTCAAACAACATGTCAAAGGGCAAACACATAACCGTGGTCATACATTGGACTTGGTTTTTACCCTGGGTGTCAGCATTTCCTCTGTGGAATTAGTGGACATGACCATATCTGACCACAGATGTATAGTTTTTAGCTGCAATTCGCCTGTTACTCATGCCGCCTCACCAAGCTCCGTGTGTTCTCGCATCTTTAATGAACAAAGTGTTTCAAAGTTTTGCGCATTCTTTCAGAGCCAAAGCCAACACCTGTCTAATTCCAACACCAACAATCTGGTTGATCACTTCAATCATATCTGCTTGTCGTCACTAAATATTACTGCTCCTCTAAAGGTTAGGCCTACGTCTAAAGCTAGTAAACAACCCTGGATAAATGACAGCATTCGCAGCCTAAAAAGGGAATGCAGGAAAGCAGAGCGCAGATGGAAAAAATCCAGTCTCCAAGTCCATTACCTCAGTCTGAAGGATTTATTAATTAACTACAATAACATGGTTAAGGATGCGAGAACACACTATTTTTCTGAACTCATTACTACACATAAACACAATCCCAGGTTTCTGTTTAAGACTGTGGATCAGCTGATAAACCCAACCCCTCCTTGTGCCTCATCTGGAAGTAATGATGACTGTGAATTGTTTTTATCTTATTTTACCACTAAGGTGGTGTCAATCAGAGCCTCTATTACCCCCGTGGCCTCTTACTCAGAGGTTCCTCACCAGCATCAAGAGAGTTTTAACCAGTTTTATCCCATCGACTTGTCTGAGCTTTTAAAAACAGTATCACAAATGAGAGTGTCCTCCAGCCCACTTGATGTAATACCTACAAAGTTTTTACTGAAAGTAATAGATTCTGTTGGGCCCCATTTGATCTCTGTTTTCAACAGCTCCCTATCTACTGGTTGTGTCCCTGATTATTTTAAAACGGCTTGCGTGAACCCACTTTTAAAGAAACCTGGTTTAGATCCCTCCCTCCCACATAATTTTAGACCAATTTCAAAACTGCCTTTTATTGCAAAGATTCTAGAAAGAATTGTGTCCAAACAGCTGCTCACTGTACTGGAAAATACAAATTATTTGAAAAGTTTCAGTCTGGTTTTAGGAAGTACCACAGCACTGAGACTGCCCTGCTTAAAGTCACCAATGACCTTTTAATGTCTGCTGATGAAGGCATGTGCTCAGTCCTGGTACTCCTGGACCTTGGCGCTGCTTTTGACACCATTGATCACAACATCATGTTAGACAGACTGAGGCACTGGGTGGGGATCTCTGGTTCTGCCCTAGAATGGTTTTCATCCTACCTGTCAAATAGGAAGTTTTGCGTGTCTGTAAACAACTATGTCTCTTCATTCTGTCCAGTTAAATTTGGTGTGTCTCAGGGGTCGGTCTTAGAACCCATTTTGTTTTCCTTGTATCTGCTTCCCCTTGGACATATTATCCATAAACAAGGCATTTCTTTTCATATTTATGCTGATGACACACAAACATACTTGCCCGTCAGATCCACAGACCCTGGAATGCTGAGTTCACTTAACAACTGCCTTTGTGAAGTTATAAAATGGATGTCAAATAATTTCCTCCAGCTGAACTCAGACAAAACAGAAATCCTGGTCATCGGGTCCCAGCAGATGGCAAATCAAATACTGCCATCTGTTGGTTCCCTAGTAAATCACATTAAGCCTGTGGCAAAGAACCTTGGTGTTTGGTTTGATAGTAATTTAAATTTCGAGCAGCACACCACAAAGCTTGTTCAATCATGTTTTTATCAACTTAGAAATATAGCAAAAATTCGATCTATGTTAACTTTTAAGGACACCGAGACCATTTTACAGGCCTTCATCTCATCACGCCTGGATTATTGCAACAGCCTTTTCACCTGTTTAACCCAAAAATCTATTGATCGACACCAGACTGTCCAGAACTCAGCTGCCAGGCTTTTAACCAGAATAAAGAAATATGACCACATTACTCCTATTTTAGCTTCATTACACTGGCTCCCAGTATGTTTTAGAATTGACTTTAAAATTCTATTGATCACTTTTAAAGCTCTTCATGGCCTCTCGCCTTGTTATATTTCTGACCTTTTAGTCCCATACGCACCAGCACGTACCTTGAGATCCTCGGGCAGAGGTCTGTTGTCTGTTCCAGAGTCTCGACTGAAAACTAAAGGGGACAGAGCGTTTGCTGTCAGGGCCCCGAGGCTCTGGAACAGCCTGCCCGAGGAAATCAGGTCGGCTGAGTCAGTGAACTCTTTTAAGTCCCTTCTTAAAACATACTTTTATAGGAGAGCCCTTCCCGATCTTATTTGACTTTATTTTATCCCTTTTATTTTATTCTATTTTACTAATTTTATATTTATCTTAAACGTGTATTTTAGTCTTTTCAATGTTTTCATGCTTTTATCTTGTATTGTTTTTGTATTATTGTCTTTACACTTGTTAAAGCACTTTGTAACTTGTTTTTGAAAAGTGCTCTACAAAAAGATTATTATTATTATTATTATTATTATTATTAAACTTTACTTATGTACATGTGGACATGTGAGTGTTGTTTTAACTCACAGTTTAAAGGTGCAGCTGGTCACCTGTCCATCATCACTCCCTCACAGACCTCAGATCTGCGTCATCATCATGAAGATCCGTCCTGTGCAGATGTTCTCCAGGACCAACACACAGCAGATTATCAGCAGCTGATCTCTCTTTTAACACCAGGACAGGAACTTCAGCTGGCAGAGGATCCTACTGCTACAACAACTCGCTCTGCAGACAGTAGACACTGATGATAGGCTTTGATTCACAATACAGGACTGCAGCTCCTGCATCACTGTGTATTTAGTTTCATTTATTCCAACAAAGCATGTTTCGGCAAATCTGTTGGCATCACCTGCACTTTACACCAGAAGAAGAAACGATGCTTAACAGAGAAAAAAACAATCAAACATGCACAACAGCAACAAGGCTGAATGTTCAAGTTTTTTTATTGACTGATGCGATCTTATCTGTGTTTAACCTTCAGTCAAACCCAGAAGTAGTTCCTGTTCCTCTTCAGAGCAAACTCATTCCTTCTGACACAACACTATGTTTTTGTAGGATGTGATGATTGTGAAATGAATGAAATGTTTAAAGTAGAAAACAAATTTGTTTCATCTTTTAAATATGCTTTTAAGACACTGGATGAAATGACTGTGAGGTGAAACTGTCTCTGGTTGTTCTGAACCACTGACTGTATAAACATTTCTAAATTAAACCAAAATCCCTTCAAATAGCACGGTCTAGAAATACTACGTTAACCTGCATCCTGTATTAGCATCAAAATATACTTACTTCCCACCAGTAAAAGTACTCATTATGCAGAATGGGTCATTTCAGAATAATATATATAAATGGATTATAATTATTAACTCATTCATGTGTTCATCACCTTAATGTTCCAGCTGGTAAAGGTTGTAACATGCTGCTGGACAGCTCAATCTGTAATAATACTTAAAATAACCATTTGGAGTCCAATATTTCCCTCTGAGAAGTACTGCAACAAAGCATGACATGGAAACACTGAAGTACAAGTACCTTAAAACTTTACTTATGTACATGTGGACATGTGAGTGTTGTTTTAACTCACAGTTTAAAGGTGCAGCTGGTCACCTTTCCATCATCACTCCCTCACAGAGTCTCTGACCTCAGATCTGCTTCACTGCTGCAGAAAATATGTCCGCCTAATACACAACTTTATTTCATGCAGAGAAATGTCTGAGCTGCACTCCTGTTTATGTGTGATACAGAAATGACTGTTTAAAGAATAAATGTTCTAAAGTATGTGTTTCTAATCAGAATAAATAAAGTATAAAGTACCGCTGCAACAGAAGAAAAGTCTCTCCGTCGACTGAAGTTCGATCAAAGGAGCCCTTTGGCTTTGGCCACAGAACGGGCATTTTCTTTTTTAACTTAATTTAACTCCCTGAAGACCGTCATCATGAAGATCCGTCCTGTGCAGATGTTCTCCAGGACCAACACACAGCAGATTATCAGCAGCTGATCTCTCTTTTAACACCAGGACAGGAACTTCAGCTGGCAGAGGATCCTACTGCTACAACAACCCGCTCTGCAGACAATAGACACTGATGATAGGCTTTGATTCACAATACAGGACTGCAGCTCCTGCATCACTGTGTATTTAGTTTCATTTATTCCAACAAAGCGTGTTTCGGGCAAATCTGTTGGCATCACCTGCACTTTACACCAGAAGAAGAAACGATGCTTAACAAAGAAAAAAACAATCAAACATGCAAAACAGCAACAAGGCTGAATGTTCATGTTTTTTTATTGACTGATGCGATCTTATCTGTGTTTAACCTTCAGTCAAACCCAGAAGTAGTTCCTGTTCCTCTTCAGAGCAAACTCATTCCTTCTGACACAACACTATGTTTTTGTAGGATGTGATGATTGTGAAATGAATGAAATGTTTAAAGTAGAAAACAAATTTGTTTCATCTTTTAAATATGTTTTTAAGACACTGGATGAAATGACTGTGAGGTGAAACTGTCTCTGGTTGTTCTGAACCACTGACTGTATAAACATTACATACACATTTATATACAGTCTATGTTCTGATCCCAGTTATCACCAAACTCTGCAGCTCTGTGGAGCTTTAAAAAACAACACGTCTGTCCAGAAACAGAGTTACTCTGAATAATGCTCTGGGGCTCTGTGGCTGGTGTTGATAGATTTTCATTATTTCTTTAGTCTACTTAATGTGAGGTCCCTTTAAACAAGTCCTTTATATGTAAAAGATATAAGATGTTATTATAACTAACAATTATTATTTATACCTTTTTTATTGTTGAAGTCTCTGCAATCCATGGATGTTGTTAGGCCTATTTTAGGGGGGCTGAAACCCTGATTGAACCAATCCACAGTGCAGTAACAGTAATTAGTGTAATTAAATAGTATTCTTTGGATCGCCAACTTATCTAATAGAGATATTACACGTTTACATGACATAACATTAACTGGCAGGACAAACTCTCTAGAAAAAAGCTTAAACAAATCACAGACAGGTTTGATTTAACACAAGTTGTCCGTGGGCCAACGAGAATAACTAACTCTACTAAGACTCAAATCGATCTTATATTTACCAATAGACCAGAAAGAATTGTAAAATCGTTCAATATGTTGACAGGTTTATCGGACCATAATTTAACTCTTGTCACCAGGAAACTCACTAAAAAACGCTTTCATTCTTGTACTAGTAATAAAAAAGGCACCACTACAATTCCTAAAAGTAAATATCAAAACTTTTTAGACGCAGCTAACCAAATTCAATGGGATGACATTTTACCCTTAGTTGACTCTGACAAAGATAGCCAAACATTTTTAATTACACTTGAGAGAACTATTAAAGAATTCATTCAAAAAATCAAGTACAAACATAACAAAAACACTGTACCTTGGATAAATCCAGACATTATAAAAATCATGAAAGAGCGAGACTTAGCCCTAAAATTAGCAAATAAAACTAAATCAGCGCATGACAGAGGACGTTTCGCCATGTTGAGAAATAAAGTTGTAAGGTCATTAAGAAAAGCAAAGGCTGATTTCTTTATTACTATAATTGAGAAATCTAATGGAAATCCTAAAGTAATATGGAGCCAGCTAAGAAAAATGACAGGTGATCAACCCAATGAACAAAAACTGTAGAAATTAAAGTAAATGACCGGCTGACAAACAATACTCTAGAGGTAGCAGAGGCTTTTAATCATCATTTTATTGATTCTGTGGCTAACATAGCAAGCTGTTTTACACCTGAGAACGTATTTACTCCGCCAATAGACACAAGTCAATCAGTTTTCAACGTATTTAATATCACAGAACTAGAAGTGTCACAGACCATTAAATCACTCAGACCATCGAGATGCAAAGATATTTTTGATATAGATACGGTGATGATCAAGGCTTTAAGTACATCAATTACACCCCCATCACCAAAATTATTAATCTGTCCATTTCTCAAAATTTGTTCCCAAGCATGTGGAAACCAGCTGTTGTTGTTCCAGTTTTTAAAAGTGGAGATCCTCATTCCATGTCAAACTACAGGCCCATAAGTATATTGCCCACAGTGTCTAAGATTGCTGAGAAACTGATTGCAAAGCAAATTATTAACCATCTAAACACCACTCCCTATGCTCTCCACCCTATGCAGTTTGGCTTTAGAGCAAAATACTCCACCGAGACTGCGACTTGTTTCCTTACTGAAAATATAAGAGCTCTGTTAGATCAAGGTGGGGTTGTTGGAGCGGTATTTCTGGATCTCAGGAAGGCTTTTGACACTGTTAATTATAAAATTTTACTGACAAAATTATGTATTTTTAATTTTTCCTCAGATGCACTTAAATGGGTTGAGTCTTATCTCACTGACCGTTCCCAACATGTCAGAGTTCAATCATCTAAATCAGCGGCCTTGAGTCTGTCCACCGGTCTTCCTCAGGGATCTAATTTAGGGCCTCTGTTATTCTCCATTTATATAAATGACCTCCCACTCGCTTGTCCTGATGTTTTTGTGCAGATGTATGCTGATGACACCGTAGTCTATGCACACGGTAGGAATATCGCTCAGGTGGTTGAGAAGCTCACTAACTCCATGGATAGCATCACAGCTTGGTTGAAACACTCCTGCCTGCAGCTGAATACATCAAAAACAGTAGCAATGTTTTTTACTAAGTCCCACAAAAACTTCAGTGTTGAGCCAGATATTTTTGTTTCAGGGGAAAAATTGCAGATCGTGTCAGAATACAAATATCTGGGAGTTTTAATTGATTCAAAGTTATCATCTTCATCACATGTAAAAATGGTCTGTAATCGAATTAAATATAGTCTCAGTAACTTTAGACACATTCGCCATCAAATGTCCACACAGGCAGCAAAAATGTACATGCACTCTATGATTTTCTCACACATCACTTACTGTCTACCCATTTGGGCACAAGCTAGTATTACATCTTTGAAACCTCTGCAATCACTTTACAAACGAACTGTTAAAACTCTGGATAAGAAACCATGTATTTCTCATCACTGTCCAATATTACAAAAATATAGATTGCTCAGTTGGGATAATATGGTTAAATACTCAAATCTATGTCTTATTTATAAAATTATTCATGGTTTATCTTCCCCTCCCCTCCAACAGTTTGTCAATACCCGAATAGCTGATTCCTGCAGGACCAGAGGTGCAGCTAGGGGAGATTGTATCATTCCCTTTAGGAAAAGTGTATTTGGTCATACTGCTTTTTCTGTTCTAGCTGCTGCTGAGTGGAACCTCACCCCCATAATTATCAGAAATATAAACACGTATAGTTCATTTAAGATTCAGTTAAGGAAATGGCTTATTGATCATCAGAGTTGTCAACATTAACCTATTACTACACATGCCCTTGATGCACACTGTTGACTTTTTTTTTCCTTATGTGTGTCATGTTTTTACGTGATGTTTGTCCGATTGTTGTTTTGATGTGTTTAGATTGTATATTTTAATATAATTGATATTTTACTAAATGTATCTTAATTTTTTAGTGCTATGTACTATGTAATCTTTTTTAGGGTGACTCTTAACATCTGTCTAGGGACTGCAGATGAAAAATAGCCTTTAGGCTAATTCTGGTATATTGACAGAAATGTTTATGAATATGCACTGTCCCTGTAATAAATAAATAAACAAACAAAGCTGGGTAGCATTTATGTCACAGCCTACAGAAGAACTCAGTCTGGTCTAAGTGAATTCCCCCCCTGCAGCGTTGATGTGTCTAAAAGCTAACATGATAGATAGATATATACTATATTTATATTTTTTACAACATTACATGGGCGTCGGAACCATTGTATGTGGGTGGGACTGTCCCACTTTTTAGGAACAATGATATTGGACCCACTCACTGAAATTCAGCGCCTCTGTTTGTTCACCTTTCAAAGAGTCGTCATGCTCACGTACTGTCATTAAAACCGCTTTTTAAGGGAAAGTTCATAATTTGTTCGCCTGATGCTTTTAAAGGCATCATGTAGTCTTTGTTGCAGCATTGAATTACAGTTACACTTACACTATGTTGTTAAAATAGTTAACAACATAACACTTATAACAGAGTTATCTGATATTTTTGCTAGGCTAGCTAGCTACAGTAATATTAACATTAATCAACCAGAGTTAGCAGCTCTTTGAATCCTGGTCAATGAGAGAAGCTAGCTGTGGTACCAGTGCCAAATCTGATTCAGAAATGGACTGGACAAACTTATTGTTTTCTCAATGTGTGTTGACTCAGCAGGGATGATATTACATGAGAAAGTTGATCTACAGGAGAAACATATCTGAAAGCAACACAGAATGACTGAGAGATGCACTGACTGAAGTTCTGTTGAGTTTTAGATTTTGAACTGTCTCCTGCCACCTGAATTTTGTGTTTCCCTTTACATAAATAAAAACATTTCACCATAAATTGGTGCAAACAAATCCCAAGAATGCAGGAAATTAAGTGTTTAATGCTCTAAATCTTCGGGGGGGAGGAACCTCCCAACTAACAGATTTCAGGATTCATGATAGAGACTCTATTGTCATTGTATACAAAATACAACAAAATGCAGTTTAGAGCAAAACATTGAACTTAGCAGCTTTAAAATAGCATATAAGTAATAAGCAATGACGATTTCTATAAAACAAAATTTATATATATATATATATAAATCCTGGAGGAGGACACACCCACATTTCTTTTGCTCCAGACGCCCATGTAACATTACAGCACATTTTGTTCAACAGAGGAGAAATGGAAGAACAAAGTATGTCTGTTGCTTTTTATTTGTTAACATCTTGGCTTCTTCACTGGTTGCTGACATAAGTGTAGTTCTAATACAGTAACAAAAGATGTGAGTGCAAAGATTTTGCAAGCGCAAGTTACGCATCCCCTGGGGGCTAAGCCCCCCCGTGTTTCAATCCTAGTGACGTCCCTGCTGCAATCTCTTTTACAGCTTTTTCACAACTCTAGACACAAAACTCACAACCGATGATCAAAATGCACATTTTTCAAAACTTTAACCCTTTTCTCAATTGCTTGGATACAATACACATAAAACTTTTTCAGACTATTTACAGTATTGACAGTACTGCACTGTATAGATGCAGGCCCTTGTAATTCAATTCAATTCAATTCAATTCAATTCAATTTTATTTATATAGCACCAAATCACAACAACAGTTATCTCACAGCGCTTTTCATAAAAGAGCAGGTCTAGACCGTACTCTATGATGCTATTTACAGAAGCCCAACAGGTCAATTATTTTTGTTTTGATTCAAATAAACCTATGTTGTGATTGTACTGTAGTGTTTTGCATCAATATATTACAAACTTTGTTCAATGATTCCACTGTGTCTGTAGTATTCTCTCTACTACTGCAGTACTTTTACAGAGATGTATTTACTGTACATGTAGTACCATAATGAAACCTGTATCACCTATTTTGTTCTACAATATTTAATGATTGTATGAACAATGACACAGTGCTTGTGTGTGGGTGATCTATAGTTATGTTTCAATGGTATTTCACAGACTAAAAGTCAAGACGTTTCGTCCCTCATCCAAAGGACTTCTCCAAAGGATCTCCTTTGGATGAGGGACGAAACGTCTTCCAGTATCTTCAACCAAGTCCAGTTGCCCTTGACTTTAACCTTCGTTGGATAACTATGACCTGGATGACTGAGAATCTTCATAGACAGCTGTTACTTTGGTTATACAAGGACTGGATGGCTCGTACCTGGTCCACTGTTCCACAGCCAGGACAGAATCTACATTGCTCAGCCAAACAATGTCCAAAGCCTTTAGCATCTCAGTCCAAATCTCATCCACAAACCAGCGTTTTGCCGCCAAGAAGTTGCTTGACTCCCTCTACCAGGAATATGGTACCAACTTCCTGGCGTCTTCAGACTTTGCCTCCTCCCCAGAGGACGTGTTGGTCGGGTTAAGGAGCTCCTCAAACTGCTCTTTCATCGCTTAAAAATATCTCGAGTCGAGGTCAGCAGTTCTCATTCATCCCCGGCTGAGCACAGCCTGAGCCAAGCCCTGTTTGTGCTTCCTGAGTCGTCGAATGGCAGGCCAGAACTTTCTTGAGGCCAGTCGAAAGGCCTCCTTCTTCTGCTTGGCGGCTTCCTTCCCCGCTGGGGTCAACCATCAGGTTCTTAGATTGCTGCTGACAGGAAGCCACCTTTATAATGGAGACTTTGAACAAGGCGCACTTTCCATGTCACCTTCGCCCGGGATGCGTGAGTCAAGGCCTGGCCATCAGATGCTCGTCGGCGGGTCCCCTCTAACGGCTGTAGGACGGCGCTCAGGTTTCCCTTTTCTGGGCAAGTTGCTACAGCTCCTTCTCATCCAATTCATGTAGGGTCTTCACAATTTTGTTTTTTTTTGCATTTATAGTGAAATATTCATATGTTGCTTATTTACTTGTTAAGTCACACATTATTTACAGAAATAAATGTTGCAGTGTAACAGTTAGCTAACAGTAAGTTACTTTTGTAGTTTTAGCTTTGTAAGCTTAATTTGGTATCAGGACAGTCACTTAATGTTAACTTAAAGGTTCAGTGTGTACATTGTGGTGACATCTAGTGGTCACGTTGGGAATTGTAACCATCAGCTAAGTCTACCGCTCCCCCCTCCCCCTTATCAAAATTGTAGCATAGCTATGGTGGCTGACACAGGACAAAAGATGGAGTCATCTGAGACAGCAGAGAGTAGCCACTCAAACAATGAGGTTTCTTTAGACAGATATATTAAGAAATTAAATGCACTTAATTATTCAGTAAAACCACATGTTATTAAAAGGTACATTATTTATCATTATACATTTATAATTATACAGCACTTTGTGAAAGTCTGCAGTTTGCAGTCCCTTCATGCTACACACAGAGAACTTAACAGAAAATTAAACGTGTATTAAAATATGGTAACATATAAAATTGAATTAACTTAAAAATATACAGTTATTTATATACAAAGGTTATTTACTAAACATACACATATCCATCCATCCACCCGTGTCCATCTTGACTGTGTTTGAGCACCAAGCATCACCTCCCTCATCTTGCCGGAGTCTCACAACTCGGAACACGCACTGCCAGCCGAGTGCTTTTATGAAATACAATAGAAACACAAAGAAGTTCTGATAACCAGAATTTGAACTTGTGGTAAAATGATGATGATGAACGTTTGCAATGGCATTTTACTGTGACACTTTGTGTGTCCGGGCCTTTAGACAGAAGACAAACTCCCTCACAGGAGAGCTGAACGGGAGGCTGCTGCTTCCAAACTGAGAAATCACAGATCCCTCCAGGGTTTGGGTTAAGGCTGGGGAATAGTGTGAAGCTCCACATTGTTCCTAATGTCACCTGATGTACTTTTTACAGGTTTAATGTTCCTTTTAAAGTCTTCTTCAATGTTTTTATTTCATTCATAACCATCATGTACTACAGGGCCTTTGGCAGAATAACAAGCTCATTTTAATATTACACAACAAATCATATGTTTAAACAAGAACAGGAAATGCTGGAGAATTTAAGAGGTGCGACTGCTGTGACATCACAGCGCCTTCTGTAGATATAAGTAGTGAAGTTGTGAGAGTGTGACAGACTGAAGGAGAAGCAGCAGTTTGTTTCCTCTGAAGGTGAAGCCGCAACGTCGTCTCCTCAGTTCAACCTGCAGGTGAGTTCAGACAGGAAGCATCCAACCAGGAGACATTACACATGTCTGATAAATCAGCTGTGTGCAGTATTATTCTCAGCTCCTCCAGGATCTCACAGAGGCTTTGGACAGTTTTTTAACCAAAATGACTGAATTAGCAAAACATTGAGCTGAACTTCATAAACATTTAGTCATGTTGCAATAATTTGCAATATTTAAATATTGCATTTCAATTATAAATGCAACTGTTTTATGAACTTATATATAATCATGTGTGATACTCCCAAATACTGATGAGTTTTGGTTGATTATGTGTTGATTCCTGAGTGACTGCAGAGCGTCTGTAGAGCTGCAGACTGTGGTTGTATGAAGTGATGGCGGTGAAGTCTGTCAACATGTCTGTAGTTTGTGATGCTGCAGAATTGTGTTTGATTTTACTGAGAGGTGACTCTAATATTCTAAAAATCCTATATTACCATGAAATAACAATTCTAAATCACAGAAAGACTTTGAACCCTGATCAATTCTATTCAACAGTCGGTGTCATGATTTGTATCTAATGCAGTTTTGTGAGGGAAGTTATTACTGTCACTCCCAGCTTAGTGTATTGGGGAGTGACGGAGCTACAACCTCAACACCAAATTTAAATTCTACTTATTCTGCATTCACATAATAATCTGTTCCATGTGAGTTCAGTGACGAAACAAATATATTGTTGCTGTATTTTCAGAGCATCAGACGGATCCACATCAGCAGTTTCAGCAGAAATCTGACAATGAAGGTGAGTTTGTGAACTGATATTTTACAGATCTCAAAGTCCTGTTAAACTGTGAAGAGGCTTGTGATATCGGTAGCTTAGATGGTTGCTACAGCAACAACCCAGGCAGATAATTATTGTCAGTTAGCTCCACCTTAGAGGTGTCTTTGCCCACACCGCCATGAAACTAGAGGCCAAACTGTTAAAACAGTGTGTAAGAGTCAAAGCTCAGTCAGAATGACAACATGTGCTCTGTTCCAGCTGGTATCAGTCGTCTTCCTCCTCCTGGCTCCTCTGTTGACCAGCTGCCAGCAGCTCGTCCAACCGGTGGACTGCAGTGACATCTACAAACAAGACAAGAGCCTCCCCAGTGGAGTGTACACCATCTATCCCCTTGGAGAGAGGTCTGCTGTCCAGGTACACTTCACCTTCTCTGGGACTCAGCTTCACATTTATGCTGGAATCAAAGCAGAGTTACTGAGTCAGATCAGGTGATCATGCTGTAGAGGCACAAACTCTTGCTGTGAGTACCTATGAACCCAACCAATCACAGCCCTTTGAGAGAGGAGGCATCAGGGACCGACTTTCCTGCCCCCCCTGGCAGCACCAACAACAGCAGTCCTTTTTCTTTTCTCCATGTTTAACAAAGATCGCTCCATGCTCTGGAACGGCATCATGTTACTCTTATGAATACAATAATCTGCTGACTTTGCTGCTACTAATCACACCACTGTCACTCAGCTTGAGATGGTTTTGCACAGTTGCTCAGTTCATGTTACACTAGTTGTGGGTACTGTATGTGAACTGCTGGTGCTGTAAGTTTGAGTTTTCAGTAGAATTACATAGCTTTTGTTTTATTTTATTCTATTCTTATTTTAAATACTTATAATGTATCTATTTCCTTTCTCTATTCATCTCTACTTCTATCTGTCTTTGTGCTGCTGTAACAGCTGAATATATAGTTTCATCTTATCTAAACACCACACCTTGTACTTTCTCTGGAGTTGGTTGATACCTGCCAAGCCCTCTGAGAGATGCATAAAATATCTCCATGAAATATCCAACAATAGAAACTAAATAAGACAAACAGCTCACAGCCTCATAAGTATGAACCTAATAAACAAGTTCAGACAGCTGAAGTCATTTACTAATGAATGTGTTTGTGTGTAGGTGTACTGTGACATGAAGACAGAAGGAGGTCGCTGGACGGTGAGTATTACCACAGAGTGACTTTCAGTATCAGCACTTCCTGTTGGACTTTCACAATAAATGACACAGCAGTAAAACCTTGTTGCCTGGAAACATGAGCTGTCAGGTATCTGGTGTGTTTAGCTAGTTCTCCCTCCATCCCGTCCCCCCCAGGTGTTCCAGAGGAGGATGGACGGCACCGTGAACTTCTACAGGGGCTGGGATCAGTACAAGCTGGGCTTTGGTAGCGCTGCTGGAGAGTACTGGCTCGGTGAGAAACCAAACCTAACTAACACTAATGTGACTTTGTGAAACTTTGTTGTGTGAAACCAGAAATGAGACTGACCAAGTTTTGTGTCTAAAGTCTAGATCAGTTAGTGTGAGAGTGTTTTAATCAATTATCTCCACGTCTGTCCAAAATGTCAAACTGTGCCCAGTGTGTACATGTATATATACAGTGTGTATGTGTGTGTTTGTGTGTGTGCAGGTCTTGAGAACATCTACCAACTGACTAAGCAAAGAAAATATGAGCTGCTGGTCGACATGGAGGACTTTGAGGGGAAGAAAGTGTTTGCTCGCTACTCTTCATTCTCCATCGCTTCAGAGTATAACGGATATAAACTGAGTGTATCTGGATTCATCAATGGAGGGGCGGGTGAGTAAGATGTGTCTTTCTACACTTCTACATCTTGAGCAGGTTGCTGCACCCCAAACTCCCCCTCTCTCTAGCGCACACACACACACACACACACACACACACACACACACACACACACACACAAATATATAAATCTATATCTATATGTATATATATCTAGATTTATTTACTTACTTCTGTGTAGTGAAGCTTCATTTCATGTAGAGTAGCTAGTAGCTTAGCTCACTACATTTTCCAAGTAGCTTGCCCAACACTGCTGGTTGCAATCTTAAAACCGCACCGCTAGTGGTCGCTGAAAACTCATAATGCCCCTTCAACACAAGTCAGAAACATTTTTCCACTGGCCGCCTCAGCAGGGGTAGAGTGACCTCTGCTGGTTGAGCTTCCACAGAGCAAGTATGAATTTGTTATGAAGGTTTAATTAAATAATAATATCTAAAATATATAATTAACTTAAGCTTCATATGATACCAGTTCACTTTTCTTAATCTGAAGTTATAGGTCAGGTCTTATAAATGTTTAGTTAGTTGTTAGTTTTAGTTTTAGTCTATAATAACCTTTCTAACTACACAGTACATGAGCCTACTTTTATTTTGAAAGTTTTACCTGTTACTTTCACTTACAAAAAAGGAATAGACCGTGTGATTTTCTTACGTTTCATCCAGGTGAAACACTGAGTCGATCAGAGATCGACCTGCTGGTGACTTCAGCTGTCTGGACCATAACTGGTCTCATCAGTCTGTCTGATAGAAGACTGCAGGCTGTGAAAAGTTCAGCTGATACTTATAGATAATGCAAATTTACTAACCCTGTGGTTCTTCTGTGTGTCTGTAGGAGACTCCTTGACTTATCACAACGGAATGAAGTTCTCCACCTTTGACAAAGACCAGGACTCCTCCTCTAGCAACTGTGCCAGATCATACCTGGGGGCGTTCTGGTACAATGCCTGTCACTATACAAACCCCAACGGGATTTATCGCTGGGGGGCTGACAGCACTCTCTCTATTGTTGGAGTGGAGTGGTACTATTGGAAGGGTTATAACTACTCCCTGAAGACCTTCAGCATGAAGATCCGTCCTGTGCAGTAGTTCTCCAGGACCAACGTACAGCAGAATATCAGCAGCTGATCTCTCTCCTCATTTCTTTCTCTTTCTCTCATTAAGCATGTAATCTCACAACGGGCCTTATTTTCCTGAAGCTGGGCACGAGCACAATCCACCAGCAGCAGAACACCAACTCAGATTAGTCCTTTTTGTTACCATCTGTGGCTCAAAGCGGCCCAGAATCTTGAAATGGAAACAGATATTTAGAGTCTGATCGTGTGAAAAGCTGATAGTGACAGGTTTGAAACCCTTGTGTGAATCATTATCTGCTATACGCTGACAATAAATAAGAAGCTGAGCATTAAGATGATCTTTTGTCTTTACTGTGTCTGCTGTTCTCTGACTCTATAGATTCCAGCAGTATAACTCATATACGACCAAAACTCACTGAATAAACTGTCGGAGAACAATAAAATCACACTTCCATTCATATATTTGCAATTAAAAATGGTGTCTCATCTCTACTGTTTTTGTAATAAAAAGTTACATCTGGTCATAGATATCGCTCCAATGTCTGGTGGCCATCTTGGAATAATTTAAACTGGATAGTCATGATTTGTATTGCACTGTGAGGGAACTGCAGCAGACTCACCACAATGTTCCATTCAAACCCCAGTCTTTGGCTGTGTTCGAAACGGAAGGCAGTTGCCTCGCTGCCTCTCTCCCGTAATAGACAGCTGCCTCAGAAGGCATCACTTTCAAGTGAAGGCAGCTCTGTTAACATTGGTTTCGAACACCCTTCTAGGGCAGCACTTACGGCTACATGGGACGTCAGTGTTACAGGCCTCAAGCAAGAGTTACCTGTGAACAGATATTTTGTCCTGTTTTGTACAGGAAAAGCAGAGACAGGAGATGTCACTTGTGATCGTTCAGCAGGCTGTTCTCTGTCTTTATTACAGAATTTATCTCTTTTTCCCCTCCTTCACTTAAACCACGTTGACCACATTCCTTTTAACAAATGACACTTCCCACTACAGCATGGATGTTAATGCATTAAAACGCTGGAATAACATGTTTTACAAATTATATATCAGTTCAACAGAAATAATTCACCTCTCCCAGCCTCAACTGGTACTGTAACTCACACTTACTGCTGTTTACTAGCTCCAAAATCATATACATCCAGTAGCTTTGATACTGTTAAGCCTACTTGTTTCACACAACATTCTCACATACAACATATAAAAACAATACAGAGGCCTACATTATACAAGATACACGTTCTTTTCTCTGTTCACGTTTTTAACCTTATCAACATGTTACACTATTCAGTATTATCATGGTGACAGGACTTGAATGCAGGTCTTGACACATCCTCAACTCAACAAACTTTAAATAATTGTAGCTCAACCTTTAGCTTTAACAAATACAAAGAAAAGTGCAATGTCCATTAGCAATGACCATAAACAAAACAAACATCGGAAGGCCGCTATGTTGCTTACACTTTCTACATGGATGCTAGCTACACTTTTAATTCAAAGTCTCTTAACTGAATAAACCACTGTTTTACACATCAAACGTTGTCAGAACGACATAGTAAGGGCTTTAAAAGTCCATTGAGATGTATTGCAGCAAAATATCACACATTACTAACCAGTTTTGTACAGGAAAAGCAGAGACAGGAGATGTCACTTGTGATCGTTTAGCAGGCTGTTCTCTGTCTGAGGAGCAGAAGCACCGCGCAGCGCTACTAGCGCTCACATAAGTGGATACTCCCTCTTGTGGCGTCGTTAAGTAATTACACCCTCAAAAATACTACCCAAACCCCGTGCAAAATAGATTCACCTTATGCCCCTTTCTTACAGGCTATTACACAAAATATCTTAATAATTGTGACAACACATTTGTAGGTGTCACATCAGCATCGTCTTGAATCTCTTCTGGCTGTCAGAAGAGACGCTAGCCTTAGCATCAGCTAACTAGCTATTGAAAAGCAAAATGAAGCCTCATACTGAACAAATTTTGTTGGTTACAGTCATGGGCTAATTTGATAGTTCAGTGTTTAGTTCTCGCTAGCTTTTCAAAAATGTGGGAAAACTACTCAAAACTTTTAAAAACGTTTGTCCACCATCTTGACCAGTTTTTAAAAGGTACAGTGGTCGCAGCCACGCGGCTTTATGGGTAATAGTCAGCATCGATGCTGCTTTCAAAACTGGCCGTTACTGAGGCAGCTTGAAGGCGTCTCAGGAGACAGGAAGAGATCGTTCGATCGCTTCTGCTTCCGAACACTTCTGTTCTCTTCGCTCTTAATTATTATTATTTATTCCGCCGTTTTTTGGCATCTATCTTCTCCTGTACCGTTTGTCCTACGAAATTGGTTTCAACTTCAAATTGTACATCTTCTTCATGAGCTGGGTGCAGATATCTGCAATGGTTGATATTATATTAATATTATTATCCATTTAAAAATGAATGGGTTCCTATGGGACTCCTCTTCCAACCTAGCGGGGGTGGAGCTAAACTCCCATGATGCATGGCAGTGACGAAAGTTTTGCTAAAATTTGCAGCACCTCATTGAGTCTCTTAGCTGATGGAGCCGCACATTGCAAAAAGTAGCTGGCAGCTCTCACATGCATTTTCTTAAGGAAATACCTATGGGAAATACCCATTCTAGTTCATTCTGGATATGATATTTTAGGCAGTTTGTCCTGCATCAGTAATACACTAGCCTGCACGTTCTGCTACACACAAATGGAACATTTAACAAGTAGTCTGGGTTGCCTAAGGAGGGAGCTGTTTGCATCTCTCACTTAATGGCCTGAAAGGATCCTTTGGCATCTTGTGAGTTATCTGTTTGGCCTGCCACCTCGACCTAATTGTAAAATATTGCCAAAAATACTCAAGAATGAGAGCATTTTGGTCACTATTTGTGGTCTTTTCTTTTTCTCCACACAACTTCCTGCCTTGGTATTCTACCTCCTGCTGGCACAGATGTAATTTGTCTTTACTTTCCTTGTGACCTCCAGAGTCTCTCTCACAATGTTCCATTGAGGAACTGTAAATGAGCAAGTCATCCACGTATTGCAGGGGTCGGTAACCTTTTTGACTGAGAGAGCCATGAACGCCACATATTTTGAAATGTAATTCCGTGAGAGCCATACAATATGTTTAACACTAAATAAAGTAAATGTGTGCATTTTATGTAAGACCAACATTTTTAAAGTACAATAAGTCTCTGAATTCTTTTTAATAACGTTGTTATGCTGTTGTTAACCAATGATGAATAAAGTACTTACCTTCTGGTGCTGCATGGTTTTGCTGATGGCTTTGTAGTCTGGTTGATAAGTGGTGAGGTTAAGCTTCATGCAGGCGTTGAGACTTCCATCGTGATCGTGATCGTAGGTTGGTCTTAATGTTCTTCAGATGTGAGAAAGACTGCTCACATGCACACGTAGAGCCAAACATTGTCAGTACAGCAATACTTACACGCTGCAGTGTGTGGTATGTGAGGGGAAGCGCGTTCCAAGTTTTGACAATCAGCTGGTCCGCGGGTTGAAGTTTTTTCATTTCTCCCCACTTGTGTTTGCTCGCCAACTCTGCTTGCTGCCGTGCAAGTCTTTCCAAATCTTCATTCAGTGACTTGAACTTATTCACCCACATGTCTGAGGCCTTCAGATCAGCAGCTTGTAGCTCAAAATCTCTGACAGAGACACTGGGGAAGTAACTCAGGTTGGCACTGTCCACTGCACACTCGTGTGGATGGGTGATGAACTTAAAAAGACGAGTGCACTCACGAAATTCTCCAAAGCATGCTTTGAATGACTGCAGGAGATTAGATGTGAAGCCCGCTAGCTGCTGAAGAACAAGATGTTGAGCAGGGTCACTTGCTGTGCATGCATATTTAAACTCTCCCGGTTTTTCAAAGTGTAGTAAACGACCTGTTTCAATGTCAGCAATGAAGAGTTCCAGCTTGTTGGAACACTGCTTGCTGAAGGGATAAGACTGTATTTCCAACGCCTTGCATTTTCACATTGAGCTGGTTCAGATGTTCAGTAATGTCCACGAGATAGTAGGACTTCAGGAGCCACTCAGTGTTAGCTAACTCAGGAGGCTCAACGTTTTTCATTTCATGAAAAGTCCGGATTTCGCTCAGACAATCCGCGAAATGGCTGAGCACCTTCCCTCTTGACAACCAACGCACATTGCTGTGCAGAAACAGACCAGGATAATTATTCCCAACTTCATCTAGCAGTGTTTTAAACTGGCGATCATTTAAAGCTCGGGCAACAATAAAGTTGACCACCCGAATGACTAGCGACATCATCTCACCAAGCTGCTCGCCACACATCTGAGCACAAAGCGCCTCCTGATGTAGGATGCAGTGAAAACTTAGGATGGGTCTCTTTTCATGTTCACGAAGAAGCGCTACGAATCCTCTGTTTTTCCCCACCATGCACGGAGCACCATCAGTACACACCAAAATAAGTTTATCCATCTGTAGATTTTTTTCTTTAGCGATCTCAGTGAAAGACTTGAATAAATCCTCCCCTCTTGTTTTCCCTTTCATAGGCAAAACAGCAAGACTTTCCTCACGTAGTGTCACCGACAGCATACCTTGCAATCACGCTGAACTGGGATAAATGGCTTACATCTGTTGACTCATCCAAAGCGAGAGAAAAGAATGAATGCTGCATTTATTTCCTTCACTTGTGTTGCCTCAATTTGATTTGCCATCATGAACTTGCCGACAGAGCCATGTCTTTTATTAGTTTGATTATCTTGTCTTTATCTGAAAAGTCGTCAAAAAGTTCATTGGCAACATCAAGCATGAATGTTTTGGCATACTCCCCATCTGTGAATGGCTTTCCGTTTCTCACAATTGCTAAAGCACCAGCAAAGCTAGCCGAATTCCAGTCACCTTGTTGTGTCCAAACACGGATTTGCTGCTGACTAGCATGCACTCTGCACAGTAGCTCTTGACATGCTTTCTTCCTGCTGTCCCCGCAGGATATTTCGTTGCAAATTATATTTGACTGTTTCATCGATGCAATTTTATCATTGCATATGAGAAATGAATGGATTGAAATACATGAGAATGTTTTATATTTTTAACGTTATTTTTTTTTTTATTAAAGATTTGTCTGCGAGCTAGATGCAGCCATCAAAAGAGCCACAACTAGCTCGCGAGCCATTGGTTCCCGACCCCTGACGTATTGTACAGCGTGCTGTCAATGTCTAGGTGCTGCAGGTCCTGAGTCAGGGTGCAAGGGAACACTGAAAAATATAGATAAATATATATAGATGATTGACTGTACCAGTGAGCTCCTGGTGGGAGGTTTGACAACAATGTGTGTGGATTTGGCAAGACTGGTGCTGCTGACATGTGCAGATCATGCACTCATCTGTAGATAACACCATCATCACGGCCCTGCTGCAGGACAAGCTCTCCCAGCTGAGCGTGCCTGACTCCGCCTGCAGGGGGATCACAGACTTCTTGACGTACAGGAAGCAGCACATGAAGATGGGAAAACATGTCTCTGATTCCAGGACCATCAGCACCGGATCCCCTCAGGGCTGCGTTCTTTCCCCCCTTCTCTTCTCCCTGTACACCAACAGCTGCACCTCCAGTCACCAGTCTGTCAAGCTCCTGAAGTTTGCGGATGACACCACCCTCATTGGGTTCATCTCAGTTGGGGATGAGTCCACCTACAGATGGGAGATCGACCATCTGGTGACCTGGTGCAGCCAGAACAGTCTGGAGCTCAACGCTCTGAAGAGAGAAGTGGAGATGGTCGTGGACTTCAGGAAGAGCCCAGCCTTCTTCCTTCCCTTCTGGAGCTGTACTCCTCAAGGACTCGGAGGCGAGCAGGAAAGATTGCAGCTGACTCCTCCCACCCCGGACACAAACTGTTTCAGACTCTCCCCTCTGGCAGGAGACCAAAACCTCTCGCCACAAACCCGTCTCTACCCGTCTGCAGCTAGCCTCATTAAGGTCAGTGGGGGACAAGGCCCGGGTCCCCAATTGACACTCCCCCCTTGCAAATGATACAAATGTCTCTGCACATCTAAATGCTGTTTCATCTCGTGTCGTGCACAGACCTGGCACGTTGCACATATTTGTTGTTGATTGTTGATCTTTGTTGTTGTATTTTTTTATGTTATGTTATGTTTTTTATGTTGTTTATATTTATATGTACACAATATTCTCTTCGCACAGACCCAGAATAATGCACATGTATATATCTGCAACGCTGTTCTTCTATTCCATATTTATATATTTCTACATTGATTTATGTCAACTGTATGTCTGTCTACGTTCTGCTGTAACACGAAACTATGTTTTTTTAGTATGTGATGATTGTGAAGTGAATAAAACGTTTAAAGCAGAAAGCAAACAGACTATTCTTTTAATAGTTTATCACGAAGCAAAAGCCACACTAGTGGCAGCTAATGGGGATCTGAAGAAAGAAATAAGTGTCAGGGACACGCTGGTGGACGTGTCACAGTGGGGAATTAAACCCAGGTCTCTCACACCATAGGCATCCAAACATTGGATGAAATGACTCGGTGTGAAGTGAAACGGTCTCTGGTTGTTCTGAACCACTGACTGTTTAAACATTACATACACACCTTTATATACAGTCTATGTTCTGAAGCAACAGTTATCACCAACTCTGTAGCTCTATGGAGCTTTAAAAAACAACATGTCTGTCAGTGAGCATCTGGAAAAAACAAACAATTCTGTTTTTAATTGCATTTACAGGGAAATATTCACTTCTTTTTTTTTTTACTTATTAAGTCACACAATACAGAAATGATCCAGTGTTTCTATGAGGGACTAAAAATGATAGATCTGATAGTAAATACACCAGCGTTGGGTTGCTGTGCTACTTCTTCAGAGACGTCTGCATCCACATTAGTTCCCATCTCATCATAAACTCTGATGCCTCCGCTGCCAGCTGGGATGGAGAACTCGATGAAAGCATAGGGAAAAAACACAAACTGAATCATCCCACATGAAATGCTCAAGATAACATCTCGGGTTACATATGTATACCTTGTTCCCCGAGAAGGGGAACGAGACACTGCGTCGGTGACGACACTATGGGAACGCCTCTGGGCGTGGCAGGGCTGAATCATGAATGAAACTACTCCAATCCTATTGGTGTTGCTAGAACGGTAGCATGTGATGGCGTAACTGGAGGCGTATATAAGCACGCCGGCACACAGGACACATTAGCCCTTTTCTATGAAGCAAGGCACTCCAGGCGGGGTGAGATGTGGCGGACCGACGCAGTGTCTCGTTTCCCTTCTCGGGGAACATACATACATACGTAACCCGAGACATTCCCCTTCGAGGGAACTCGAACTGCGTCGGTAACGACACTATGGGAACGAGAATACCCACTTAGGCCGCGCCGAAACCCTGCCTGCCCCCAGCGTGCAGAACCTGACGGCACGACTAGGAGGAGAGCGCACGGGTGCCGGGTGCAGAAGGCAGGTCCAGACTGCAGAACCGGATGAAGGTGTGAGGGGTGGCCCAGCCAGCCGCATCACACAAATCCTGGAGCGACGCCCCTGCGAGGAGGACCCTAGTAGCCGCCATGCCTCGAGTAGAGTCCACCTTACGGCCATAGGTGAAGGTAACCCGCGCACCTGATAGGCCAAATAGTCTGAACAATCCAGTTGCTGATCGTGTGTTTGGAAGCGGGGAGCCCAGCCTTGGGGGACCTGAAACACACCAGCAACTGGTCTGCTTTCCTCCACTGGGAAGACCTCAGATTGTAAATACTCAGTGCTCTGACAGGGCAGAGCAGATGAAGTCTCCAGTCCTCTGCAGTCACATGAGGTGGGGGATGAAATGCCTGCAGCACCGTGGACCCTGCCAACCTGGATGGGACCTTAGGGACATAGCCCGGACAGGGGTGCAGAATGGCTACTCCAGGCATTGCGGAGACACCGAAAGTGCCTGGAGATCCCCCACCCTCCTCAGAGAGGTGATAGAGAGGAGAAAGGCCATTTTAAGGGTCAGGTGCTTGGCCTCAGCCGACTCCAGGGGTTCGAAGGGGGCCTCAGCCAGTGCTTCGAGAACCACCGCCAGATCCCAGGTGGGAAGCCTGGAACGAGTCACGGGTCTCATCCTCCGGACTCCACGGAGGAAGCGCACGACCAGTGGAAGCCTCCCCAGAGGCCCATCCCTCAGAGGAGTGTGGAACGCCGCCACGGCAGCCACATATACCTTGAGTGTGGATGGGGAAAGGCCAGCAGAGAAACGGTCCTGGAGGAACTCCAGTACCATAGTCACCGGGCAGGTAATTGGGTCCACCGCTCGTTCTCTGCACCAGGTGGCAAACACATTCCACTTCAGGCCGTACATCCTTCTCGTGGACGGGGCTCTGGAGCTGAGCAGCGTCTCGACTGTTCCTGCCGTGAGGCCAGCCTCCAGGAACTGGGCCCCCTCAGGGGCCAGACCCACAGTCTCCATAGGGCGGGGCAAGGGTGAAAGACCTGGCCCTGCGCCTGAGACAGCAGGTCCTTCCTCAGAGGGACCTGCCATGGCGGGCCGTCTAGGAGCAAAATTAAGAGTCCGAGAACCACACTCGTGCCGGCCAAAACGGGGCTACTAACAGTAGGCTGACACCGTCCTGACGGACCCGCTCCAGAATCCCCGGAAGCAGAGCGACTGGGGGAAAGGCATACAGCCGCAGCCTCGGCCACGTCTGTACCATGGCATCCTAGCGGGGCTGGGGGCGAGAGGGACTATGGGGCAGAACTCTTCGCATAATAACTCCACCACCTTGGGGTGGAGTCTCCATTCCCCGGGCCTCAGCCCCTGTCTCGACAGCAGGTCTGCTCCCTGATTCTGGGTCCCAGGGACGTACATCGCTCTGAGGGACAGCAGTCTCTGCTGGGACCACAGGAGGATCCGATGCGCCAGCTTGCATAATGGGCGCGAGCGCAGGTGATTCAAATAGGCCACCACCGCCGTGTTGTCGGTCCTGACAAGGACGTGGCGACTGCAGAGAGCGGGCAGAAAACTCCTCAGAGCTCTGAAAACCGCCAACATTTCCAGCCAACTTATGTGCCAAGAGAAATGATGCTCCTGCCAGGAGCCTCTCGCAAAGCGGCCGTCCATGACCGCGCCCCACCCCGCGAGTGAGGCGTCTGTCGCTCCCAACACGGGACCCTGGGACAGGAACCAAGGCTTCCTCCATACTGACAGGGAACGAAGGCACCTGCTCATAACCCGTATCAGACGGAACGGATTTCCCCTCGGGGAGAATTCCTTGGATTTTAACCACCACTGCAGGGCTCTCATGTGCAGCAGGCCAGACGGGATTTACACTGGACGCTGCCACCATGAGACCCAACACCCTCTGAAAGTGTTTCACAGTGATGTTGCAGCCTAGCTTCACTCTGGTCACCGAGGACAAAATGGACCCGACGCGTGCAGGCGACAGGTGGGCCCGCATCGTTGTTGAGTCCCATACCACCCCTAGGAACGTAGTCCATTGGTCGGACGTCAGCACGCTCTTCTTCGCGTTGAGCCGCAGTCTCAAGTGCTGAAGGTGGGCGAGAACGACATTTCGATGCCGAACCGCTAACTCCCGAGACTGAGCCAAGATGAGCCAGTCGCCGATGTAGTTTAATATGCGGACGCTCTGGAGCCTCAGCGGGGCCAGAGCTGCATCCATGCATTTGGTGAACGTGCGAGGAGAGAGTGCTAGGCCGAACAGAAGAACCCGATACTGGTACGCCGCGCCCCCGAAGGTGAACCTCAGGAACTTCCTGTGAGAGGGACGGATGGAGATGTGGAAATATGCGTCTCGTAGATCTATCATGACAAACCAATCCTTGGATTGGATGTGACTGATGATGGCGGGGATGGTGAGCATCCTGAACCTGAATCTCCTCAGAGATTGGTTCAGGGACCGCAGATCCAAAATCGGACGCAACCCATCCGTCCTTCTTGGGAACTATGAAGTACTGGCTGTAGACTCCCTGACTGGCGGGGAAAGCTCTCTGGCCCCGTTTTCCAGCAGAGAGCGAACTTCTTGTCCCAACACCTGGCTCAGCCCCGCGTGCACAGCAATCCAGACCACCCCGTTGAACTTCTGTGGGGGGTGGACCCGGAACTGCAGCCTGTAGCTATCCACTACGGTGCGCAGGACCCACGGGGAAATGTTTGCAAGGCTCCGCCATGCTTCTACAAAATCCGCCAAGGGAACCAGCCCCTTGGGGCTGCCAAGATGGAGGGAAAAACAGAGGACAGCATCCACTGCCTCACCAAACAGACCAGTAGCCCCTCGGGGCTGGTGGCCAGTGTTATGCGTAGGTCCCCGGTGGCACCCTGAAGCGGAGAACCGCCAGGGAAAACTCGTTGGCGACCCACGGTGTGTGAGGCCGATCATTTTCCAGCTGCAACCCCTCGAGGCGGGCAGACTGGTGAGAGCTCACTGGCGGTTAGCGTGTCCCGAGCGCCAAGACGGCAGGAAAAACAGCGCCTGTTGCCTGAGCCGCCACGAGGGAGGGGACCTCGGTCAGCCTCTCGGGGGGCTGTGGGCGAGAGCGCCACCTCGCGTCGCTTCTGGCTCCAGCGGTAGGAGCTAGACGAGGGCCGAGCTTGTCTCTCTTCAGCCGTTGCCGTCCTGGACCCAGACCGGTGAGGGAGATTTTGCTCAAACGCCTCTCTCTGCATTTCAGCGTGCTGAAACCTGCTGATGACAGGTGCTTAAGAAACCTTTCATCAAGCTTACCACTAGCCTGTGGTGTCTGCTCCTCCTGTGGCCAGTTGATGTTGAGCTTAGCCACGGCTCTAGTCACCACCTCCAGCAGCACGTCATAGTCGGGCGCCGCCAGATGACGCCGCCCCGACACCCGGAAGTCATCGTCCACTACGCTGAGCACGTCCGCCTCCTTGGAGTTGGATTGCTGCAGCGTCTCCGGATCCAAACCGCGAGCGGGAGAAGCCGAGACCGGGCTCCTGAACGAGGAAAGGAAGCGTCGGAGCCAGCGGATGAAGGTCGGGAAAAAGCCACAGCCGTCCCGAAATCCTCCGACAGATCACGCTGTGAATGAGTGAAGCCGCCGGGCCGCCTCAGCGGCCGCAGGGCCCACACCACGGGGAAAACACATCCGGCCATCCTCGGAAAAGAGAGTCATGCTGTACCTCAGTACCCGCACGGGCGCAGGCAGCCCCCTCGAGAGCTGCCGGGCGTGCTCCATCCCCAAACATGAGACACACATCTCATAAGAATCTCCATCCGTGATGTACCGAGGGCAAGAAAAAAACACACCTTCTGTACATCTGGTTGCCGGACATGCTGGTAGACTTCTTCTTCAGGTAAGACACACTGCTTGTAGGACTTGAGCTTTCTTCAAACAACATACAGAGCGCCTGCTGAATAGAAAAAAGCTAATGATGAGTGTGTACAGGTGTGCTTTATACTCCTCCGGTTATTCCGTCACACCTTACCGTTCTAGCAACAAGCCAATAGGATTGGAGTGATTTCATTCACGTTCAGACCTGCTTCGCCTAGAGGCGTTCCCATAGTGTCGTAACCGACGCACTTCGAGTTCCCTCGAAGGGGAACACTTCATTAGTCTGTAAATATTAACTGCGAGCACTATCTCTGGCTTTAAAAGAAATGTGTCCGAGCCTTTGACCATCTTGCATGTTCAGCCATCCAAGCAAGAGCAGACTGGTGCAGAGTTGCAGTGTAACAGTTAGCTAAGTTAGTATCAGGACAGTAACTTAATGTTAGCTTAAAAGAAGTATCGCTTTGTGTGATATATCAAACTCAACTGTAACAGTATAATATTGATTCTGATCTGTGAAATGCTTTCCCAGTTTGCTTGGTTTTGCCAATTCCTTCACTAGACATCTAAAAGCAGCAGAGACTTCAAAGACTTTTATTTGAACACGATGCAGCATCTACGTGAATGTATCTATGTATTGTGACTAACTAGTGCTGAAACTAGCCCTGAAAAACAAATATTTTACAAAAACCTTTCAAGGTCAAGTCTTGCCTATAGTCGTGTGATAGTACCTCAAAACTTTACTTATGTACATGTGAGTGTAGTTTTAACACAGTGAGTAAACTCTGCTTTAAAGGTGCAGCTGATCACCTGTTCATCATCACTCCATCACAGAGTCTCTGACCTCAGATCTGTTTTCATTAAAAGCTTCTTTCCTTTCACATATTTATATTTATCATTATATGTTGAAATTTAAATCATAATAGGCGGTATATTAACCTATTGGGAGAAAACTGGTAGGACATCCTGGAGGTCAGCTACACGCTTCGTTTGTGATTGTCTGCATTTAATGTGTTTTTCTAAAAGGTGTGTCTGCTGTGACGTCACAGCACCTTCTATAGATATAAGTAGTGAAGTTGTGAGAGTGTGACAGGCTGAAGGAGAAGCAGCAGTTTGTTTCCTCTGAAGGTGAAGCCGCATTGTCTCTTCAGTTCAACCTGCAGGTGAGTTCAGACAGGTAAGCATCCAACCAGGAGACATTACACATGTCTGATAAATCAGCTGTGTGCAGTATTATTCTCAGCTCCTCCAGGATCTCACAGAGGCTTTGGGCAGTTTTTTTTTTTTACCCAAATGACTGAATTAGCAAAACATTGAGCTGAACTTCATAAACATTTAGTCATGTTGCAATAATTTGCAATATTTAAATATTGCATCTCAATTAAAAATGCAACTGTTTTATGAACTTATATATAATAATGTGTGATACTAATGTCGTGTAAAAATTCAAGACTTGGGCCAGATAAGAAAGCTTGAACTTTTACCAACATTTTTATTATCAACAAAAACAGACACCAATTAGAATACAAAAGTTCCACCGGAGTGTGTCAGAGATCGGTGCAAAATAGAGCCCCATTCTGTTACCAGAACAGAAACCCGAGTCGACATAAAAACCATGTAACGACTGACTTTCACCTCCTTTTGGACCTCCTTTTATGGTTCTGTTTCTTGGCTTCACATCATCTCTTGGCTCTCTTTCCTACTGCACCTGGGTCAGGGAAATTCCCTGACTGCCTGCTCCTCCCCTCTGTGTCTTTTGCATGCACTTCGCTTGATCAAGCCATTTCCTCCATAACCTGACTTTTATGGAATAAACTGGTTTTGGTTGTGCTCCGTGCTGGAAACAGGACATTCTCACTGTGATGGACTATATTGATGTATGTTTTGTAATACAATTTTCACTATATTTTCCTTTGTAAGTGTTTTTGATGCTATCTTACTGTGCTCCCTCCCGTTTCTCCCAAAGCACACGAGCTTGCTCACACACACATGTGCTACTGCTGAGCCTGGGCAGGAAGGAGCACATACACTCAGAGCTGTAGAGTTTTCACACTGTGATCCTAACTTTACACTATAAAATAACACTTTAAATGATGACAGTGTAGACCACCATTGCTCTAGTAATTAATGATAACAATTTAGGCTATAATACTCCAAAATAATTCACAACAATACTCCCAAATACTGATGAGTTTTGGTTGAGTATGTGTTGATTCCTGTGTGACTGCAGAGCGTCTGTAGAGCTGCAGACTGTGGTTGTATGAAGTGATGGCGGTGAAGTCTGTCAACATGTCTGTAGTTTGTGATGCTGCAGAATTGTGTTTGATTTTACTGAGAGGTGACTCTAATATTCTAAAAATCCTATATTACCATGAAATAACAATTCTAAATCCCAGAAAGACTTTGAACCCTGACAAATTCTATTCAACAGTCGGTGTCATGATTTGTATCTAATGCAGTTTTGTGAGGGAAGTTATTACTGTCACTCCCAGCTTAGTGTATTGGGGAGTGACGGAGCTACAACCTCAACACCAAATTTAAATTCTACTTATTCTGCATTCACATAATAATCTGTTCCATGTGAGTTCAGTGACGAAACAAATATATTGTTGCTGTATTTTCAGAGCATCAGACGGATCCACATCAGCAGTTTCAGCAGAAATCTGGCAATGAAGGTGAGTTTGTGAACTGATATTTTACAGATCTCAAAGTCCTGTTAAACTGTGAAGAGGCTTGTGATATCGGTAGCTTAGATGGTTGCTACAGCAACAACCCAGGCAGATAATTATTGTCAGTTAGCTCCACCTTAGAGGTGTCTTTGCCCACACCGCCATGAAACTAGAGGCCAAACTGTTAAAACAGTGTGTAAGATTCAAAGCTCAGTCAGAACGACAACATGTGCTCTGTTCCAGCTGGTATCAGTCGTCTTCCTCCTCCTGGCTCCTCTGTTGACCAGCTGCCAGCAGCTCGTCCAACCGGTGGACTGCAGTGACATCTACAAACAAGACAAGAGCATCCCCAGTGGAGTGTACACCATCTATCCCCTTGGAGAGAGGTCTGCTGTCCAGGTACACTTCACCTTCTCTGGGACTCAGCTTCACATTTATGCTGGAATCAAAGCAGAGTTACTGAGTCAGATCAGGTGATCATGCTGTAGAGGCACAAACTCTTGCTGTGAGTACCTATGAACCCAACCAATCACAGCCTTGGAGAGAGGAGGCATCAGGGGCCGATTTTACTCCCCCCCCCCCCTCCCCCTGGCAGCACCAACAACAGCAGTCCTTTTTCTTTTCTCCATGTTTAACAAAGATCGCTCCATGATCTGGAATGGTGTCATATTACTCTTATGAATACAATAATCTGCTGACTTTGCTGCTACTAATCACACCACTGTCACTCAGCTTGAGATGGTTTTGCACAGTTGCTCAGTTCATGTTAGTTAGTTAGTTAGTTAGTTGCTAGTTGTGGGTACTGTATGTGAACTGCTGGTGCTGTAAGTTTGAGTTTTCAGTAGAATTACATAGCTTTTGTTTTATTTTATTTTGTTTGATATAATGTATATAATGTATCTATTTAGTTTTTCTATTTATATCTGCTTCTATCTATAACTGTGTTTATGAATGACTTACTAATGTGTATTAATGTATGAACAATGCTTTATAAATTATGAATTCCGTATTTACTAATACTTAACTAATGCTTTATAGTGTAGTTATTATAAAGTGCTACCAAAATTTGTTATAGAGCTTCCATTTCAACACACGGTATTTGTCTCCATCTTGTGGCTGACTTGTAGTTCTGACACCTACAAGCCTCCCAGCAGTCTTTAGCTGTCAGATTGAGAAATAAATACAGAAATAAATAAATGCTCAATAAATAAATAACCATCTGATTAAATGCACAAGAAAATACAGTAAATAAATAAATGTAGGCAGTAATTAAATTATACAGTGAGATATAAATAAATATATCTCTTTTAATTTGCTTCTTTATTTATTCAGCTTTGCATTAATTATCTTATTTATTTATTGTCTGTTATAATCTTCAACTTTATTTATTAATTACTTTAAATAAAATAATTACTTTTTTAAATGTATTTGTTTATGTGTATGATTTAATATTTTTGTTCTTCATTAGAAGAATATTATTCTTCCTTTGCATTTCTCCGCTATTTATTTCCTCAATGGTATTTATTCCTGACTCCCCTTTTTACATTTCTCTATGCATTTCTGCCTTCCGCAAATGAGGAGGGGCTGTGGCTCAAGGCGTCAACTTCTTGCCTATTGGTGGATCAGTCACAACGAGTTGAGTGGACCCTCTGACCTACAGTGTTGTCAGATAGGGTATAGAAGTATAAAATATGTTACATGTGTTTATTAAAAGTGAAAAAAACACTAAACCTTTAGGGAAAATACTTCATTCTTTAATTGTGGTTTCCTGGAAAAACATGAAAATATTCCTGAAAATGACTAGGCTATCACATTTTGCGTTCAGGATAACTCTTTTTTACTGTATCGATTTTGGGATTGAAATACTGCAGTTGTACATTGAAATAACTTCCTTTCTGATATGAAGTCTTCTTGAGGTGTTGTAAAAACACATTTCTCCTTAATTTCTGATTTGGGTTGTGGACAACTACAACATAAATTCAAAAAATGGTGGATGAGTCACAGTGGGGGATTGAACCCGGGTCTCTCACAACAAAAGCATGCATCTTATCCATTGGGCCATCCCCATCACCAGCCCTGTTGAGCTACACCCCAGATACATCTTGAAATTAGTTGTCAATGTCTACAATGAATGAACATTCAATAGTGATCATCATCAATGGGTTGGCGTTTATCAGTTCACCCTCAGACACATTTGGATGTAAAGGCAACTATCCATCCATCCATCAATCCATCCATCTTCATCCGCTTATCCGGGACCGGGTCGCGGGGGGAGCCGCTCCAGCAGGGAACCCCAAACTTCTCTTTCCCGAGCCACGTTAACCAGCTCTGACTGGGGGATCCCGAGGCGTTCCCAGGCCAGTGTGGAGATATAATCTCCCCACCTAGTCCTGGGTCTTCCCCGAGGCCTCCTCCCAGCTGGACGTGCCTGGAACAACTCCCTTGGGTGGCGTCCAGGAGGCATCCTTACCAGATGCCCAAACCACCTCAACTGGCTCCTTTCAACGCGAAGGAGCGGCGGCTCTACTCTGAGCTCCTCGCGGATGGCCGGGCTTCTCACCCTATCTCTAAGGGAGACACCAGCCACCCGCCTGAGGAAACCCATTTCGGCCGCTTGTACCCGCGATCTCGTTCTTTCGGTCATGACCCAGCCTTCATGACCATAAGTGAGGGTCGGACCGGTAGATCGAGAGCTTTGCCTTACGGCTCAGCTCTCTTTTCGCCACAACGGTGCGATAAAGCGAGTGCATTACCGCCCCCGCTGCTCCGATTCTCCGGCCAATCTCCCGCTCCAGTCTCCCCTCACTCGTGAACAAGACCCCGAGGTACTTGAACTCCTTCACTTGGGTTAAGGACTACCTAGAGTTGGCACTCCACCAGTTTCCTGCTGAGAACCATGGCCACAGATTTAGAGGTGCTAATCCTCATCCCAACCGCTTCGCACTCGGCTGCAAACCGATCCAGTGAGAGCTGAAGGTCACGGACCGATGATGCCATCAGGACCACATCATCCGCAAAAAGCAGTGACGAGATCCCAAGCCCCCCGAACTGCAGCCCCTCCTCGCCACGACTACGCCTCGATACCCTGTCCATGAATATCACAAACAGGATAGGTGACAAAGCGCAGCCCTGGCGAAGGCCAACCCTCACCTGGAAAGAGTCTGACTTACTGCCGAGTACTCGGACACAGCTCTCGCTTTGGATGTACAGGGATTGGATAGCCCTGAGAAGGGCCCCCCTCACCCCATAATCCCGCAGCACCTCCCACTGTATCTCCCGGGGGACCCGGTCATACGCCTAGGCTGAGAAGTGTGATACCCCTGTAATTGGCACACACTCTCTGGTCCCCCTTTTTGAACAGGTTAACCACCACCCCAGTCTGCCACTCCTTGGGCACTGTACCTGACTTCCACGCAATGTTAAAGAGACAAGTCATCCAAGACAGCCCCTCCACACCCAAAGCTTTTAGCATTTCTGGGCGGATCTCATCAATCCCTGGGGCTTTGCCACTGTGGAGTTGTTTGACTACCTCAGTGACGTCCTCCAGGGAAATTGACGAGAATCCCCCATCAGCCTCGAGCTCTGCCTCTACTAAAGAGGGCGTGTCAGTCGGATATAGGAGTTCCTCAAAGTGTTCCTTCCACCGCCAAATTACCTCCCCAGTTGAGGTCAGCAGGGTCCCATCCTTACTGTACACAGCTTGGACGGTTCCCCGCTTCCCCCTCCTGAGATGGCGGACAGTTCTCCAGAAACACTTTGGTGCCGACTGAAAGTCCTTCTCCATGTCTTCTCCGAACTTCTCCCACACCCGCTGCTTTCCATCTGCCACAGCAGAGGCTGCAGTCCTTTGGGCCCGTCGGTACCTTGCAACCGCCTCCGGAGTCCTCCGAGACAACAAATCTCGGAAGGCCTCCTTCTTCAGTCGGACGGCTTCCCTGACCACCGGTGTCCACCACGGTGTTCGAGGGTTACCGCCCCTTGAGGCACCTAAAACCTTGAGACCACAGCTTTCCGCTGCAGCTTCAGCAATAGAGGTTTTGAACATTGCCCACTCCTGTTCAATGTCCCCAACCTCCACAGGGATGCCAGAAAAGCTCCGCCGGAGGTTTGAGTTGAAGATCTCACGTACAGGGGCCTCCTCCAGACGTTCCCAGTTCACCCACACTACCTGTTTGGGCTTACCAGATCTTCCCCCACCCCCTGACCCAACTCACCACCAGATGGTGATCAGTTGACAGCTCTGCCCCTCTCTTGACCCGAGTGTCCGAAACATGCGGCCTCAAATCAGATGAAACGATTACAAAATCAATCATTGATCTTCGGCCTAGGGTGCTCTGGTACCATGTACACTTATGAGTATCCTTATGCTCGAACATGGTGCTCGTTATAGACAATCCATGACAACAAACAACAAACACCCACTCGGGTTCAGATCAGGGGGGCGGTTCCTCCCAATCACGCCTTTCCAGGTATCTCCATCATTGCCCACATGCGTGTTGAAGTCTCCCAGCAGAACTATGGAGTCCCCTACTGGAGCCCCATACAGAACTCCATTCAGGGTCTCCAAGAAGGCCGAATACTCTAAACTGCTATTTGGTGCATATGCTAAAACAAGTTTTCCCCCCCAGTACCCGAAGGCGTAGGGAGGCGACCCTCTCGTTCACCGGAGTAAACTCCAACGTAGTGGTGCTCGGCCGGGGACTTGTGAGTATCCCCACACCCACCTTGCGCATCACACCTTGAGCAACTCCAGAGAAGAATAGTGTCCATCCCCTATCAAGGAGTACGGTTCCAGAACCGAGACTGTGCGTGGAGGTCAGTCCCACCAGATCTAATTGGTAGCGCTCCATCTCCCAAACAAGTTCCGACTCCTTCCCCCACAGAGAGGTGATGTTCCACGTCCCCAGAGCCAGCCTCTGCCTCCCGGGTCTGGTCCGTCGGGGTCCCTAACCTTCACTGCCACCCATGTGGCAGCGCACCCGACCCCTGCGGATATATATATATATATATATATATTATCCATCTTCCGATGGATGGTGGGTCCAAAGGATGGAGAGGGGGGTGTCACGTTGCTTCTTCGGGCTGAGCCCGGCCGGGCTCCGTGGCAAACCCGGCCACCAGGCGCTCGCCGACGAGCCCTCCCTCTGGGCCTGGCTCCAGACGGGGGCCCCGGGCTTCTTCTGGACATGGTCTCTCCTCCTCTTCCTCGATTTGTCATTAAGGGTCTTTGTGAACCATTCTCAGTCTAGCCCCTTACCTGGAACCACTTTGCCTTGGGAGACCCTACCAGGAGCACTAGGCTCCCGACAACACAGCCTCCAGGTTCACCGGGGCACACAAACCTCTCCACCACGATAAGGTGATGGTTCCCGGAGAGTAAAGGCAACTAATTTAGCATTAATGAAAACTAAACGGACTGACATCATCAGATTCAGCTGTCACATACATTATTTTAGATACAGCAAATCCAGAATAAGGAACACCACCGCTGAGGATCTTCAGGTGAACTTGCCTGTCTTCAGGATTTGGAGATAAAGTTGACGAACAGCCAGGTCCAGTTTTCGGTCCTCTGGGCAGTCGAATATTTCAGGCTTCACTAAGTCTCTTAAAAATCATCTTAATTTGTTCAGAACAAAAGAAAATGACTTTCAAATTTCAAACTTTAAAATCAGATGATCTGTGAATCATCAAAAGATCTGCAGCTTCTAAACACAAATTTCACATTTGATACTGATTTCTTTTTTAAAAAATTATTATTATTTAAATCAAATTTTTAAATTTTTTGTCTATGTCTATTTCATTGATTTATTTATTTAAAATTTTAATATATTATTATAATAACACACACGTTAACTTTTCATTGATTTATTTATTAAATTTTCTAATATATTATTATAATAACACACACAAGTTACCTTTTCATTGATTTATTTATTAAATTTTCTAATATATTATTATACTAACACACACACGTTACCTTTTCATTGATTTATTTATTAAATTTTCTAATATATTATTATAATAACACACACACGTTACCTTTTCATTGATTTATTTAAATTTTTAATATATTATTATAATAACACACACACGTTACCTTTTCATTGATTTATTTATTAAATTTTCTAATATATTATTATAATAACACACACACGTTACCTTTTCATTGATTTATTTATTAAAGTTTCTAATATATTATTATAATAACACACACACGTTACCTTTTCATTGATTTATTTAAATTTTTAATATATTATTATAATAACACACACACGTTACCTTTTCATTGATTTATTTATTAAATTTTCTAATATATTATTATAATAACACACACACGTTACCTTTTCATTGATTTATTTAAATTTAACTTTATTTTTATCATTTTTATCAGGCTCTTTTCAGTGTTCAGTTCAGGGATTATTTCACGCTCGGACATTTGGTCCATTTTGAATAGTTTACACAATAAATGCCTTAAAGTGTGCAGATCGCCCTTAATTTCATTAACAAACACTGAATCTGGAAATGAAACAAATGAAGAACATGTGATGTAGTTTTGTTTGTTTATTACCTTAAATCCTTCAGTAAACACCATGACATATGAGAATTCATTCATTTATACATTCATTCATCCTGAAGTTGGGATGCACCCCTGAAGTTCCACATAATAAACAATAACTGAAAGAGTCATGTTCTTATAAATAAATAAATACAATAAATATTTCTAAATTAAACTCTTAAAATAGCACGGTCTAGAAATACTACGTTAACCTGCATCCTGTATTAGCATCAAAATATACTTACTTCCCACCAGTAAAAGTACTCATTATGCAGAATGGGTCATTTCAGAATAATATATATAAATGAATTATAATTATTAACTCATTCATGTGTTCATCACCTTAATGTTCCAGCTGGTAAAGGTTGTTACATGCTGCTGGACAGCTCAATCTGTAATAACACTTAAAATAACCATTTGGAGTCCAATATTTCCCTCTGAGAAGTACTGCAACAAAGCATGACATGGAAACACTGAAGTACAAGTACCTTAAAACTTTACTTATGTACATGTGGACATGTGAGTGTTGTTTTAACTCACAGTTTAAAGGTGCAGCTGGTCACCTGTCCATCATCACTGCCTCACAGACCTCAGATCTGCTTCATCATCATGAAGATCCGTCCTGTGCAGTAGTTCTCCAGGACCAACACACAGCAGATTATCAGCAGCTGATCTCTCTTTTAACACCAGGACAGGAACTTCAGCTGGCAGAGGATCCTACTGCTACAACAACTCGCTCTGCAGACAGTAGACACTGATGATAGGCTTTGATTCACAATACAGGACTGCAGCTCCTGCATCACTGTGTATTTAGTTTCATTTATTCCAACAAAGCGTGTTTCGGGCAAATCTGTTGGCATCACCTGCACTTTACACCAGAAGAAGAAACGATGCTTAACAGAGAAAAAAACAATCAAACATGCACAACAGCAACAAGGCTGAATGTTCAAGTTTTTTTATTGACTGATGCGATCTTATCTGTGTTTAACCTTCAGTCAAACCCAGAAGTAGTTCCTGTTCCTCTTCAGAGCAAACTCATTCCTTCTGACACAACACTATGTTTTTGTAGGATGTGATGATTGTGAAATGAATGAAATGTTTAAAGTAGAAAACAAATTTGTTTCATCTTTTAAATATGCTTTTAATACATAGGATGAAATGACTGTGAGGTGAAACTGTCTCTGGTTGTTCTGAACCACTGACTGTATAAACATTTCTAAATTAAACCAAAATCCCTTCAAATAGCACGGTCTAGAAATACTACGTTAACCTGCATCCTGTATTAGCATGAAAATATACTTACTTCCCACCAGTAAAAGTACTCATTATGCAGAATGGGTCATTTCAGAATAATATATATAAATGGATTATAATTATTAACTCATTCATGTGTTCATCACCTTAATGTTCCAGCTGGTAAAGGTTGTTACATGCTGCTGGACAGCTCAATCAGTAATAATACTTAAAATAACCATTTGGAGTCCAATATTTCCCTCTGAGAAGTACTGCAACAAAGCATGACATGGAAACACTGAAGTAAAAGTACCTTAAAACTTTACTTATGTACATGTGGACATGTGAGTGTTGTTTTAACTCACAGTTTAAAGGTGCAGCTGGTCACCTGTCCATCATCACTGCCTCACAGACCTCAGATCTGCTTCATCATCATGAAGATCCGTCCTGTGCAGTAGTTCTCCAGGACCAACACACAGCAGATTATCAGCAGCTGATCTCTCTTTTAACACCAGGACAGGAACTTCAGCTGGCAGAGGATCCTACTGCTACAACAACTCGCTCTGCAGACAGTAGACACTGATGATAGGCTTTGATTCACAATACAGGACTGCAGCTCCTGCATCACTGTGTATTTAGTTTCATTTATTCCAACAAAGCGTGTTTCGGGCAAATCTGTTGGCATCACCTGCACTTTACACCAGAAGAAGAAACGATGCTTAACAGAGAAAAAAACAATCAAACATGCACAACAGCAACAAGGCTGAATGTTCAAGTTTTTTTATTGACTGATGCGATCTTATCTGTGTTTAACCTTCAGTCAAACCCAGAAGTAGTTCCTGTTCCTCTTCAGAGCAAACTCATTCCTTCTGACACAACACTATGTTTTTGTAGGATGTGATGATTGTGAAATGAATGAAATGTTTAAAGTAGAAAACAAATTTGTTTCATCTTTTAAATATGCTTTTAATACACTGGATGAAATGACTGTGAGGTGAAACTGTCTCTGGTTGTTCTGAACCACTGACTGTATAAACATTACATACACATTTATATACAGTCTATGTTCTGATCCCAGTTATCACCAAACTCTGCAGCTCTGTGGAGCTTTAAAAAACAACACGTCTGTCCAGAAACAGAGTTACTCTGAATAATGCTCTGGGGCTCTGTGGCTGGTGTTGATAGATTTTCATTATTTCTTTAGTCTACTTAATGTGAGGTCCCTTTAAACAAGTCCTTTATATGTAAAATATATAAGATGTTATTATAACTAACAATTATTATTTTTTCCCCACTAACTGAGGCATGTCCCTTAATTACTACTGTTTTAATTATTCTTGGCTGTCAGGCAGTGGAGGTGGCAGTTATCATTTTTAAACACAACTACAAATGTTCCCATGTCTACCTTAATACCTTTTTTATTGTTGGAGTCTCTGCAATCCATGGATGTTGTTAGGCCTATTTTAGGGGGGCTGAAACCCTGATTGAACCAATCCACAGTGCAGTAACAGTAATTAGTGTAATTAAATAGTATTCTTTGGATCTCCGACTTATCTAATAGAGATATTACACATTTACATGAGCAGCTGGGTAGCATTTATGTCACAGCCTACAGAAGAACTCAGTCTGGTCTAAGTGAATTCCCCCCCTGCAGCGTTGATGTGTCTAAAAGCTAACATGATAGATAGCTATAGACTATATTTATATTTTTTACAACATTACATGGGCGTCGGAACCATTGTATGTGGGTGGGACTGTCCCACTTTTTAGGAACAATGATATTGGACCCACTCACTGAAATTCAGCGCCTCTGTTTGTTCACCTTTCAAAGAGTCGTCATGCTCACGTACTGTCATTAAAACCGCTTTTTAAGGGAAAGTTCATAATTTGTTTGCCTGATGCTTTTAAAGGCATCATGTAGTCTTTGTTGCAGCATTGAATTACAGTTACACTTACACTATGTTGTTAAAATAGTTAACAACATAACACTTATAACAGAGTTATCTGATATTTTTGCTAGGCTAGCTAGCTACAGTAATATCAACATTAATCAACCAGAGTTAGCAGCTCTTTGAATCCTGGTCAATGAGAGAAGCTAGCTGTGGTACCAGTGCCAAATCTGATTCAGAAATGGACTGGACAAACTTATTGTTTTCTCAATGTGTGTTGACTCAGCAGGGATGATATTACATGAGAAAGTTGATCTACAGGAGAAACATATCTGAAAGCAACACAGAATGACTGAGAGCTGCACTGACTGAAGTTCTGTTGAGTTTTAGATTTTGAACTGTCACCTGCCACCTGAATTTTGTGTTTCCCTTTACATAAATAAAAACATTTCACCATAAATTGGTGCAAACAAATCCCAAGAATGCAGGAAATTAAGTGTTTAATGCTCTAAATCTTCGGGGGGGAGGAACCCCCCAACTAATAGATTTCAGGATTCATGATAGAGACTCTATTGTCATTGTATACAAAATACAACAAAATGCAGTTTAGAGCAAAACATTGAACTTAGCAGCTTTAAAATAGCATATAAGTAATAAGCAATGACGATTTTTATAAAACAAAATTTATATATATATATAAATCCTGGAGGAGGACACACCCACATTTCTTTTGCTCCAGACGCCCATGTAACATTACAGCACATTTTGTTCAACAGAGGAGAAATGGAAGAACAAAGTATGTCTGTTGCTTTTTATTTGTTAACATCTTGGCTTCTTCACTGGTTGCTGACATAAGTGTAGTTCTAATACAGTAACAAAAGATGTGAGTGCAAAGATTTTGCAAGCGCAAGTTACGCATCCCCTGGGGGCTAAGCCCCCCCCTGTGTTTCAATCTTAGTGACGTCCCTGCTGCAATCTCTTTTACAGCTTTTTCACAACTCTAGACACAAAACTCACAACCGATGATCAAAATGCACATTTTTCAAAACTTTAACCCTTTTCTCAATTGCTTGGATACAATATACATAAAACTTTTTCAGACTATTTACAGTATTGACAGTACTGCACTGTATAGATGCAGGCCCTTGTAATTCAATTCAATTCAATTCAATTCAATTTTATTTATATAGCGCTAAATCACAAGACAGTTATCTCACAGCGCTTTTCATAAAAGAGCAGGTCTAGACTGTACTCTGTGATGCTATTTACAGAAGCCCAATAGTTCCCACCAAGAGCAGCACTAGGCGACAGAGGCAAGGAAAAACTTCCTTTTAAGAGGCAGAAACCTCGAGCAGAACCATGGCTCAGGGTGGGCGGCCATCTGCCTCGACCGGTTGGGGTGAAGGGGAGAGAGAGAGAGAGAGAGAGAGAGAGAGAGAGAGAGAGAGAGAGGGAGGGATGTAAGGAGAGAGAAAGGGGAGGGAGGCAGCCTACACAATATACACACAGAGGTACACACAGTGAAGGTGATGTTGCTATAGACTAAATGAAAAATGGTACAGATATTTATAGTAGTGTTAATGGTAACAGTCGTAATGTTAATGATTATAATAACAATAGGACTAGTAACAATAGTCGTTGCAGCAGAGGGTGTCGAGCAGGAACACGGGGGCAGCAGGTGACCCGCAGCCACAGATTCAGACTCCACAGCTCCAGAGCCAGAAACATCTGCAGGAAGTGATAGGAGGAGAGAGGAGAGGGACGAGAAAGCACAAGACTACCAGAAAGGGGAGAAGTTGTGTTAGTAACATGCAATAATGGGATGAGGTTGCATACAGAGGGAGAGAAAGTAGAGGAGAGAGGAGCTCAGTGCATCATGGGAAATTGCTTGTCCAATTCTGCCAACTCGTTCCTGATGATTGAGTGCACATTGTGGAATGAGTATATAAAGAGTTGATTGGGATCCAATTGCAAGAGCATAGTGATACGTAACAGGGAGCCAGCAGGTGATACAGGTCACAGTGGAGGTCAAGCAGTGGTGGGAGGAAGACGAGGAAGACGTGTTGGTCAAAGGAATGGCAGGGGACAGGCACCCCTTCTGAGAGGTGGTTGTGGGCCTCGTTTGAGAGGTGTGGCGGGACGCAGACCTCATATTGGACCATATAATGCAGCTCTCCTTGTCACCTTTCTTGATGAGCTCCATCAGGTTTGTAGAGCTTCCCTTCCTTAACCCGATTGAGGAATTTTTCTCCGCATGGAAATGGAAGGTTCATGACAGGCACCCTCATGAACAAGTCACTCTTCTCCAGGCCATGGATGACGCCTGCAATGACATCACAGCCTGGTTTCGCCATGCCCGAAGGTTTTTTCCAAAATGTTTGGCTAATGAAAACATCCATTGTGATGTAGATGAGAACCTGTGGCCAAATCCAACACACAGTGTTAATGACAACGTAGAAGTACAGTAATCACTCCTGTTTTGTTTCTTATAGTACAAGCAAGTAAGTTGAGGAACACTTGCTTGCTTGTATTTTGTTTTCTATTTCATAGAAATCATCAATTATTTTTGTTTTGATTCAAATAAACCTATGTTGTTATTGTACTGTAGTGTCTTGCATCAATATATTACAAACTTTGTTCAATGATTCCACTGTGTCTGTAGTATTCTCTCTACTACTGCAGTACTTTTACAGAGATGTATTTACTGTACATGTAGTACCATAATGAAACCTGTATCACCTATTTTGTTCTACAATATTTAATGATTGTATGAACAATGACACAGTGCTTGTGTGTGGGTGATCTATAGTTATGTTTCAATGGTATTTCACAGTAAATTTAAAAGTCAAGACGTTTCGTCCCTCATCCAAAGGACTTCTCCAAAGGATCTCCTTTGGATGAGGGACGAAACGTCTTCCAGTATCTTCAACCAAGTCCAGTTGCCCTTGAGTTTAACCTTCGTTGGATAACTATGACCTGGATGACTGAGAATCTTCATAGACAGCTGTTACTTTGGTTATACAAGGACTGGATGGCTCGTACCTGGTCCACTGTTCCACAGCCAGGACAGAATCTACATTCCTCAGCCAAACAATGTCCAAAGCCTTTAGCATCTCAGTCCAAATCTCATCCACAAACCAGCGTTTTGCCGCCAAGAAGTTGCTTGACTCCCTCTACCAGGAATATGGTACCAACTTCCTGGCGTCTTCAGACTTTGCCTCCTCCCCAGAGGACGTGTTGGTCGGGTTAAGGAGCTCCTCAAACTGCTCTTTCATCGCTTAACAATATCTCGAGTCGAGGTCAGCAGTTCTCATTCATCCCCGGCTGAGCACAGCCTGAGCCAAGCCCTGTTTTTGCTTCCTGAGTCGTCGAATGGCAGGCCAGAACTTTCTTGAGGCCAGTCGAAAGGCCTCCTTCTTCTGCTTGGCGGCTTCCTTCCCCGCTGGGGTCAACCATCAGGTTCTTAGATTGCTGCTGACAGGAAGCCACCTTTACAATGGAGACTTTGAACAAGGCGCACTTTCCATGTCCTCAGCTTCACCTGGGATGCGTGAGTCAAGGCCTGGCCATCAGATGCTCGTCGGCGGGTCCCCTCTAACGGCTGTAGGACGGCGCTCAGGTTTCCCTTTTCTGGGCAAGTTGCTACAGCTCCTTCTCGTCCAATTCATGTAGGGTCTTCACAATTCTGTTTTTTTTTTGCATTTATAGTGAAATATTCATATGTTGCTTATTTACTTAAGTCACACATTATTTACAGAATTAAATGTTGCAGTGTAACAGTTAGCTAACAGTAAGTTACTTTTGTAGTTTTAGCTTTGTAAACTTAATTTGGTATCAGGACAGTCACTGAATGTTGACTTAAAGGTTCAGTGTGTACATTGTGGTGACATCTAGTGGTCACGTTGCGAATTGTAACCATCAGCTAAGTCTACCGCTCTTCCCTCCCCCTTATCAAAATTGTAGCATAGCTATGGTGGCTGACACAGGACAAAAGATGGAGTCATCTGAAACAGCAGAGAGTAGCCACTCATGGAATGAGGTTTCTTTAGACAGATACAAGGTACAAGGTAGATTATTTATCATTATACAGCGCTTTGTGAAAGTCTGTAGTTTGTAGTCCCTTCATGCTACACACAGAGAACTTAACAGAAAATTAAATGTGTATTAAAATATGGTAACATATAAAATTTAATTAACTTAAAAATATATACAGTTATTTATATACAAAGGTTATTTACTAAACATACACATATCCATCCATCCACTCGTGTCCATCTTGACTGTGTTTGAGCACCAAGCATCACCTCCCTCATCTTGCCGGAGTCTAACTCGGAACACGCACTGCCAGCCGAGTGCTTTTATGAAATACAATAGAAACACAAAGTAGTTCTGATAACCAGAATTTGAACTTGTGGTAAAATGATGATGATGAACGTTTGCAATGGCATTTTGCTGTGACACTTTGTGTGTCCGGGCCTTTAGCCAGAAGACAAAGTCCCTCACAGGAGAGCTGAACGGGAGGCTGCTGCTTCCAAACTGAGAAATCACAGATCCCTCCAGGGTTTGGGTTAAGGCTGGGGAATAGTGTGAAGCTCCACATTGTTCCTAATGTCACCTGATGTACTTTTTACAGGTTTAATGTTCCTTTTAAAGTCTTCTTCAATGTTTTTTATTTCATTCATAACCATCATGTACTACAGGGCCTTTGGCAGAATAACAAGCTCATTTTAATATTACACAACAAATCATATGTTTAAACAAGAACAGGAAATGCTGGAGAATTTAAGAGGTGCGACTGCTGTGACATCACAGCGCCTTCTGTAGATATAAGTAGTGAAGTTGTGAGAGTGTGACAGACTGAAGGAGAAGCAGCAGTTTGTTTCCTCTGAAGGTGAAGCCGCAACGTCTCCTCAGTTCAACCTGCAGGTGAGTTCAGACAGGAAGCATCCAACCAGGAGACCTTACACATGTCTGATAAATCAGCTGTGTGCAGTATTATTCTCAGCTCCTCCAGGATCTCACAGAGGCTTTGGGCAGTTTTTTAACCAAAATGGCTGAATTAGCAAAACATTGAGCTGAACTTCATAAACATTTAGTCATGTTGCAATAATTTGCAATATTTAAATATTGCATTTCAATTAAAAATGTAACTGTTTTATGAACTTATATATAATCATGTGTGATACTCCCAAATACTGATGAGTTTTGGTTGAGTATGTGTTGATTCCTGAGTGACTGCAGAGAGTCTGTAGAGCTGCAGACTGTGGTTGTATGAAGTGATGGCGGTGAAGTCTGTCAACATGTCTGTAGTTTGTGATGCTGCAGAATTGTGTTTGATTTTACTGAGAGGTGACTCTAATATTCTAAAAATCCTATATTACCATGAAATAACAATTCTAAATCACAGAAAGACTTTGAACCCTGACAAATTCTATTCAACAGTCGGTGTCATGATTTGTATCTAATGCAGTTTTGTGAGGGAAGTTATTACTGTCACTCCCAGCTTAGTGTATTGGGGAGTGACGGAGCTACAACCTCAACACCAAATTTAAATTCTACTTATTCTGCATTCACATAATAATGTGTTCCATGTGAGTTCAGTGACGAAACAAATATATTGTTGCTGTATTTTCAGAGCATCAGACGGATCCACATCGGCAATTTCAGCAGAAATCTGACAATGAAGGTGAGTTTGTGAACTGATATTTTACAGATCTCAAAGTCCTGTTAAACTGTGAAGAGGCTTGTGATATCGGTAGCTTAGATGGTTGCTACAGCAACAACCCAGGCAGATAATTATTGTCAGTTAGCTCCACCTTAGAGGTGTCTTTGCCCACACCGCCATGAAACTAGAGGCCAAACTGTTAAAACAGTGTGTAAGAGTCAAAGCTCAGTCAGAACGACAACATGTGCTCTGTTCCAGCTGGTATCAGTCGTCTTCCTCCTCCTGGCTCCTCTGTTGACCAGCTGCCAGCATTTCTTCCAACCGGTGGACTGCAGTGACATCTACAAACAAGACAAGAGCCTCCCCAGTGGAGTGTACACCATCTATCCCCTTGGAGAGAGGTCTGCTGTCCAGGTACACTTCACCTTCTCTGGGACTCAGCTTCACATTTATGCTGGAATCAAAGCAGAGTTACTGAGTCAGATCAGGTGATCATGCTGTAGAGGCACAAACTCTTGCTAATAAATTCGACCAATCACAGCCCTTTGAGAGAGGAGGCATCAGGGACCGACATTCCTGCTCCCCCTGGCAGCACCAACAACAGCAGTCCTTTTTCTTTTCTCCATCCTTTCTATCTGTCTTTGTGCTGCTGTAACAGCTGAATATATAGTTTCATCTTATCTAAACACCACACCTTTTACTTTCTCTGGAGTTGATTCCAGCCAAGCCCTCTGAGAGATGCATAAAATATCTCCATGAAATATCCAACAATAGAAACTAAATAAGACAAACAGCCCACAGCCTCGTAAGTATGAACCTAATAAACAAGTTCAGACAGCTGAAGTCATTTACTACTGAATGTGTTTGTGTGTAGGTGTACTGTGACATGACGACAGAAGGAGGTCGCTGGACGGTGAGTATTACCACAGAGTGACTTTCAGTATCAGCACTTCCTGTTGGACTTTCACAATAAATGACATAGCAGTAAAAGCTTGTTGCCTGGAAACATGAGCTGTCAGGTATCTGGTGTGTTTAGCTAGTTCTCCCTCCATCCCTTCCCCCCCAGGTGTTCCAGAGGAGGATGGACGGCACCGTGAACTTCTACAGGGGCTGGGATCAGTACATGCTGGGCTTTGGTAGCGCTGCTGGAGAGCACTGGCTCGGTGAGAAACCAAACCTAACTAACACTAATATGACTTTGTGAAACTTTGTTGTGTGAATCCAGAAATGAGACTGACCAAGTTTTGTGTCTAAAGTCTAGATCAGTTGGTGTGAGAGTGTTTTAATCAATTATCTCCACGTCTGTCCAAAATGTCAAACTGTGCCCAGTGTGTACATGTATATATACAGTATGTATGTGTGTGTTTGTGTGTGTGCAGGTCTTGAGAACATCTACCAACTGACTAAGCACAGAAAATATGAGCTGCTGGTCGACATGGAGGACTTTGAGGGGAAGAAAGTGTTTGCTCGCTACTCTTCATTCTCCATCGCTTCAGAGTGTCACGGATTTAAACTGAGTGTATCTGGATTCATCAATGGAGGGGCGGGTGAGTAAGATGGGTCTTTCTACACTTCTACATCTTGAGCAGGTTGCTGCACCCCAAACTCCCCCTCTCTCTAGCTCACACACACACACACACACACATATAAATCTATATCTATATGTGTATAGATATAGATTTATTTATTTACTTCTGTGTAGTGAAGCTTCATTTAATGTAGAGTAGCTAGTAGCTTAGCTCACTACATTTTCCAAGTAGCTTGCCCAACACTGCTGGTTGCAATCTTAAAACCGCACCGCTAGTGGTCGCTGAAAACTCATAATGCCCCTTCAACACAAGTCAGAAACATTTTTCCACTGGCCGCCTCAGCAGGGGTAGAGTGACCTCTGCTGGTTGAGCTTCCACATAGCAAGTATGAATTTGTTATGAAAATTTTAATTAAATAATAATATCTAAAATATATAATTAACTTAAGCTTCATATGATACCAGTTCCCTTTTCTTAATCTGAAGTTATAGGTCAGGTCTTATAAATGTTTAATTAGTTTTAGTTGAGTTTTACTAAAAAACGTGATTTAGTCTATAATAACCTTTCTAACTACACAGTACATGAGCCTACTTTTATTTTGAAAGTTTTACCTGTTACTTTCACTTACAAAAAAGGAATAGACCGTGTGATTTTCTTACGTTTCATCCAGGTGAAACACTGAGTCGATCAGAGATCGACCTGCTGGTGACTTCAGCTGTCTGGACCATAACTGGTCTCATCAGTCTGTCTGATAGAGGACTGCAGGCTGTGAAAAGTTCAGCTGATACTTATAGATAATGCAAATTTACTAACCCTGTGGTTCTTCTGTGTGTCTGTAGGAGACTCCTTGACTTATCACAATGGACAGAAGTTCTCCACCTTTGACAAAGACCAGGACTCCTCCTCTAGCAACTGTGCCAGATCATACCTGGGGGCGTTCTGGTACAACAACTGTCACTATACAAACCCCAACGGGGTTTATCGCTGGGGGGCTGACAGCACTCTCTCTACTATTGGAGTGGAGTGGTACCATTGGAAGGGTTATGACTACTCCCTGAAGGCCATCAGCATGAAGATCCGTCCTGTGCAGTAGTTCTCCAGGACCAACGTACAGCAGAATATCAGCAGCTGATCTCTCTCCTCATTTCTTTCTCTTTGTCTCATTAAGCATGTAATCTCACAATGGGCCTTATTTTCCTGAAACTGGGCACGAGCACAATCCACCAGCAGCAGAACACCAACTCAGATTAGTCCTTTTTGTTACCATCTGTGGCTCAAAGCGGTCGCAGCTCGGCACAGCTTGGAAGAGAGGCTGAATAAATGATTAGTAGGAGGAGCACAGAATCAGCATGTGGAGCTTCATTAATGACCAATCACATGAGCTCCTCTCATCCTTTTTAAAAGCAGCAGAAAGACCAAGTGGACCAGGACGAGTCAGGCCGAGGCGTCTATGAGAAATAAAGAAGGATACGAACACAAATGTGGAACATCCCAAATATTAATATACGTTAGCAACACATCAGGATTTCAGGTCAGTTTGAGAAGTAAAATGTCACTGCACCACCTGACCTGCTCCAACAGCCTCAGCTGCACCACTCCACCTTCCACCAGTGGAAAGTCAGCTGGCTGCAGTTGAGCTGCTGCTGGATTTGTGCCAGCAGGAAAGTAGGGCCCAGAATCTTGAAATAGAAACAGATATTTAGAGTCTGATAGTGTGAAAAGCTGATAGTGACAGGTTTGAAACCCTTGTGTGAATCATTATCTGCTGTACGCTGACAATAAATAAGAAGCTGAGCATTAAGATGGTCTGATGTCTTTACTGTGTCTGCTGTTCTCTGACTCTATAGATTCCAGCAGTATAACTCATATACGACCAAAACTCACTGAATAAACTGTCGGAGAACAATAAAATCACACTTCCATTCATATATTTGCAATTAAAAATGGTGTCTCATCTCTACTGTTTTTGTAATAAAAAGTTACATCTGGTCATAGATATCGCTCCAATGTCTGGTGGCCATCTTGGAATAATTTAAACTGGATAGTCAGGCAGATAAACTAACCTCACCACAGTTTCCTCACTCGTACTCAGACTGTTATAACTCAAAACAAAGGGGTGTCACCATTATGATAAATAGAAAAACACACTTCAATCATAATACCACTACTATTGATCCAGAGGGTCAATTCATTATTGTTAACATTTCGATTCAAAATACTCCTTTATGCATTGCTAACATCTATGGCCCAAATGTTGATGACCCCTCCTTTTTTCATGCTTTCTTCAACTCACTCTCTGCTCACTCAGACACAGCTCTTATATTAGGAGGGGACTTCAACATGGTATGTAATCCAGCAGTTGACAGGTTCAGTACGGCAGGTGGTCACCGTATTTGGAAATCAATAGACATCCTTAAACAATACATGAGCGATTTTGGTCTTTGCGATGTTTGGCGTTCTCACCACCCCACCCAAAAAATAAAAACATTAGAAACTACCCTTGCTACCTCCCCACAGGAACACATGCTGAATGATCTGAGAAAATCAAAACTTGAATTAAATGAAATTATTAATAAAAAGACCCAATTTCAGTTGCAAAGACTACGCTTGGAGAACTTTGAACATGGCAATAAATCCGGCAGATTCTTAGCCAGCCAATTGAAATTGAATAAAGAAAAAATAACTATTTCTTCCTTAAAGGACTCAGCTGGGAATCTGACTTATAACCCAGAAGAAATCAACAATGCATTCAGAGATTATTATAAAAAACTTATATACATCACAAATTGACCCATCTAGCTCTAACATCGATGCATTTCTGAACAATATGGATTTGCCAAGGTTAGATGATGAACAGATCAGGGCTCTGGATTCACCTGTTTCAGTGGCTGAACTCCAGGAAGCTCTCTTACATATGCCGAATAATAAAGCCCCTGGGCCAGATGGTTTTCCCGCTGAACTCTATAAGGAACATTCTATAGGATGGTTATGCAAATTAGGGGTACTTGCAAGTTACCTCCAACAATGAACTCTGCTAATATCAGCCTGCTCCTTAAACCAGACAAAGACCCCACGCTCCCGTCCAGTTATCGCCCAATATCACTTATTAACGCAGATCTTAAAATCATCTGCGAAACCCTAGCAAGAAGGCTAGAGAAGGTCACTCCTGGTATAATACACTCTGACCAAACAGGATTTATTAAGGGCAGGCACTCCACCAACAATACACGCAGGCTACTTAATGTTATAGACTATGCCACTATTCATAACCTGGAAACTACAGTTGTTTCTTTAGATGCAGAGAAAGCATTTGACAGAGTAAATTGGAAATTTCTATTCGCTACTTTATATAAATTTGGATTTGGAAATTCTTTCATAGATTGGATTAAAATCTTATACAGTTCCCCAAGAGCTTCTGTCAAAACAAATTATCATACTTCTCCATGCTTTAGTCTCCAGAGGGGTACCAGGCAGGGTTGCCCACTCTCTACCTCGCTATTTGCTATTTTTATAGAACCGCTAGCAGCTGCTATCAGACAAAATAATAATATTAAAGGAATTCAAACAGAAAATATACACCGCAAGATAAGCCTTTATGCAGATGATGTATTACTTTTCCTCCAAAACTCACAAACTTCTCTTTCTGAGACAATCACACTTATAGATAAATTCTCATCCATCTCCGACTACTCCATTAACTGGAGTAAATCCATAGTTTTACCTGTAAAGTGTGATTTCCAGAGTATATCTACCACACTGCTAAAGTCTGGGAATATTAAATATCTGGGTGTCAATATTTCCTCCAGGCTGTCAGAACTGACATGGCTAAACTACACGCCTTTACTTAAATCAATAGAGGATGACCTTGTACGGTGGACATCATTACCTATATCACTCATGGGAAGAGTCTCCACCATAAAAATGATGGTCCTACCTAAAATCAATTACCTGTTTTCAATGTTACCCACCAAACCCTCTGCTGTCTGGTTTAAATCACTGGACTCAAACATCTCAAAATTTTTGTGGAAAAATAAACCCCCACGAATCAGTTTAAAAACTATGCAAAAAGCAAAAGACTGTGGTGGTTTAGAACTGCCAAACTTTTATCATTACTTCCTATCCAATAGACTACAATATATCTCAAAATGGATCAATCAGAGCCCCCTGGACCACTCATGGATGGACATAGAACAAACATTCTGTAAGGAAATTAAACTTTCCGATATGCCATTCATCAGTTCCAGTATCAAACGTCATACCTGCTTTAAAAGCATTAACATAGGCACTTCCTTGGCAGCTTGGTGGGAACTTCTCAAAATATCTGGGTCTTCACCTATCCCATGCAGATTTACCCCAATCTGGAATAATCCTGACATCCTGCAAAATAAGAAAACACTAAATTCCCCACTGTGGTATGACAAAGGGATAAGACATCTAGAGCATGTAATGCAAGGCACTAACTTTATTCCATTCCAGGATCTAGTGGCACAATATGGAATTAGCCATAATAGATTTCTGGAATTTCAACAGTTTAAATCCATAATTCAGGCTAGATTTAAGGATAAAATAATGGACTTGGATTTACCTCCAATGATAACAGACTTTCTTAAACTCTCGCCTCCAAAACTGTTATCAAAAGTATACATGTTACTGTTAAAAACAGATAGTTCAATCTCTCTCCCATTCTTAAAGTGGGAGACAGATCTATCCATTAGTCCAGACCAAAACTTTTGGATGCAGATATGTTTAAATACCTTTAGAATGACTACAAATCCCAATCTACAACTTATACAGTATAAAACTCTCCATAGAACACACTATACTGGACAAAGGATGTTCAGAATGGGTCTTATGCAGTCAAACATCTGCCGGAACTGCTCAGGTAACATATCTGATAGTTACATGCATGCTATGTGGCAATGTACACCTGTTCAAAAGTTCTGGCAGAAGATATGTGAAGACCTATCGATATGGCTAAGTTACCCCGTCCCAGTTTCCCCAGCACGCAGAGTGATGGGGAAACTAAGTGACATTAGTATAGAGGTTGACACATCATACATGCTTCTCACTGCCTTATGCATCGCCAAGAAAAATATCCTCATGAACTGGAAGGCCAATCACCCAATATCGGAATCACCTTATAGATCACATTAGCATGGAGAAAATGTCTGCTGTAAAAAAAAACAAATTGACACAATTCCAATCTCTCTGGTCCCCCTTGATCAACTTTATCACTTAATGGGGGTGGGTGTGTATTGCCTTGCTGGTCAGGGTCCCATACGGCTGGTAGGTGTGTCTGGGGGTGGGTTGATTCTTAGATGCATTGCGGTGCGGGCGTGGGGGACTTTTTCTATTTTATTTTAAATGTTGGTTGATGGCATGGTGTTGGCGGGGGGGGTGGTGGTGCGGCGCTCGGGATGCCTGGGGTGCGGGCTTGACGGGGGGACCGGTGTTTGCCCTGTATTCGGCGTGCAGCTGCTGCGGGGTGGGTAGCCACTCTGCTTGGGTGTCGCGCGGTTGTTGGTATCGGTGCGCGGGTGGTGATTTTGACTCGCGCGCTGTGCGGATGTGGTGGCGCTCGGTGCTTGGCTGCCTCTCTGTGTGTCCTGTGTGTGGGTCCGGGTTGGGGGGAGAGGGCGGGCGGCGGGCATGGCGGTGGGCGTTGGCAGGGGGGGATGCTTGTGGTGGGTTTCGGTCTGGTGGTGAACGTGCAGTGTGGGTCACGGTGTAGCCGTGGGTGGGGTCTGTGGTCTCTCTGGCTGCGGGGGGGATGGGGGCGGTTTGCGCCGGCTGGCATCTCTCCTGTGCAGCGCATTACTTGGCTGTTGTGTGCCGCTAGTTAGATTGGTAGCGGGGTAGAGTTGGTTGGCTCACCTGTAGGTCGTTATTGGCTTGCGTGCTTGTCGGGGGTTGGGGGCATCAGGTGCGGGCCTGGACTGGGCTGGTGTGCGGCTCTGTCCTGTGTGCATGCTGTGCATCCTGATAATTGCATTTCGGTTCTCTGAGGGGTCTGGCGACTGGTTGTTGGAGGGGTGGGGGACCGGGAAGAAGGTGGGGGGGGTGGCAGTGGGGCTGCCGGAGGGGGGCTGCCGGAGGGGTCCCGGCGAGGACGGGGGATTGTTGGACTTTGGGTTGGGGCTGCACTGACCTGCCTCGGGGGTGTGTGGGGGTCTGGGGCTCGGGGCTTTGGAGCCTCTGGGTCTGGGGCGGGTCTGCGCGCTGGGGGGGCTGGGCCTCCCTGGGCCCGTCCTGGGGATGGGCGGGGTTGTCGCTGACTCTGGGGTGCTGCCGGTGCTAGAGGGGCTCTTGCTATAAGCCCTGGGCTGGAGGGACCTGGCGTCCTCCTGCTTAGGGGGGTGGGGGACAGGACTGAATGAATGATGGGGCCAGTCAGGAATCTGGTCTTCTAGCCTCCCTATGACCTCCTTCACCTTTCCCCCTTTGGTCATGTCTCACAACATACACCCTTAGGACCCTGGGGGGCGGGCAGCCTGCAGGGCGTTTGGGGGGTGGGGCTGCTTTATTGTGGCCTCGCACTTCTTCCTCCCCCACTGCCCGCCCCTCAATTTTAATTACACATTAGACACAGATGGCTTGGGGGGTGGGAAGGGCACGATGGGAGGCTCCACTACCTGACAGTTGTGCGGTGCCTGTGTCACAACTACCCTCCAATTTTAGTTGCACCTTAGTTACCACACACCATCTTTACTCCACCATACAACACTTCACAATCCATGACATGCATCCAACACAAAACAATACATTTACAGAAGCAGGCAGAGGGGTGAAAGAGTGGGGGAGATTCTCATTGGCCTCGTGTCCTACCCCTGGCTGGGCTGGGGGACCGTTGCCCTGGTTCTCCCGCGTTATCGCTCCCTGGCGGCAGGGAGATTCCCGGCACGGCTTTCTGCTGTTCTTCCTTGGGGCGGGGTACAGCTTTCCCCGGGATATTTGGTCTGGGGTCCTTTGTGCTTTGGGGGGTTCAGGGTGTCCTGGCTTCTCGGGGTGGGGGTCTCTGCGCGGGTTGATCCGATTGCGGTTTGGTGGGCTGCAGTGGGATTGTGGGGCGATTGTCGATGCATCTTGATGCATTATGCTTTTTCCCTGGGCAGGGTCTCTGGATGGCTGCTGGGCGTTTAATTTGTGCATTGGAGTCTGGGGGAGGCATTTTCTCGTTGACTTGGAGGGACCTGTTAGCGTCCCTGTTTTGCTTCGTTGGCCTCGGATCCGTGCTTCCCCATTTCTCTGTCGGCCAGTTGTTGGACCCCTCTGGATACTGAGGTATATAGTTAGTTTTTGGGATGTGCAGTGTGGGTGCGGGGCAGGTTTGTTCTGGGTTTGTGCCTGGAGTTCTCGGCCCTTGACGGGTGGGTGGGTTGTTGGTGGCATGCAGCTGAGCTAGTTGATTTTGCCTCGTTGCTGGTTTGGCTGGTGTTGCACGGCGGCCGGGGGGCGTGCTGGGCATGGGGGATGTCGGCTGGCGCCGGCGGCCTTAGTTTTTTCCGGCAGTTGGGGGGACGGCGGACTTTTATTGGCGGGTGGACGGTGATCTGTGCGGCGCGTTTGCTGCCGGACTGGAACTTACTGCTGGTGTTTCTCTCCGCTGGCTTTCGCTGTCGTGTTGTTCCGTTTGCTCTCTCTCGTTTGCCTGACCTCGCACGCGGGATTCACCGGGGGGCTGCTGGGCATTGGGTGTCGCCGTGCTCGCGCAGTGTGCGCGTTGGGCTCGTCACTTGTGCATTGGTGTTGATGATTGCGTGGCATTTGGGCATTTTGGTTGTTCGCTGCGCGGCGGTGGGGTGCTTGGTGGGGGGGGAGCGCTGGTCTATGTTGTGTGCACGCCGCGGTCGGTCCGGGCGCTGCTCTTCCGCAGGTTACGCTTTTTGCGTTCCGTCGGCATTACGTTGTCAACTGGCATTTGGGTCGGGGTCTTCTGCGTTTGCATCGCGGTGCATCTGGGAGTCTTTGTTTTTTTTTGATTGATTTATTCTTTTTCTTTCTCCCACCCCTATTGGCTACTGGGGTTCTTGCCTGCCTGTTACAGTCGTGGCGTCCCACTCTCACTAACAACTACATTCTTTAACAGGCTTATGCGCACACGCATGTACACACACACATACAGACACATTCACCCACACGCACACAGACACAAACAAAAATTTAGTTTGTCCCTGGTAGAATTATTCCTGATGCTTTTCTTTCAATTACTTATTTAAATTAATTATTATTCCAGCTCTTGTGGCTGTGCTGTGTTGCTCATTTAGTGTGTGTGACTGTTTCTTGTTTTCATTTTTCTCTTAGTTGTCTTACTATGTCAGCTGTTTATTGCTGCTGTTCGGCTGGTTGTCTTTTACTATTATTATTATTTTTATTGTTTGTTTTTGTTTTTGTTTGTTTGTTGTTGTTGTTTTTCTCCTCCCCAAGCCCCCCTCTCTGTTCTATTGCAGGTTTCGTTGCTTTCTGCAATTGGTGTTTCCCACAGCTTTTCCCTGTTGTCCCCACCTCCATCCCCCTTCTCTTACAGGTGTTGTCCTTTCTCTGTGCTGTCTGTTTGTGCCCCCCCATCCCCGTGTCTGCCCCCCTGTCCGGCCCGGTGACAAATCAATACATAATTAAATAAATAATAAAACAGACAAAGGAGTATATTAATACTCTCTTGTTAAAGTAAAATCTGTCTGCCACAATATGGTATCCAGGTCATTATACTCCATACCAGGCTGCTGGGCAGGACAGGTTTAAAAAAAATAAAAAGTACTGGAACAATGATCTTTATTTAACAACAACTACATACCTTCTCTTTAGCTGGATGGTGCAGTGGCAGAGTTGCTATCTGAAGAACAGACGGTTCTGTATTCAAATCCACCTCAGTGCAACTTTTTCTTTATTTACTGTAGGAGTAAAAATTAGTCGTTAATGTAAGGGTATCAAACTCAATCACATAGAAGGCCAAAATAAAAAAATGTTGTTGTGATTTTGCTCTTGTGAACATAGTCTGCTTTGACACCAGAGTCCTTATGAACTCTTCTGCCTTCTGCTGTCTGCCCACATGCTTGTATTTGACCTTGTGTTGACCTTGTACTAATGCAAGTAAACAGATACTGTGCCTCCGACCTGTCTTGAAAGCCCCTGTTTTCAGAGTCCACTTTTTGTCCATTTATTTTGGGAGACTTCTTTAAATGCGCTGTAGAATACTTGTATAAGTTGGATATAATTGTACTGCTCCAGAGGAAAGCAAAATCTAAGTAGAGGTCTCATAGTTGTTTTTCATTTCTCCTTGACACAAATCAGCTACTTCTAATACTAAGGTGAGACACAAGGCTTTTTACTCCTACTTCTCAAATTCAACTCAGGAGAAATAACTACATGTGATTTCATTTATGTCTTACTCTGATCAAAACAAGAGATCTCTAAATGATTTTAAATAAGTACTTGAAGTCTCCTGAACATTGCCAATATGATATCAGAGAAAGAGGTCAAAGAAAACCCAGGTGTGACTTGGATCTCCTCAAATATGTTTCAGTTTTCTCTCAGGAGAAGCTACCGCATATAACTCACCTGTGTTTTACTCTTATCAAACAAGAGATCTCTAAATGTTCTTAAATACGTCTAATATGTCTAATTTAGGTCTCCTGAACGTGGATCAGAAAAAAAACTCCAACATATTTCTCAGTTTTGTCTTATTGAACCCACTTAAGGTATGAGTATTTTCATTTTGTGGGGCTTCATACTTTTACTCCCCTGCATTTGAAGTCCTTTATTGTACTTTTTGCTGTTTATCTGATTCCTGTAGTTAAGTTACTGAGAAGAAGAAAAATACATATTTGGTAATTGAAATGAATGCACGTTTAGAGATTCATAAAGGACTGAACTCATGCAAGAACTGAGATACTATGTCAAACAGAATTAGAACTTTTACTTATTATAATTAAGTACATTCACTAAGGAATATACCTTTACTACCAATACCTTTACTTCAGTAGAATTTTGAGGACATTTATATTAAATCTGGTATTTCTACTTTTCTTGGGTAAAGGACCATTGTATTATATAGATATCACAGCAGTTTATTTGAAGCACTCTATGGTGCAGTGGTAAAGTTGCTACTGTTAGACCAGAAGGTCCTGGGTTCAACTCTTGCTCAGGGCACCTTCTAGTAATTGTGTCTCAGTTATGACTCTTGCTACTAAATGCTCTATTTTATTTAATTTATCCTAGTGAATTTTAGAAGCAACATGAAACAGGTTATACAACACAAACTAAAATTAGGCTGAAATGAGATTCACAATTTTCTCTCCTGAGCTGTGGAAGAGCAACCTAAGCAATAACATTTCCACTGGGTAACAGCAAATAAATGCTTTTTCAGGAATAGATGCTAGCTGTGGAATTTAATGATACTCAACAAAGGTCACAACAAACTCAACTTAGGTATATAAAGAAAGAAAACTTTAAAATTATTTTCCCTTATTCTGATAATAAGACGGGGTTGCATTGGTTTGAGTAGTACACTCAGTCTATTAAGATTGGAAAAATATGAAAAATAGAAAAGAGGTCTTACCTTTGGTCTATCCGTAGCGTTAGCAAATGGCTTGATGGTGAAATTTCCTCATGTGACTTAATGTTTTTTTCTCTTCCTCTGCCAAGTAAATAGATTTCGGTTGTGGGTTGCGTGCATGTTGTGGGACTTCAGTGCATAATAACTATTATTTAAAACATGTTGATCTGCTGTTTTAACAGTGACATGATACATTTATTAACAATATCAAATGAAAAAAGTTGATTCAAAATGTATTTAAATTGTTATATTGGACATGCAAGTTGGTCATCAAGCATTAGAGCTATTTGATGTTGATTGATGTTGATTTTTTACATTATACTAATATTTGATTTTAGTCTCAGGAAAAGTCTCATTTACACAAGTGTGTGTTTTATAAGTACTTAAAATTTTAAAAAATGTTATCCAATTCTGGAATGTCCATGGTAGTCCACAAAATTACCACCACCACTGAGTTCACACAGGTGCCCCAAGACGAGTAACCACCAGGTTCATCACATTAATGATGGACATGTTCCACTAACTTTTGAATAGACCTACAAAAGGTATATTGTAGGTATAGATGAACAGGCAAGATGTCATGCATACAAACAGGTCAAGAAAAAACAGGGTTAGAAAAACTAATGAGTGGGTCAGAGGGCTGGAGACTATATGTGATGGGCTAGGGCAGGAAAAACAATGATAACAACTGGTAGGTGAGAAATAGCAGCATCTGGAATGACGAGAAGTTAGTAAAACTTAGCAACTGGAATAAGCAGAGGAAATGCATTCAGAATCAGATGAAAGTGATGTAACCATTATACTTTAATCACAAAAGAAAAATAAAACTACACAATCACATCCAATACTAGAAAATACCTTCTTTCTAACAAGACACAATGTTTGCATATAGAGAAAGCAGACAGTAGGCTGTTTCACCTGGTAACATTTGCAGCTGTCCTTACCTTTATTACTTAGATTGTATACATTTAAACCTTAAACTGAAGTTTCCTCAACTGGGCCAACAAATTAGCAAATTAATCCTAATCAAACATTAATTAGTGTATTAAATATTCACTTCATATTCCATATTCCAATCCAAATTTACACAAATCAAAACTCTTAAGACTCAGACTTCAACAGAATAACTAAATAAAAAACTGTCAAAATTAACAGTAAATGTAAAGATGCCCACATTATGTACAAATTCTCATAAATTGGAAATTAAAATCTATTTTTATACTTTAAATTTAAGTTTTATTCCCCTGTTTATTTCTGTTCACTGCAGAAGTAAAAAGCTCATTATCCCCTTAAGAAATTAAATAATGATCAATTAATTGTTTAATGATAATGTAAATTATAAGTTTATTTAATATCATTAATTGTGTGAACTGGTCATTACTATGTTTGTACTTGAGTTAATAGGTTTTCATGGTTGAGATTTGGCTGATCACAGGCCTCTGTGAGTCACCCTGCAACTCTATCTGCACTTCCCTCCACAGTGTAGACATGTGACTGAAGTGACCAATCAGAAAAATCCCCCAGCTAGGCAATGAGCCATCCAATCAGAAAAATCCCTCTCCCTCAGACTCCTCCTCCCAGTATGGCTGATGCAGCACACAAGTGTGTACTATAGGGGGAGCTCACGATCACATGGGAAAACACCACTTTCCGTAATTACTATTCTTGTGAGGACTTTTGCTGAAATTTACAGAGCATGATGTATATACCCTCAGGAGGCTATTTCAGAATTAAAATGCTGGGTGGTCCTCACAACAAAACAATGTCCTCACAAAATAGGTTGTTTCTCAATAGTTGGTCCTCACAAGTATAGCAAAACCAACACACACACACACACACACACACACACACAAACACGTGTATTCATGATATATCAGGACTTAAGACAAAAACATGAAATATCAGGACATGCCTTTCCCAAGGTCCACCAGACCTGGTATTTAAAGTATTTTCCACCAATACTTAAAGGAATAGATCCATCTGTTGAGATTTGGTCTATGGCTATATTTTGGGCAGACCTGATTTTCATGTTACATATGAGGACATGTTTAGGTTTTTGTGACTTATGAGGCCATAGCAACAAACAGACATTTCATGTTAAAGTGAATTCTGAAGGCCATAGATACACATTAAATTTTCAGTTTTATATGACTCATAAAGACTCAGTAATGCACAAAATAAGGTGTGTATCTGTAACGTTAAATCTGTTGTCTGCATTAGAAGCATAGGTGTACATTAAAACACTAAAACATAAGAATGAATTTAATAGTCCTGCTCACTGTTAAGAAAACCTGAAAAGACTTTTTCAACATGTTTACATGGTAATGTATCAGGTTTTGTTATGTCAATGTGAATAAGTTTTTGCCCAACTTGAGGCTCCCCCTCAACAGACTTGCAATTTCTCACCTCTCCATAGACTATCTCTTGCATACAGCCCTTGACAAAACTTGCAGTGACGGAAGTCATTAGATTGTCTGACTGTAGTAGGTCTTTGACAAGCAACCATTTATCCATCACCACTGTTTGCCACAGTGGCATTATGGGTAAAGGTACCCCTCTTCTTAAGAAAGTGTAACAAATCTCTTTTTTGTGAGATCTTTTACTAAAACTGAAATCCATTGCAACAATCTGGAATAGGGCTGTACATTATTTTTCAAATTGATTAATCTAACGATTCTTTTGTTGAGATAAATCGACTAATTTGGTGTATTCTAAAGAAATTCTTTTCTCCCTATTACTCAATTAACAAACCAATTTATCCAAAATAAATATCAAAAGCATGTCTAATCAATCAATAAATATTTCATTCAATCATCCTGCACCAAAAAAAATTATACTTTGAACCAACCTAAAAAAATTACTGTGATTTGTTACAGCTAAATTTATTACTTTTTCTCAAACTATATTTTTAATTTTTAAATTTAAGTTTAATTTAATTTCAATCAAAATATTACTTGATTTTGATGGTTGACTATAATGGTTACATCGCTTTCATCTATTGCTTAACATAGAGACCATGATTCATTTTTTTTACTTTGGTACAACAAATTTTTATTTTGGCATAACCTACTTTTTAATATAACATCCACGTATAATTTTTTACTTAGGACTAAACTAATTAAAGTGCTGTGATTTGTTACAAGCAATTTAATCAAATTTAGCCAACTTAAATTTGTAATTCAACACAAAATTTCACCATAAATAAAATCTAAATTTTACATTACTTTTACTTTTAGTTCCGATAAAACCAAAAAACATTTTGTCAGTGAATGCTTAATTTAGTTATGTTTCTTTAAAAAAAAAAGACATGAATATTCTCTTCAAACAGCCTTAATGTTTATGGTGATGATGTTGTCTTTTTTAAAACTATGCATCACCTTTACTGAAAAAAATAAAATACAAACATTTTAAGTGTTGAAGTACCACAATATTGACACCACAGAATCAGCTGTTAACAGAGAAAATCATAAAGGCCAGTTTTGAATCAAAGTCTGTTTCTCTCTTATTTAAGTCATTGGCCCCTTCCATTATCCTGTAATATTTTTTAATACAAGCTATAACAGAATAAAACATATCCTGTATCTATATGTCTTCTTTGATTAATCCATTATTTAGAGCTTGACACTCGGGTCTGAACTTGGGTTCTATGTCCAAGAATATTTTCTGCAGTCCATCAAAGGTGTATTTTACCTAACTCAGATAGCTCAAGTTTAGAGCATAAATGAGGACAAACAACATGGCACATGCATATGGAACTGATGACAACTCATAATCCCAATGTTACGTGGTGGCTGGAGAGGATCCTCCTCTTCCTTGATGACATCACTGCCATGATACATCTCTCAAGCTCAGTTTCAGCTTCAGCAAAACAATCTGATAAAAGAACAAGATAAGACATTTATTACAAAGTTATTTTGATGAAATCAGTATCTGATGTGTCTATATAAAATATGTAAACAAAAAATTCTCCCAATCAAATCTCCAAAAAGCAAGGTCTAGTAATTAGAAATGTAATGACTTGCAAAGTCCAGCAAATAATTTACTTACAATCTATGAAGATTCTCAGTCATCCAGGTCATAGTTATCCACCGAAGGTTAAAGTCAAGAGCAACTGGACTTGGTTGAAGATACTGGAAGATGTTTCGTCCCTCATCCAAAGGACTTCTTCAGTTCTGACTGACTGGCAGGGAAACTCAGCTATTTAACCTCAGTGGGGTCGTTTGGGATCTTCATCTGAGGCCAATAGGTTACGTTTGTTGTTTACTTAGAGTCAGTTCTTTCAAATATTTTTTTTCATAGCAACTTGACTTGATCACAAGCTGTGACAAAAAATATTAAATCATTCTAATATAAATACAGTAGTATACATACTTCAACCAAGAATCACTACAATGTTAAATTTATAATGTTTCATTAATTTCAGAATCTAGCTACAGACAGACATTTTCCACAGTGAAATATTTCGATACAATATGCATTGGATGACTAGGCTTTCACTGCTCCATCTGCTCTGAAGTGACAAATATTGCATATACAAAATATAATACACAAATATCAACCAGCACAGAAATAGTTATGTGGTCAGTTGGCACTTTTTTTTCATGACAACACAACTGGATTATTTATAATTGTATAGTGGAACACAGCTAATACGAAAGCTTCCATTTTGGATTGTCCTTCCAAGGGAAAACTTCCAATATGCAGACAACACATGTCCGCTGGAGGACCACCATGCTGACAAATTCACTGAGCACAATCAAGAGTCAAATTCTTCATACGTGTACACATACTTGGCAAATAAAACTAATGGCATTCAAAATGCAAAGTACTTCCTCAATAAAGGCAGTTCATATCACTTTGATTGTCACAGTTGTAGAGTGATGTTAAGCCAACATGGTCCAAGCTAGCCCAAGCTAGGTTAAATGAATGTGTTACTTGTGGGGACATTGGAAGCATTAAGGAGTACCAGCCTAATGTGTGTACAATGATGCTTGGACAGATATAAAAGATTTAGGCAAATTAACATATATAGTATGAGTATTTTTATAGGACCTGAGACCATGTTTATGAGCTTAAAAACTTATTTTTATTAACTTTTGCCTAAGCACTCACACTTCTTTCCATCTTTTAGTGACTGCTGTTCAATCTCATAGTTGTTCAAAAGTTTTGGTAGCCAACCCTACAGTACTTTAGCTTAGCCGTTAACGACATTAGCTCAGCAGCTAGCGATGGCTTCTCCTTCTCCCTCTCCCTCTCCTACTTTCTCCTGCTCGGTGTGTCAGATGTTCAGTTACTCCTCTGCCTCCTTTAGCGGTAATGGTATGTGCAATAAGTGTAGTTTATTTGTAGACATGGAGGCAAGGCTCGGTGATTTAGAAGTCCGGCTCCGCACCTTGGTAGATCAGTCTTTAGCTACTGTAGCTAGCCAGTCCCTGGTAGTCGGTGTGGAACGGCCTGAGTTAGCCTGTGGTAGCCGTCCCCCGGCATCTCCTGAGCAGCCAGGAAGGGGTGGCTCGCTGAATGTCTGAAAGAGGGATAGTCATAAGCGTTCAAAGGCCACGGCAACCACCAACCTGTTCACGTCTCTAACAGATTTTCCCCACTCAGCGACACATCCGCTGAGAAACCAACTCTGATCATTGGCAGCTCCATTTTGAGAAACGTGACAAAGCCAGCGGCCATAGTTAAGTGCATCCCTGGGGCGGACATTGAGTCCTTTTTGAAACTGCTGGCTAAGGATAAACGTAAATACAGTAAGATTGTTATTCATGTCGGCGGTAATGACTCCTGGTTACACCAATCGGAGGTCAAATCGATCATCTTGTTGATAGTGCTGCAGGCTTACTTCGAATGACACTCAACTCTGTAGCCCCTCTAAAAAAGAAAATAATAAAACAAAGACGGTTAGCTCCATGTTATAATACTGAAACTCACAAATTAAAAAATTGGCGTTCCACCAAACTGGAAAATTCTTGTTTAATTTAGCAAGATAGTCTTAAAACTTATAGGAAGGCCTTCCGTAATTCCAGAGCAGCGTACTACTCGTCATTAATAGAGGAAAATAGGAACAACCCCAGGTTTCTTTTCAGCACTGTAGCCAGGCTGACAGAGAGTCACAGCTCTGTTGAGCCAAGTATTCCCATAGCTCTCAGTAATTTACTTAATGAGCTTCTTTAATGATAAAATTCTAACTATTAGAAAAAAAATTCACCAAGACCTGCCCTCAACTGGCACCGACTTATCTCTAAACTCAGGAACCTTAGAAACAGCTGTAAAACCAGATATATGTTTAGACTGCTTTGCTTCCCTCAATCTTTACCAACTAACTTCAATAGTTTCTTCATCTAAACCATCAACCTGCCTCTTAGACCCCATCCGGACTAGGCTGCTTAAAGATGTTTTACCTTTAGTCAGCACTTCTATAAAAGATATGATCAATTTATCTTTATCAACAGGCTATGTACCGCAGTACTTTAAAGTAGCTGTAATTAAACCTCTTCTGAAAAAGCCCAAACTTGATCCAGATGTTTTATCCAACTATAGACCTATATCTAACCTTCCAAGGTCCTGGAGAAAGCAGTTGCTAAACAGCTGTGTGACTTTCTACAGAGCAATAGTTTATTTGAGGATTTTCAGTCAGGATTTAGAGTTCATCATAGCACAACGACCTCCTTATTGCATCAGACAAAGGACTTGTCTCTGTATTGGTTTTATTAGATCTTAGTGCTGCATTTGATACCATTGACCATCAGATCCTATTGCAAAGACTGGAACATTTCATTGGCATTAAAGGAACCGCTCTAAGCTGGTTTAAGTCCTATTTATCAGACCAATTTCAGTTTGTACATGTTAACGATGAGTCCTCCATGCACACCAAAGTTAATCATGGAGTTCCTCAAGGATCTGTCCTCGGACCAATCCTCTTCACTTTATATATGCTTCCTTTAGGCAATATTATCAGGAAATATTCCATAAGCTTTCATTGTTATGCAGATGATTCTCAATTATATCTATCGATCAAGCCAGATGAAATTCGTCGGTTAGCTTAACTTCAAATGTGCCTTCAGGATGTTAAAACCTGGATGATCTGTAATTTTCTAATGTTAAACTCAGATAAAACTGAAGTGATTGTTCTGGGGCCCAAGCACCTCCGTGACGCATTATCTAAAGATATAGTTTCCCATGATGGCATCACCCTGGCCTCCAGCACCACTGTGAGGAATCTTGGAGTTATATTTTATCAGGACAAGTCGTTTAAGTCTCACCTACGTAATATTGTGAAAATATCCTGTCTAAAAATGATGCAGAAAAACTAGTCCATGCATTTGTTACTTCTAGGCTGGATTACTGCAATTCCCTATTATCAGGCTGCTCGAAAAAGTCCATTAAGACTCTTCAGTTGATCCAGAATGCTGCAACACGTGTTCTGACAGGAACCAGGAAAAGAGATCATATTTCTCCTGTCTTAGCTTCTCTGCATTGGCTTCCTGTAAAATCCTGAATAGAATTTAAAATCCTTCTTCTCACCTACAAGGCTCTCAATGGTCAGGCACCATCTTATCTTAAAGAGCTCATAGTACCTTACTACCCCACCAGAGCACTGCGCTCCCAGAATGCAGGGTTACTTGGGTTTCTAGAGTCTCCAAAAGTAGACTAGGAGCCAGAGCGTTCAGCTATCAAGCTCCTCTCCTGTGAAACCAGGTTCCAGTTTGGGTTCAGGAGGCAGACACCATCTCCACATTTAAAAGTAGGCTTAAGACTTTCCTCTTTGATAAAGCTTATAGTTAGGGCTGGCACAGGTGAGTCCTGAACCATCCCGTAGTTATGCTGCTATAGGCCTAGACTGCAGGGGGAATTCCCATGATGCACTGAGCTCCTCTCCCCTGTACTTTCTCTCCCTCTGTATGCAACCTTATCCCATTAATGCATGTTACTAACTCGACTTCTCCCCTTTCCGGTAGTCTTGTGCTTTCTCGTCCCTCTCCTCTCTCCTCCTATCACTTCCTGCAGGTGTTTCTGGCTCAGGAGCTGTGGAGTCTGGATCTGTGGTTGCGGGTCACCTGCTGCTACAATTATTGTTACTAGACCTATTGTTATTATTGTTATTATAATCATTAACATTACGAATGTTATCTATAACACTACTATAAATATCTGTACCATTATTCATTTAGTCTATAGCAATATCAGCTTTACTGTCTGTACCTCTGTGTGGATATTGTGTAGGCTGCCTCTCTCTTCCTCTCTCTATCTCTCTCTCTCTCCCCTTCACCCCCAACCAGTCGAGGCAGATGGCCGTACACCCTGAGCCATGGTTCTGCTCGAGGTTTCTGCCTCTTAAAAGGAAGTTTTTCCTTGCCTCTGTCGCCTAGTGCTTGCTCTTGGTGGGAACTGTTGGGCTTCTGTAAATAGAATCACAGAGTACAGTCTAGACCTGCTGTTTTATGAAAAGCGCTGTGAGATAACTGTTGTTGTGATTTGGTGCTATATAAATAAAACTGAATTGAAGTGACCAGACGTTGTGACATGTGTATCTTTGTGCTAATTTCACAAAGTCTGACATAAGTTGTGCTGGCATTGCGTACAATTGAGATTTGATAGCCTCTCTTCAGATACGACTCTCAGACCACAAGACTGAGAGTCCAGAAACTGACAGAATAAAGTCCCTAACTCTGTCTGTCAGCTCGCTCTCCTCCATGAAAACTGCACTTACCACACAGAGTCGAATACGTGTGCACTCCAGATTTGGCTGCTACTAGCTGACCGTGTGCTTCTCATAAAAAATGGCAAGCTGCTGGCAGCTGGTCAACAGAGGAGCCAGGAGGAGGAAGACAACTGATACCAGCTGGAACAGAGCACATGTTGTCGTTCTGACTGAGCTTTGACTCTTACACACTGTTTTAACAGTTTGGCCTCTAGTTTCATGGCGGTGTGGGCAAAGACACCTCTAAGGTGGAGCTAACTGACAATAATTATCTGCCTGGGTTGTTGCTGTAGCAACCATCTAAGCTACCGATATCACAAGCCTCTTCACAGTTTAACAGGACTTTGAGATCTGTAAAATATCAGTTCACAAACTCACCTTCATTGTCAGATTTCTGCTGAAACTGCTGATGTGGATCCGTCTGATGCTCTGAAATTACAGTAACAATATATTTGTTTCGTCACTGAACTCACATGGAACAGATTATTAGGTGAATGCAGAATAAGTAGAATTTAAATTTGGTGTTTAGGTTCCAACTCCGTCACTCCCCAATACACTAAGCTGGGAGTGACAGTAATAACTTCCCTCACAAAACTGCATTAGATACAAATCATGACATCGACTGTTGAATAGAATTTATCAGGGTTCAAAGTCTTTCTGTGATTTAGAATTGTTATTTCATGGTAATATAGGATTTTTAGAATATTAGAGTCACCTCTCAGTAAAATCAAACACAATTCTGCAGCATCACAAACTACAGACATGTTGACAGACTTCACCGCCATCACTTCATACAACCACAGTCTGCAGCTCTACAGACGCTCTGCAGTCACTCAGGAATCAACACATACTCAACCAAAACTCATCAGTATTTGGGAGTATTGTTATCAATTATTTTGGAGCATTATAGCCTAAATTGTTATCATTAATTACTAGAGCAAAGGTGGTCTACACTGTCATCATTTAAAGTGTTATTTTATAGTGTAAAGTTAGGATCACAGTGTGAAAACTCTACAGCTCTGAGTGTATGTGCTCCTTCCTGCCCAGGCTCAGCAGTAGCTGAGCCTGGGCTCATGTGTGTGAGCAAGCTCGTGTGCTTTGGGAGAAAAGGGAGGGAGCACAGTAAGATAGCATCAAAAACACTTACAAAGGAAAATATAGAAGCAGATTTTGTGAAAATTGTATTACAAAACACGGAGCACAAACAGCACCAGTTTATTCCATAAAAGTCTGTTTATGGAAGAAATGGCTTGATCAAGCGGAGTGCATGCAAAGAGGGGAGACACAGAGGGGAGGAGCAGGCAGGCAGGAAATTTCCCAGACCCAGGTGCAGTAGGAACGAGAGCCAAGAGATGATGTGAAGCCAAGAAACAGAGCTATAAAAGGAGGTCCAAAAGGAGGTGAAAATCAGTCGTTACATGGTTTTCATGTCGACTCGGTTTTCTGTTCTGGTAACAGAATGGGGCTCTATTTTGCACCGATCTCTGACACACTCCGGTGGAACTTTTGTATTCTAATTGGTGTCTGTTTTTGTTGATAATAAAAATGTTGGTAAAAGTTCAAGCTTTCTTATCTGGCCCAAGTCTTGAATTTTTACACGACATTACTTGGCGAGAGTTGAACAGGGGCAGGATGACCTTGACCAAGGATGGACAACCTGAAGAGACTATAATGGAAACTTGTCCTTTAGTGAGTCTTCTGAAATAAAGATTCCAATCCAGACGTCTTTTAAGGGTTGTATTCTTTGCAAAGGGCCAGACAAACTTACAGAGTGCAAAACAGTCTGCAGAGTTTAAGACAAAGAGCCAGTGAAGAAGCAGATGACTTTATACTGTAAGGGTATTACGCAGCTATCCAAGGGAGGAAGGGAGTAGGCACCAGCTGTCCTGAGATGAAGGCCTATCAAGGACAGTCTGATAAGAAAACTCTCTAACGAGCATCTTTCCCACGGGAAACTTCACCTAGCTGTAACATAATAAAATAATCAAATACCACACAGTGAATCATAGCAAACACAGAAAAATATCAAATTTCCATCACATACTCCTCCCTTGTGATCATTCTTTGATCACTCAAGCATATACAACATCACAAAAAGATCATCAGGTCATAGAAAGTCATCATGATGTGATCTACACCAGTTTAATAAAGAAAATGAATCTGGGTCCTTCCTGTCATCACAGTGGCATGTTATTCTTGTTCATGGAGTGTGATCATTTGAATGGAGACACATTTATCAATAGCTCCTACAATCAGACCTCTGGCACATGGAATAATGCAACATCCACAGAGAGCTAACAGTGCTACAGCAATTGTGACCTGCTAGTGTGGGCATTACTAAGGCCTTTTATTTAGCAAACATAGAATCAGACCTGTCAAACATGTTAGTGTCCACTTCAGAGTTCTCTGCAAGTTCTTCTCGTAGGGAACGCAGTCCTTCCAGCACTGGGTTCACCTAACCATTTGGAGCTGTATTGTTGGGCACAAACATACAACAGGAGTTATTAAACATTAGCCAAGCATCCCAGCCTCTTTGGGTGCTTCTCTTGCCTCTAACACTGCTATTTGATGTCAATGCCTGTAGTTCACTGTGGTGTTCTGTTGTGGTGGATTTTGTGCATTATGCTTGTGATAAGAACTGCAACAGAGGCACTGTTAATGATATTGCAATGGCAGCAAACATCTGTGTTGTTCCTCGTAGGCCACACATATTTGGGTGTCTGACTGGGTCCCATGGATGTCTCCTTCCAGAGACAACCATGCTACTCACTCTTAATTTTTTGCGGTGTCACTTAAATCAGCAGTGGTGAGACCAGGAGTTTTCCCACTAGCTCTCTTGTGCTGATGTTTGCTGTCTAACAGCCTGTGAGTCCTAGACAAAGGGTGCCTAAGCGTTCCCAATCCCTCCTTCACTCACAACACAAGGTCAGGGAAAACTGTGGTTCAGTTGCTGATTGTGCACGCTTGTTGATCTATTGTTGTACTGGTGCAGGCACCTTCCTGTAGTGGCTGGCGTGAATCCACGTAGCTCTTTCAGCCACTTTTACCGCTGTGTATGTTGTCAGGAGCACCTTTCCACCTCTGCGCCTTCCAGTGCTTTCTTCTGAAGTCCTTAACCACCACAAAATCTAGGAGACTGTGCAGTGGTTCTGTCGCTGGAGAGGGTAGGGCCTCTTTAACCTGCTGATGTAGACGGGCAAGAGCAGAGGACAAAGTCATTCAATCATTCTCACAGTGATGTGTGTCAAGGGGTACTCTGCTTGCTGCCTCTATCCCTGTTCGTGGAGAGCGCCCAAAAAGAATCTCAAACAGGCTCAAACCTGACCTAGTTCTTACCCTCATTCTCATGTACATCAACACCAACGGCAGCGCCTTTGTCCATGGAAGACCTGTGTCTTCACAACATTTAGCTAGCTTAGCTTTTAATGTTCCATTCTCTTTTTCTACTGCTCCATCACTCGCTGGGTGGAAGGAACAATGTTGTCTCAAATCAATGCCCATGTAAGAGCCAAGTTGTTACAAAAGGTGTGCCGTTGTCACTGCTGATTTTAGAAGGCACGCCCCAGCGCGGCAAGATCTCAGAAATCAAGGCTTTTGCTACAGCTGCACTGTCTTGTTTTGAAGTTGGAAAAACCTCCATCCATTTGGAAAACATATCAACTATGACCAAACAGTACCTTTTGCCTTGACTCGGGTTAAGCTCAAAAAAGTCCATCATCGGGTGACCAAATGGTTTATCTGGCGTTGGGTGTGCCACTAGGGAACCCTTAATCCTCTCCCTGTGTTGTGTGTTAGGCAGATTGAGCATGTTTGGCAAAAGTTGTGAGTGTATGTTGTGAAACCTTTCATAAACCAGTGTTGCTTTAGTTGATCGAACATCCCTCCCTTTGACACATGATGCAACCCATGTGTCAATTTAGCATAATGTGTTTGGGTAAACATGGTTTGTCATTGGGACCAATCCATAATCCATCAGCATATTTACAACCAGCCTGTTGCCATGTGCGCTTCTCATCTGATGTAGCAAATTGTTGCATAGCATGCAATGTCAGAGGAATATCTGTGTCTGTGTCTGCGTGCAGGGGTGTATGTGTGCATGCGCATCAGCTTTCACGTTACCTGTAGAAACAAAGTCTCTTTGAATTAGTATGGGCCTGGCATTTGCATACAGAAATAGCAGCAACATCACTGCTTCAAGCAATGCAGCTATTTTATCATGATGCAGAATAGGCTTATCATCAGATTTTAAGAAATTTCTATGTTTTCACAATGCAGAGAAATCATGCACGGTTGCAAATGCAGATTGAGAATCTGTGTAAATAGTTACTGATTTGTCTTTGGCCAATTTACGAGCTTCAGGGAGTGCTACCAACTCAGCTGCTTGAGCTGAATAATGAGATTGTAAGGGGCCAGATTTCAGTGTTGAGTGTTGAGTGGCTACGGCAAACCCAACATGATTTTTTCCTGTGTTAACATTGCGTGAAGCAGACCCTTCAACAAAGAGAATCAGGTCTGGGTTAGTTATAGGTGTTTCAGACAGATCTGTACGTGGAGTGCAAACCTGCTCAAGCAAAGCAACACAGTTATGATCTTCTCTGTCTCCTGGAATGGGGAGCAAAGTTGCAGGATTTAAAACATTACAGCGTTTGACAGTGATGTTAGGCATATCCAATAGAACAGTGGTGTATCGGAGCCAACGTGCTGTGGAGAGATGAGCGGTCTTCTGTTCAAGCAAGATCATAGAAACCGCATGAGGGACCAAAGGGTTGTAGTGGACCTAAATTTATTAGTTATGCATTTTAATAAATTTATGAGAATTGATACCCAATTATGAATTATTATTCATAAAATCAGAATTTCCTCGTAAAGGGCACCACCGGAGTTGTTATAATCCTAGAGTCTCCGGACCTCTAGGTAGTTTTGAATAATTATACAATTATTACTAGTGATCAGTTAGTTAATAATCGCTCAATTATCTTAAATCAGTCAGTCAGTCTCATATCTAAAGGGTCAATTCTCTTGGCAGGAACTATAAATAGGCAACACACACAGCTCTTGATTATATTACAGTGAATTTATTCTCTAACTAAGGTGATAAAAAGATGGTTGGATACAGGGAACATAAACATTTGCTGAACAGTGAGCCTGGAGGTTCGATTGTGGGAAGCATTTGACTCATACGGCATAGAAGAGCTAATGAAAGTAAACTAATGCTATAGTTTAGGAGTTAAAATGGACATCTGATCACAGGACGTGTGTTAAGTCTTACTGCTTGTCGACAGCCTGCTTTTGGCCTGTTGCACGGGTCCCACGCTAGCTGCCGATCCTGGCTTTTTGCTAGGGATTCTCCGGGGTTCTCCGTGTCTGATTGAAAACGCCTCCTCCGTCTGGCAATTCGGCTGTTTGCAGGTTTCCTTTGTTGCAGCTGGCGAGACCACGTGGCTTGGTCTGACCTCGGTGAAGTTGGCTTGACGAAAAAGGCTTAAAATGGAACTTGGTCGTTCCTGAATTAGTCCAGTGTAACTTAACGGACTCATAACTTTAACAAACAAAAGAAATAAAGAAAATAAAACAAACTGAAGGCAGATCGATGTCGCGGCACTTCAGGTGTGTAGCTTCAGGCGAACAAAGGGCCTGTTTGTTTCGCTGGCCGAGAAGGAAGAGCAGGTCGCGTGTCGCTCTTTTGTTGCCTGGGGCGTGGTTCCCCAGGGGGCGTCTCAGGTTTCCCCAGGGACTGCCTTTCTAAACTTAATGTCTAAAGAAAAGAAATCTATTTGCACGTATTATAATAAAATATTTTCCACAATCGAACCTCAATGGTTGAACGGTTGTACTGTTCTAAGCATTTGGTAACAGGAAACAATTGTCACATTAGTCAGGATTTTTATACATTTAACCGCATTTCCGATGAGGGCATGTAATACTTATTTCGTCCACTTGGGGGAGCTCAGGTTACATGAGGAAAGCTTGGATTAAATCAAAGATCGTCTCTCCTTAGGAACCGGGGAATATTGTTGATTCATCCTTAAATTCAAGCTGGCGATTAAGAGTATAGTAAAACATTTCTTTGTCATCATTTCTAAAGGGATTTTGTAAGAAAGTATTATGAACAAGCATTGATTACATTAGATGAAGGAGTGTAGTGCTGAAAATAAAAACACTGCACAAGTAACTTCTTTTCAGCACTAATATCAACAACAGATAGCAACAACAGTTAACATAACTGCTCAAATAGAGGCCAACATATTCAGGTAACTAAAGATTTAATTAAATTTAATTAGGTGCTTTGAGTCTTTTGGAGACTGCAGTCTTTTGTCATCCAAAGTTCAGTGTCTGGAACATGTCACACTTAGGTGAGACAAGGAGTATCCTTTTGATGTGGTAATAAAACAAAGAATAAGGTCAGTTGCCACGGAAACGTGTGTGGGGGGGCCAGTTTTGATAGGCTGTTCAGGGAGATGCCAATGGCTGGCTCGTGTCCCTTTGTCAGTTTAACAGTCAGGCCCCGCGTTATCAGCTTCGGAATCAAAATGGTGCCAGTTTTATGGTCGGGCTAGCACTTAGAGAAAGCAACTTTGACCCCTCCCCATCTTCTCTGGGGAGGAGAAAGGAATTTAGGGTAGCTCCACATTCATTCAATATAAAATGCACAAATCCACATCGTTGTTCACTACAGGGTTAAATCAGAATAACCAACAATGTCACGTGATGCCATGACAGCTTTCTCAGCTGCTGCCACAGCTCTAAGACAACGTGGTAACCCTGCAGCCACTGGATCAAGTTTTGCTGAAAAAGCGACTGGTCTCAGTCTGTCACCATGTTTCTGTAGTAATACTGATGTCTATCCATTTTGGAAACATGTCAACTATCATCAACAGCACTTATTGCCTTTGCTTGGGTTTAGCTAAAAACCTCCCTCATCAGGTGGTCACATGGTTCTTCTGGGTGACACTCTGCTCTGTGTGTGTAAAACAGCCTCTGAGCTTCCAGGCTGTCTGATAACACACCTCACACAGACTTGTTCTCATCACATTCCATATTTTTGCATTCAGTTCCCCCTTTTCTCTGTGGAGGAGAGCGCATGGGCAAAACTCTGGACCATGTTTAAAAAAAAGGAATTTAAACAATAACATCAAACAACAAGGAATGAGCAGGCATCATTCTTTTCCTGTGGAAATGGGGTCAATCTGTTAGCGTGCATCACATTTTATCATCAACACGGCAGCAGCACACAAATAAACATCCAGCATGACATAGAGCAACAGACACAGCAAGCAACATGAAAATAAGCACCAGGCATCTGGTTTGCTTCCAAGATGTAGTGTCAGAACAGGTCATGTGATCGTCCTTCGGTCAAGTCAAGTAAGAACGGTCAAGTCTTTGTAGTCCCCGAGTACAGGTAGACTATAGAGAGCTGTTTCAGTCAGTGAAGATCTGTCAGCTCAGGGTCAGTAATGGGATCCCTTCTACATAAAATCATCATCACCTCTTTATGGTGATTGGTTTTGGAATGGATGAAAAGGCTTGTATGCATTGGGAGAGAGAGCTTTACTCTCATCGTGATCACATTCCCAGAGAAGTTATTCTGTCTATTCGAATTGCAATTAGAGACAGACAGACTAGCCTTGTGTGTGGCCATTGTGGGCGAACCGCTTTAGCAACACAATGGTCATCTCAGCACGCTTCGTGTGATGGACTGCAGAACGGAAACCGACCAGCCGCGCGGGAAATGTAAAATTTTAAAAACAGACCTTTGTCAAATCACCAACAGAGAAATGTGTGGTCTTAGATGTAACCAATAATGTGAAATCTTTAATCCTGTAGTGCTCGTGGGTGCACTAATGCATTTACCACCACTCTCTCAATCTTTTTTGAAAATGTGGGTGCGTACAGGTCACTGCAGCCTATAGCAGTGAACAAAAAGAAAACATGTTTAATATTTCCAAGCGCTTCTTTTTTTTTTTTTTGTAAATATTATTTCACACATCAAATCATCACAAATCAATCAAATCAAGCTTTGTGTTAACTACAGCTATAGACTCTCATTCAGTTTGCACCTCAGACATGAGGTCACAGTTTATTGTTTTAACCATGGTGTGTAAAAAGATGTTACAGGAACTAGTTCAATGGTTCTTTTAACCTGAGCAGTACTTTTTGCTCTTTACTGTACAGTGTTCTCAGATTCCAACTTACTGGCCTGTTGTCAGTCAGCCAACTCCGGGTGGACTTGCATCCCCAAATCCCTCCGTTTGCAAATCACTTGGCTTTGCTTCGCCATGTGTATAATTCCCCCTCGGTACAGCTAAGATCAGAGAAGGAGAAAAAGAAACAAAACAACAGCGCAGCGCTCCTTGTCCAGATAATATGTTGCAATAGTTCTCTCTCTCTCTCTTTTTTTTCTTTCACTGTCCCTATTCCATAAATAATTAAAACTTGTTGCATCCTGTCCATCGGCATCGTCTATCTGCATGTACTTAAATGTCTGTGTGTGTGTGTCTATCCCCGCTCACAGCGGCGTGTGTTTGTCTATATTTGTGTGTGCAGTGGGCGTCACTCATTAGTGCTCTGATAACTGAAATAAGTGTTTAGCAACTATGTCATCAGAATTCATCAACATGATACTATATATGCAACCTGCCCCTCTCTGGGGCTGTTTTCAACATATCATGTTGCAATATTGTCCCCTGCTAGGTTTAAATTACAGTTTCTAAAACTCTTGGTGGTTATCATTCATCACCAATGTAGGCTGTTCAGGCTCATCAGCATTTAATAATAAATTAATATAATATTTAGTTTTTTGTTTTTTTTGCTTCAATGTGTTTTGTTAGATTTTATTTTTCTGTGAGAAATTGTGACTCACCCGGTGTGTGTGTGTCCCAGCTGTTTCCTGTCACTGGTGTCCGTCCCGCCCCCTCCAGCTCAGTCCATTTGGATCTGCTTTGGATCTGTCCAGACAATCTCGGTGTACCAGTGTCCACTTTTGTCCACTATACTGTACATTTTCTCGTACTGTGATGGCTTAGAACAGAGTTTTTGATGGCTATTTTATCACTTTTGTCCTCTTTGTGTGAATCTTCAGCTTGCAGGTCCTCTCGTCTGTCAGTAAGACGCTGTGAAATTCGGCATCTTTACTCCAACAGCAGTTTCTGGCCTTGTCCGGCTCAGAACATGTTCTTTTCCGATGAACTTTATTTCAGACCGCTGTGACCATAAGGTGATGATCATGTGAACGTGGAGAGCTCTACATGATCTGTTCTTGAATGCAAACATGTTGTTGTGATTGGCCTGCAATTATCCAATGATGACATCGCTGTACTGAGTCCATTCTGTGCTCCAGCCTACTTTCTTCTGAAACTAGAGTAAAGTATTTTAGAAATCTTGCAGGTCTCCAAAGGGGAGTTGTTGTTTGAGCTGGTTTGCTACTCAGCTAAACGGTCCAAACTGCTCCAATTGCATGTGAGGCTGTCACGTGCCCCATTGCTTCAACAATGTTCCAAATACCAAATATTCCTTTTATAATTGGCATTTCCATGACTGGGCAATACAATGTGTTGCATTACTGTTACCGGACCAGAACAGGGCTTCTGTAGGTCTTTAATGTTGCATTAGTTCATCATCTCTCTATGGCTTATGGTGTCATGTTTCAGCAGCAGTTTTAACATCAGCATAGTCTTCATCCTTGGATGGATCTGGGACTGGAGCATATCGGAGGAGGAGGAGCGGAGTCCAGGACTGGATCAGCCGGAATGGATTCCATGACTTGTGTACCTCAGTTAAAGAAGAGATAATGTGTTAGTTTTTTCTTATGGAGTCTTTTTTCACAGTTTCCTTTTATCCTTATTTTATCTAGTCAAATGTTCTGTTTTAAGTCTTTACACTTTCCCTTAATTCTAGTTTATATAGCAATCTGCCTTAAATGGTAGGTTTCAGCTTGTTTTTTTTGTTTTTTCCCTCTGGACAAGGCTGCATGCTCTTCTGCATCTCTCCTTTCCTTTCTCTTCAAACATGTCTTTAGCTGCTCCAAATATATATATATTTGAACTAAAACTCACATTTAACACATTTCAACCCACTTATCAAATTGTCCCATAGATGTTTTACCTTTTTCAGTCATAACTTTTACAACTGGCAGAAGGATTTAGGAGCTGTTTCCCACTCAGTTTACCAGTTTTTACTCCAACACATAACCTCTCATCTCATAATCTCATAATGTATTTCTCTATATGTTTCACATTTTCCTTCACCCTCATTGTAAGGCATTTATTTGGCATACTTCCTTTGCCTTCTCTTACTTTCTGATCCTGCCTTCCACATGGATGACGCTTTCAAATGCTTATGTTTAAAATGACACTTTCTTCTTTGTCTTTTTACCCTTAAAAAAAATCACTTTTCTACCTGTTGTAATTGCCTCAAACTGAATAGGAAACAGAATTTATTCAGCAATAATTCTATGTTTTTGTCATTTTTCACCATATTTCTTTTGCATGCATTGTATTATAGGTGAAGAATAATCAGGTCTCTCACCTTTGCTTATTTTGCTCGTTTTACTTCCCACCTCTCATACTATCCTTCCTTGCTTGTACAAGTCTTTTAGGGACTCTAACCCTTTCCTTAGATACAGTCGTCACTGTAAATCCAGATTGTTTACGGCTACAAACTCTGGGAAAAGCGGTCGACTGTAACCTGTCGCTTAAAAACGGCTGTGTTCCAAGAAAAATGAAAATTGCTAAGGTCATTCCAAAAATGGAAATAGGAATCACTTTACTAATTACAGACCCATTTCTCTCCTTCCCCAGTTTTCAAAAATCCTTGAAAAGGTTTTTGACAAACGGTTAGAAATTTTTACAGATAAGCATAAGCTAATTAATGAAGGACAATATGGGTTCAGACCCAACAGATCAACTTCGATGGCCATAATTGACGCCACAGAAGAAATATCCAAGGCTCTAACAAACAAAAAACATGCAATAGGAATTTTTATAGATCTTAAAAAAGCTTTTGATACCATTAATCATGATATATTACTTAAGAAATTAGAATGATATGGAATACGGGGGGTTGCTGGGAAATGCGTGAAAAGTTATTTGAGTGAAAGAGTACAGTTTGTCCAAATGGGTGAGCTCTCTTCTGGATGTCTTGACATTGCTTGTGGTGTCCCGCAGGGGTCAGTTTTGGGCCCCAAATTATTTAATTTATATATTGATGATATTTTCAATGTTTCTCAATTGGTTAAATGTGTATTGTACGCTGATGATACAAATATTTTCTATAGTAACGATAGTTTGGAGCGACTGATTAGCGTTATAAACAAAGAACTAAGTAAATTTAAAAAATGGATGGAAAGTAACAAATTATCCTTAAACCTAGATAAATTCAAAGTGATGTTTTTTTGGAAAGTATCAAGCCTATTCACAGAAACTGGTTGAGATAGACGGAGTACACATTGAAAATGTTCAGGAAATTAAATTTTTAGGTGTAACGATAGACAACAAGCTAAGTTGGAATGCCCACATCAGACATATAACAACAAAAGTCTCCAAAAGCCTTGCCATAATAAGTCGAGTTAAGCATATCCTTGATTTTAATGCACTCCATACCCTGTATTGTGCTTTAATACAGCCATATCTAACCTACTGTGTAGAGGTATGGGGCAATAATTACAAAAATGTAATACAGTCACTTTTTTTGCTACAGAAAAGAGCTATACGAATTATACACAAGTCCGCCTATTTTGAACACACAAATCCTCTCTTTCTCAAATCAAAGCTATTAAAAATGCAGGATCTTGTAAAATTTTATAATGCACAGTTCATGTTCAAAGCGTATCACTATTTATTACCTGTGAACATTCAAAATATGTTTTCTCATAAGGAGCAGTCGTACAGTTTGAGAGGATTTGGAAACTTTGCAGTACCAATGGCGAGTTCCACCAGGAGGAGTTATTCTATGTCTGTTTGTGGGGTTACTTTGTGGAATAATCTGGGGCTTGAATTAAAGCAGTGTCAAGGCATTCACAATTTCAAACGTCTTTACAAACGAAAGCTCTGGTTACATTACAATGACAATGAGGTTTGATTGTATTCATGTTGTGTAGATTGTTGGATTAGTTGTCATTTAATATGTTTTCTTTGAGATTATTGATGAAGGAAGCAGCTATTTTTTGTATGTATAAATTCTTTGATAGACTGGGGTGGGGTTTAATAAGTTTTACTTCTTCCCACTCCATTTCAAGCATAAGTGTATAAGTTATTATTATTGTGTATCTTTTCTGTTGTCACACTATTTTGCTTGAAATAAATAAATAAATAAATAAGACAGCGGAAAAAAAACAGTCCTCTTCACAGCCCTGTTAAGACTCCAAAATTGCTCGAACAGCGGAGAAACCCTTGTTTTCCTGTTTTTTTTGAATATTTTTTTACTTTATTATTATTTATTTATTTTTATTTTATATATTTTTTATTGCTCCTCTTTTTGTTCCTTTTTTTTTTTTTTTTTCTGCACAGCCCTGTTTAAACCCCAAAAGGAATTAAAACAGCGGAGAAATATCTTGTTTCTACACGGCCCTGTTCGAAGCCCCAAATGGTTAGCAGCGGAGAAACCCGTGTTCTACACAGACCTGCTCAACCGGTCAAAACAGCGGAGAGAATCTGCAGTAATTTTGCTCGGCCCTGTTAACTAAGGATCCACGTGTGAGATGGTACAATCAAAATAGCAATCTTAAGCTGAAAGTCTAAAAAAACAAAGAAAAACTTGTAGTTTATTTCAGACACTCACCATTTTTAAGGACAACATAGGTCCAACTCCTTTTGAGATGGTAGTGGCAACGGTCCGGGGCACAGACGGTCGACCCTCCCGCTTCTTAAGTCAGCGAGGTGGAGGCTGAGACACTTGACTCCAGGGTGATCAGTCGCCGGCCGTCTCAGGTCCCAGACATACTTTGCCAAACCATCCCACTTCTGACACCAAATGTAATGGAAATTTGTCCTTTAGGGAGTCTTCTGAAATAAAGATTCCAATCCAGACGTCTTTTAAGGGTTTTATTCTTTGCAAAGGGTCAGACAAACTTACAGAGTGCAAAACAGTCTGCAGAGTGTAAGACAAAGAGCCAGTGAAGAAGCAGGTGACTTTATACTGTAAGGGTATTATGCAGCTATCCAAGGGAGGAAGGGAGTAGGGACCAGCTGTCCTGAGATGAAGGCCTATCAAGGACAGTCTGATAAGAAAACTCTCTAACGAGCATCTTTCCCATGGGAAACTTCACCTAGCTGTAACATAATAAAATAATCAAATACCACACAGTGAAACACTGGTCTATTCTGATGAAGCATGCAGGGTGAAAATGTAAACACAGTAAAATATCAAATTTCCATCACAAGAAAACCTTTTTCTAAAATTTTTGCATAATAGTGTGTCTGAGTACAGGATTCTCCGCCCAGGTGAAGTTTCTGAAAGCTTCCTCACTCTTGAACCTAGTTAAAGTACAAAAATTAAGGAAAATTGTTAAAAATGTAACTGAATTCACTAAAAATGAACTACATTTACTAAAAAAGACAAAGCACATACAGATTGAGAACCGCTGATGTGTCGGAGATGGGTTCAAATCTAAATGCAGGCAAAAAAGCAGCAAAATTTGCATGTGAACCATGGTGCAGAATATGTCTGTGTCAAAGTGTGTGCAAAGCTGGTAGATTAGATGCACTTTTATGTTTAATTGTTTGCTTGCAAGTGTAAATAAGTATGTAAATAAGATTTGTAAATAAGATAAGAGTTTTCCAGCCATTATCGTGGATACCGCTGTTTTGGGATCGCAGAGCTTCGACTGAGTGTCGGAGGGCTTCGATCATCAGAACAGGGCCGCATAGGCGAAGTAAGCTGAAGAAGAGATAAGGATCTAAGCGCTTGCGGATACCGCTGATTTGGAGATTGCAGAATCACAGCTGGGTGCTTCACTCACTAGGTCAGGGCTGAAATGGGCAAGTAGGCTAATAAGACATTCTGTGGCTACCGCTAACTTATATCGCAGGATTTCAACCGAATGTTGTGGCTCTTCGATGGTAGGTTAGGACTGCATGGACAGATGTTTAGGAGCCTAAAATAGGACGGCGGCAGGATAGTAGAATAAAAGCGTGCTTAAAAGATAGAAGAAGTTTACGCTCTCATGTTGAGGAAGTGGATTGAGAGGCTATTTGTGTGTAGACTGGTTCTGTGTCGAGGAAGTGTATCAGTTCAGTCCATTAAAAACCTAGGTAATGTAAATTGGGCCCGAGTTAGGGACTGGTTGTTCAAACATATGAATTGTTCTGTAACATTAACTGACATTTTTATCCAAAGCGACTTACAATTACTATACATGTGAGAGGTCGCACGCCTCTGGAGCAACTAGGGGTTAAGTGTCTTGCTCAGGGACACAATGGTGGATGTCTCACAGTGGGAATTGAACCTAGGTCTCTCATACCAAAGGCAAGCATCTTACTTATGCGCCACCACCACCCTGTAAAATAAGCCTGTTATTCTGCCCAAGGCCCCGTAGTACATGGTGGTTATGGATGAAATAAAAACACTAAATAAGAATTTGTAAGAAATATTAAACCTGAAAAAAAAGTACATCAGGTGACATTTGGAACAATGTGGAGCTTCACTCGATTCCCCAGCCTTAACCCAAACCCTGAGAGATCCATGATCTATCTATGAGATCTATGATCTCTCAGTTTGGAAGCAGCAGCCTCCCGTTCAGCTCGTCTGAGGGAGTTTGTCTTCTGTCTAAAGGCCCAGACACACAAAGTGTCTCAGCAAAGTTCTGCACCTTTTTGTTTGGGCTGACCCCGAATAGTCGATGCTTCGATGGGCGGAGCCTAACTCGACAGTCAATCTCACCGTCGAATCTTCGCAGGAGTGCTATGAAACAAGGATCATACCATTTTTACCAGTTTTCTCCCAATAAGTTAATATACAGCCTATTATGATTTAAATTTCAACATATAATGATAAATATAAATATGTGAAATTAAAGAAAGTTTTAATGAAAACAGATCTGAGGTCAGAGACTCTGTGATGGAGTGATGATGAACAGGTGATCAGCTGCACCTTTAAAGCAGAGTTTACTCACTGTGTTAAAACTACACTCACATGTCCACATGTACATAAGTAAAGTTTTGAGGTACTATCATACGACTATAGACAAGACTTGACCTTGAAAAGTTTTTGTAAAATATTTGTTTTTCAGGGCTAGTTTCAGCACTAGTTAGTCACAATACATAGATACATTCACGTAGATGCTGCATCGTGTTCAAATAAAAGTCTTTGAAGTCTCTGCTGCTTTTAGATGTCTAGTGAAGGAATTAGCAAAACCAAGCAAACTGGGAAAGCATTTCACAGATCAGAAGTTATTTTACAATATTATACTGTTACAGTTGAGTTTGATATATCACACAAAGCGATACTTCTTTTAAGCTAACATTAAGTTACTGTCCTGATACTAACTTAGCTAACTGTTACACTGCAACTCTGCACCAGTCTGCTGAAACACTGGATCATTTCTGTAAATAATGTGTGACTTAATAAGTAAAAAAAAAAAAGAAGTGAATATTTCCCTGTAAATGCAATTAAAAACAGAATTGTTTGTTTCCAGATGCTCGCTGACAGACATGCTGTTTTTTAAAGCTCCATAGAGCTGCAGAGTTGTTGGTAACTGTTACTTCAGAACATAGACTGTATATAAACGTAATGTTTAAACAGTCAGTGGTTCAGAACAACCAGAGACAGTTTCATTTCACACTGAGTCATTTCATCCAATGTTTGGAGGTGATGCAACAGTGGATAAGACACATCCCTTTGGTGTGAGAGACCTGGGTTTAATTCCCCACCCTGACACTTATTTGTTTCTTCAGATCCCCATTAGCTGCCACTAGTGTGGCTTTTGCTTCGTGATAAACTATTAAAAGAATAGTTAACTGTTTGCTTTCTGCTTTAAACGTTTTATTCACTTCACAATCATCACATACTACAAAAACAGTTTCGTGTTACAGCAGAAATGAGTTTGACTGAAGTTTAAACACTGATAAGATCACAGTGTGAACATTCAGCCATGCTGCTGTTGCCATGTTGGATTGGTTTGTCTCTCCCATCTTCCTGTCGTGTAAAGTGCATCTCTGTGGCGCTGATGGTGCCGACAGATTTCCCCAACACATGCTTTGTAATAAACTAAATACACACTGCTTAAGTGTGTATTTAGTTTATTATTGTGATACAGGAGCAGCAGGATCCCTCCTTTCCATCAATATTTAATTTCTGTCCTCTGAATCAAAGCGTATCATCAGTGTCTATTGTCTGCAGAGTGAGTTGTTGTAGCAGTAGGATCCTCTGCCCTGTCAGATTATATTCTTAGTATACTCAATGACTTCTTTGCCAAGGTTGGTAGAAACCGTGCAGAACAAATTGTTTGTACAGATGATTGTCCATTTGATTCGATTACTGGTTGCTCTCCCACAGTGTGTATTTTAGAGTAGTATCTGGAAATTGGAAAGGTTATACTGTCATTTAAATTACAGTTAAATTAAATTTAACTTTATTATTATAACATTATCTACAGATGGGTGCATGATCTGCACATGTCAGCAGCACCAGTCTTGCCAAATCCACACACATTGTTGTCAAACCTCCAACCAGGAGCTCACTGGGGCAGTCAGTCATCTATATACAGGTGCTGGTCATATAATTAGAATATCATCAAAAAGTTCATTTATTTCAGTAATTCCATTGAAAAAGTTAAACTTGTATAATGTATACATTCATTCCACACAGACTGATATATTTCAAGTGTTCATGCCTTTTAATTTTGATGATTATAACTGACAATTAATGAAAACATATCTCAGAAAATTATAATAGTGTGAAAAGGTTCAATATTGAAGACACCTGGTGCCACACTCTAATCAGCTAATTAACTCAAAACACCTGCAAAGGCCTTTAAATGGTCTCTCAGTCTAGTTCTGTAGGCTACACAATCATGGGGAAGACTGCTGACTTGACAGCTGTCCAAAAGACGACCATTGACACCTTGCACAAGGAGGGCAAGACACAAAAGGTCATTGCTAAAGAGGTTGGCTGTTCACAGAGCTCTGTGTTGTGGTGGGAATTGCGTGTTTAAATAAACAGCTCAGGCAAAAACTTGTCTTTCTGTGATTTTTATTCAAGTCTTCTGCAGAAGGAACTCACAGGGACACATACACATCAGAGAGTATCATCCGAGTGAGCTCCCGTGTAAAAGCTCATGCAGGTTTTATCTTAGTCTCAGGGTTGAAGTACTATCTCATCAAAGGAACATGGTGTCTCTCAGTGTTCCCTAGGGGACACTCCTGTCCAAAGCACATGTGGTGAACAACTTAAAGTCCTGACCCCTCTGGAAGCATCACTCACATTTACCTTCCATTGACCCCATACCCAAGAGGCTGGTGAGATTAGTTATCTTAAAGATGGAATCATGAAATTCCCATCACATTACTCCCTTTTTAGCATTTTATGCAACCTCTGCAGTACTTGAAGAGAAGGTGATGATGTAAAAAATATAAGAATATAAGGGAATAAAAATATAATGTAAGAAATATAAAAATGTGAGAATATAAGACACAATACAAACACTTGTGCAAAATGTGGAATTTCATTATATTTGCAAAGACTAATGTTTGGTGAGTGCAGTATGTAATTGCATATACTGACCCATAGATGATTTAATATCTATAGCTATCCTAGATCTAGCACAAGGGATCACACAGCATGTCAGGAGGAGGAAAGCACCAAGAATGACAAACAGTGGGGTCAACATTTTAAACAGCACATTCTTCCATCCACCTGTTGTCAGCCACGACCACAAGTCCCATCCCCCCAGAGTCCTGTGAGTCCTGACTCTTCTCCTCGTGCAGTAGATCATTCAGGTGGGAAACAACATGAGTCATGTTGTCCGAGACATCGGGGATGTATGTACAACAGTCAGTTCCAATTATGTGGCAAACTCGCCAGCATCAGGTCCAAGGCCATTCTGTTCTGCAGAGCCACATTTCTGAGGCCCTGTACAGTGGGCGTGAGGGTGGAAAAACCTACTTCCACAAAGGCTGTCAGGTTCTCCAGTTCAATAGCCAGTCCATCTATCTTATGTGCATTGTTCACAGTCCCCCACCAGGGGAGAAAACCCCCAATACCTTTCTCCGCCGGCAGAACTCTGGTGTTTGAGCATCTGGCTCTGTGAGGCACATAGTAGTGGGCGTAGTGAGTGTGGAAACGGCTCAGAGTGGGGAGGATAGTGACGTCATAGATGTCATCAGTTGGGCTAGATAACACGTCCCACACCATCCAGGTCTCAAGATTTGATACACATGTTGCCCACAAACTCACACGTGTTGTCTCAGCGCTCCATAGCCATCAGAAGAAGGAATTGTGAAAACCGGGTTGTCGCTCTCTGGGCGGTGCAAGCTTATGGTGTCTGTCAGGTTCAGTGGTGCAAGGTACAGCTGCTCCCTCCTGCACTCCTTCTTGGCTCAATTATCCCATTTGGTGCCGCAGGTTGCTATAATCGTCTGCTTACATGATGATGTTCCTATTGAAACGATCTCTTGGTGTGAGACATTGTCTGGTGAAACACACTGCTCCGGTTTGGGCTGTTGGATTCGTTGTCATGATGGGCTTGTAGATTTTCTGCTCCATTATCTGAGATGTGTTCCAGAATCGGATTGTGGAGGCCCCAAAGTTGACCATGCTGATGTTACACAGTTCAAGTGCCTTGGTCATATCCTTAACTTCTTGGCCAACCCTGGGAAACCCTTGAGTGAAGGTTAACAGGGCTCCTAGAGTCTCTGAAACATTTAATGGTCAGGGTTTCAGTGGTATGGAGTTCCCCACTCCATGAGGGAGCTGTGCACACAGATAACAGCTCAGATTGGTCACTTTTCTTGAAGTGGTCATCATGGTTGCATACCATGCATAGTCTTTCAGCCCAGCTGGGCTGTCTGGGAGGATGTGCGACTCCTCCTCTTCGGCCTGGATCTTTCCCTCAGTCAGGCCTAAGTTTGTTGTTTTCATGTTTGGATGATGACAGGATGATGATGACAGTGAGCAGAACAACGCCTCCGTTTTCTCTCGGTCTGTCACCTCTCCGGATCCATCTGGTGATCTCTGGCATCATATCTTATCAGTTGTGTCACCTTGCCTACCCCTGCAATCAGTGTGCCCACGGTGAGTGTTTGGGAGATTAGTGGTTCTAGGTGGTCTCAGAGACCTCCACTCCCCTCCCTCCCTAGGAACACAAGGCAGGGGAAAGCTCAGCTCACTCACTGATCTCCATCTTCACCTGGTTTGAGGCCTTTTGGTTGCTTTGGCACTTGTTTGCAGTGGGTGGCGTGAATCCAAGTTGCTCTTTCAGCCACTTTTACTGCTGTTTCTGTTGTTAGCAGTATCTGAAATGGCCCAGTCCACCTGCGAGCCCGCCAGTTCTTTCTCCTGAAATCCTTTCTTTTCTGCGGCCTTTGGGATGGAATTTTTGACCTGCATGTGAATTTTAGAAAGCACAGGGGACAAATTAGCACAATATCTCAACATTTCATCCTCACATTGGCTGGTGTCAGGGAGTTGTCTTTTTACTGGCCCAATTCCCGTGTTCAATGGTCTGCCAAATAGGACTTCAAAAGGACTGAGACCCCCTCTGCCCCTCATCCTGCTTCTCATGTGCATTAAAACGATCGGCAAGGCTTTTGTCCATGTTAAACCTGTTTCTTCACAGCATTTAACAAGCTGGATGATAAGCACAATGTTGCCTCAGATCAATCCCCATATATTCCCCTACACTTTTCAATGCTGCGCTGATGAAAGGTGTGCCGTTATCACTGGAGATCTTAGCTGGGATCCCCCAGCGAGGAATGATCTGGCTTAACAAAGCTTTCGCAACTGCTGCTGCGTCCTGTTTAGATGTTGGAAATGCCTCTACCCATTTAGAGAACATATCTGCGTATCTCCGTTTTGATATATGGTCTTTACCGTTTGTCAACTTAGCATAATAAGGAAAGAGATATTTAGGCAGGCATGGCTTCCCATCAGGCCCATACCACACTTTGTCAGAAAATGTACAGCCGGCTGTCTTCCAAACAGCTCTTTCCTGTGGACTAGCTCTCGCTTGTAACTCCTGTAAGTCAGCTGTAGGGGTCACTGTAGAGTCAGTTAAAACAGTACATTGGGTAGTTAGTGTGTTTCGCTGCAGCCTTTGCTGCAAGGTCAGCTCTGGCATTTCCCTGTGAGATAGGATCAAGTTTGTTAGTGTGGGCGTCACATTTACACACAGCAATCATTTTGGGCAACAGCACAGCATCAAGTAGGTCAGCAACCAGTTTGTGATGAGCAATAGGTTTGCCTGTGGATATATAAAATATTAAAATTATCCACATAACACACATGGTGAGTTGTGTGAATAATTTTAATATTTTCTGGCAAAGAATGTCTCTTTTTAAGACAGACGGATTTCACCCAAACAAGCAGGGCTCAGAAATGTTAGTTGCTCACATACAGCATGTGGTGCGGTCCACACATGACTTACGTGAATGACTAATCATTCATGCAGCACACCTGGATACACCACCGGTCACTGAACAGAACTCTGCCTCACTGCCACTAACAACCACCGGCTGGCATGTAAAGCCGTCTGCTCCCAGCGCTGTTCCAAAGACTTCTATTCCTGTCATCATCACGCATAGACCAGTAAACCGAAATGTGCACATCCCACACAGAAATAATAAATAATTGTAATCTCTTAAGGATTAGGACAACTGCACCAACTCCAGCACCCACAACAATCTCATTTAAAATGGCTCTCTTCAATGTGAGATCACTTTCAAGTAAGACTTTTATCTTAAATGATTTTATCTTGTCTGCAAATCTAGATTTTATGTTTTTAACTGAATCATGGTTGCAAATGAATGACTATAGCCAGCTAGCTGAACTGTGTCCGCCTCAATATGATTGTTTTAGTCAAAAGTCAAAAGAGGGTCAGTGGTCGTGGTGGTGGGCTAGTGAGCGTGTATAGGAAGAATTTTAAATGTCATCAAGTACGCTGTGATGAATTTAACTCCTTTGAAGTTCTCACTCTTAAACTTGGAGGGCTGCAACCTGTCATATTTGTTATAATTTATCGCCGCCCAAAACCGCCTGGAGGATTTTTATCAGAACTTCCTGAATTTTCATCTACTCTGGTTTTAAATTATGACAGAATTGTTCTTTATGGCGATTTTAATATTCATGTTGATGACCCCACCAATGTTAATGCAGCTGACTTTTTAAATATGGCCACTTCTTAAATTCAAACAACATGTCAAAGGGCAAACACATAACCGTGGTCATACACTGGACTTGGTTTTTACCCTGGGTGTCAGCATTTCCTCTGTGGAATTAGTGGACATGACCATATCTGACCACAGATGTATAGTTTTTAGCTGCAATTCGCCTGTTACTCATGCCGCCTCACCAAGCTCCGTGTGTTCTCGCATCTTTAATGAACAAAGTGTTTCAAAGTTTTGCGCATTCTTTCAGAGCCAAAGCCAACACCTGCCTGATTCCAACACCAACAATCTGGTCGATCACTTCAATCATATCTGCTTGTCGTCACTAAATATTACTGCTCCTCTAAAGGTTAGGCCTACGTCTAAAGCTAGTAAGCAACCCTGGATTCGCAGCCTAAAAAGGGAATGCTGGAAAGCAGAGCGCAGATGGAAAAAATCCAGTCTCCAAGTCCATTACCTCAGTCTGAAGGATTTATTAATTAACTACAATAACATGGTTAAGGATGCGAGAACACACTATTTTTCTGAACTCATTACTACACATAAACACAATCCCAGGTTTCTGTTTAAGACTGTGGATCAGCTGGTAAACCCAACCCCTCCTTGTGCCTCAGCTGGAAGTAATGATGACTGTGAATTGTTTTTATCATATTTTACCAATAAGGTGGTGTCAATCAGAGCCTCTATTACCCCTGCGGCCTCTTACTCAGAGGTTCCTCACCAGCAACAAGAGAGTTTTAACCAGTTTTATCCCATCGACTTGTCTGAGCTTTTAAAAACAGTATCACAAATGAGAGTGTCCTCCAGCCCACTTGATGTAATACCTACAAAGTTTTTACTGAAAGTAATAGATTCTGTTGGGCCCCATTTGATCTCTGTTTTCAACAGCTCCCTATCTACTGGTTGTGTCCATGATTATTTTAAAACGGCTTGCGTGAACCCACTTTTAAAGAAACCTGGCTTAGATCCCTCCCTCCCACATAATTTTAGACCAATTTCAAAACTGCCTTTTATTGCAAAGATTCTAGAAAGAATTGTGTCCAAACAGCTGCTCACTGTACTGGAAAATAACAAATTATTTGATAAGTTTCAGTCTGGTTTTAGGAAGTACCACAGCACTGAGACTGCCCTGCTTAAAGTCACCAATGACCTTTTAATGTCTGCTGATGAAGGCATGTGCTCAGTCCTGGTACTCCTGGACCTTAGCGCTGCTTTTGACACCATTGATCACAACATCATGTTAGACAGACTGAGGCACTGGGTGGGGATCTCTGGTACTGCCCTAGAATGGTTTTCATCCTACCTGTTAAATAGGAAGTTTTGCGTGTCTGTGAACAACTATGTCTCTTCATTCTGTCCAGTTAAATATGGTGTGCCTCAGGGGTCGGTCTTTGGACCCATTTTGTTTTCCTTGTATCTGCTTCCCCTTGGACATATTATCCATAAACATGGTATTTCTTTTCATATTTATGCTGATGACACACAAACCTACTTGCCCGTCAGATCCACAGACCCTGGAATGCTGAGTTCACTTAACAACTGCCTTTGTGAAGTTAAAAAATAGATGTCAAATAATTTCCTCCAACTGAACTCAGACAAAACAGAAATCCTGGTCATCGGGTCTCAGCAGATGGCAAATCAAATACTGCAATCTGTTGGTTCCCTAGTAAATCACATTAAGCCTGTGGCAAAGAACCTTGGTGTCTGGTTTGATAGCAATTTAAATTTCGAGCAGCACACCACAAAGCTTGTTCAATCATGTTTTTATCAACTTAGAAATATAGCAAAAATTCGATCTATGTTAACTTTTAAGGACACCGAGACCATTTTGCCCCTGGATTATTGCAACAGCCTTTTCACCTGTTTAACCCAAAAATCTATTGATCGACACCAGACTGTCCAGAACTCAGCTGCCAGGCTTTTAACCAGGACAAAGAAATATGACCACATTACTCCTATTTTAGCTTCATTACACTGGCTCCCAGTATGTTTTAGAATAGACTTTAAATTTTTATTGATCACTTTTAAAGTTCTTCATGGCCTCTCGCCTTGTTATATTTCTGACCTTTTAGTCCCATACGCACCAGCACGTACCTTGAGATCCTCGGGCAGAGGTCTGTTGTCTGTTCCAGAGTCTCGACTGAAAACTAAAGGGGACAGAGCGTTTGCTGTCAGGGCCCCGAGGCTCTGGAATTACTGCCCGAGGAAATCAGGTTGGCTGAGTCAGTGAACTCTTTTAAGTCCCTTCTTAAAACATACTTTTATAGGAGAGCCCTTCCCGATCTTATTTGACTTTATTTTATCCCTTTTATTTTATTCTATTTTACTAATTTTATATTTATCTTAAACGTGTATTTTAGTCTTTTCAATGTTTTCATGCTTTTATCTTGTATTGTTTTTGTATTATTGTCTTTACACTTGTTAAAGCACTTTGTAACTTGTTTTTGTTTGATTATTATTATTATTATTATTAAAACTTTACTTATGTACATGTGGACATGTGAGTGTTGTTTTAACTCACAGTTTAAAGGTGCAGCTGGTCACCTGTCCATCATCACTGCCTCACAGACCTCAGATCTGCTTCATCATCATGAAGATCCGTCCTGTGCAGTAGTTCTCCAGGACCAACACACAGCAGATTATCAGCAGCTGATCTCTCTTTTAACACCAGGACAGGAACTTCAGCTGGCAGAGGATCCTACTGCTACAACAACTCGCTCTGCAGACAGTAGACACTGATGATAGGCTTTGATTCACAATACAGGACTGCAGCTCCTGCATCACTGTGTATTTAGTTTCATTTATTCCAACAAAGCATGTTTCGGGCAAATCTGTTGGTATGACCTGCACTTTACACCAGAAGAAGAAACGATGCTTAACAGAGAAAAAAACAATCAAACATGCAAAACAGCAACAAGGCTGAATGTTCAAGTTTTTTTATTGAGTGATGCGATCTTATCTGTGTTTAACCTTCAGTCAAACCCAGAAGTAGTTCCTGTTCCTCTTCAGAGCAAACTCATTCCTTCTGACACAACACTATGTTTTTGTAGGATGTGATGATTGTGAAATGAATGAAATGTTTAAAGTAGAAAACAAATTTGTTTCATCTTTTAAATATGCTTTTAATACACTGGATGAAATGACTGTGAGGTGAAACTGTCTCTGGTTGTTCTGAACCACTGACTGTATAAACATTACATTCACATTTATATACAGTCTATGTTCTGATCCCAGTTATCACCAAACTCTGCAGCTCTGTGGAGCTTTAAAAAACAACACGTCTGTCCAGAAACAGAGTTACTCTGAATAATGCTCTGGGGCTCTGTGGCTGGTGTTGATAGATTTTCATTATTTCTTTAGTCTACTTAATGTGAGGTCCCTTTAAACAAGTCCTTTATATGTAAAAGATATAAGATGTTATTATAACTAACAATTATTAATTTTTTCCCCACTAACTGAGGCATGTCTCTTAATTACTACTGTTTTAATTATTCTTGACTTTCAGGCAGTGGAGGTGGCAGTTATCATTTTTAAACACAACTACAAATGTTCCCATGTCTACCTTAATACCTTTTTTATTGTTGGAGTCTCTGCAATCCATGGATGTTGTTAGGCCTATTTTAGGGGGGCTGAAACCATGATTGAACCAATCCACAGTGCAGTAACAGTAATTAGTGTAATTAAATAGTATTCCTACGATCTCCGACTTATCTAATAGAGATATTACACATTTACATGAGCAACTGGGTAGCATTTATGTCACAGCCTACAGAAGAACTCAGTCTGGTCTAAGTGAATTCCCCCCCTGCAGCGTTGATGTTTCTAAAAGCTAACATGATAGATAGATATATACTATATTTATATTTTTTATAACATTACATGGGAACCATTGTATGTGGGTGGGACTGTCCCACTTTTTAGGAACAATGATATTGGACCCACTCACTGAAATTCAGCGCCTCTGTTTGTTCACCTTTCAGAGTCGTCATGCTCACGTACTGTCATTAAAACCGCTTTTTAAGGGAAAGTTCATCATTTGTTTGCCTGATGCTTTTAAAGGCATCATGTAGTCTTTGTTGCAGCATTGAATTACAGTTACACTTACACTATGTTGTTAAAATAGTTAACAACATAACACTTATAACAGAGTTATCTGATATTTTTGCTAGGCTAGCTAGCTACAGTAATATTAACATTAATCAACCAGAGTTTGCAGCTCTTTGAATCCTGGTCAATGAGAGAAGCTAGCTGTGGTACCAGTGCCAAATCTGATTCAGAAATGGACTGGACAGACTTATTGTTTTTTCAATGTGTGTTGACTCAGCAGGGATGATATTACATGAGAAAGTTGATCTACAGGAGAAACATATCTGAAAGCACCACAGAATGACTGAGAGCTGCACCGACTGAAGTTCTGTTGAGTTTTAGATTTTGAACTGTCACCTGCCACCTGAATTTTGTGTTTCCCTTTACATAAATAAAAACATTTCACCATAAATTGGTGCAAACAAATCCCAAGAATGTAGGAAATCAAGTGTTTAATGCTCTAAATCTTCGGGGGGGGAGGAACCCCCCAACTAACAGATTTCAGGATTCATGATAGAGACTCTATTGTCATTGTATACAAAATACAACAAAAAGCAGTTTAGAGCAACATTGAACTTAGCAGCTTTAAAATAGCATATAAGTAATAAGCAATGACGATTTTTATAAAACAAAATTTATATATATATATATATATATATATAATCCTGGAGGAGGACACACCCACATTTCTTTTGCTCCAGACGCCCATGTAACATTACAGCACATTTTGTTCAACAGAGGAGAAATGGAAGAACAAAGTATGTCTCTTGCTTTTTATTTGTTAACATCTTGGCTTCTTCACTGGTTGCTGACATAAGTGTAGTTCTAATACAGTAACAAAAGATGTGAGTGCAAAGATTTTGCAAGCGCAAGTTACGCATCCCCTGGGGGCTAAGCCCCCCCTGTGTTTCAATCTTAGTGACGTCCCTGCTGCAATCTCTTTTACAGCTTTTTCACAACTCTAGACACAAAACTCACAACCGATGATCAAAATGCACATTTTTCAAAACTTTAACCCTTTTCTCAATTGCTTGGATACACTACACATAAAACTTTTTCAGACTATTTACAGTATTGACAGTACTGCACTGTATAGATGCAGGCCCTTGTAATTCAATTCAATTCAATTCAATTTTATTTATATAGCGCCAAATCACAACAACAGTTATCTCACAGCGCTTTTCATAAAAGAGCAGGTCTAGACCGTACTTTATGATGCTATTTACAGAGGCCCAACAGTTCCCACCAAGAGCAGCACTAGGCGACAGAAGCAAGGAAAAACTTCCTTTTAAGAGGCAGAAACCTCGAGCAGAACCATGGCTCAGGGTGGGCGGCCATCTGCCTCGACCGGTTGGGGTGAAGGGGAGAGAGAGAGAGAGAGAGAGAGAGAGAGGGAGGGATGTAAGGAGAGAGAAAGGGGAGGGAGGCAGCCTACACAGTATACACACAGAGGTACACACAGTGAAGGTGATGTTGCTATAGACTAAATGAAAAATGGTACAGATATTTATAGTAGTGTTAATGGTAACAGTTGTAATGTTAATGATTATAATAACAATAGGACTAGTAACAATAGTCGTTGCAGCAGAGGGTGTCGAGCAGGAACACGGGGGCAGCAGGTGACCCGCAGCCACAGATTCAGACTCCACAGCTCCAGAGCCAGAAACACCTGCAGGAAGTGATAGGAGGAGAGAGGAGAGGGACGAGAAAGCACAAGACTACCAGAAAGGGTAGTTAGTAACATAGTTAGTTAGTTGTGTTAGTAACATGCAATAATGGGATGAGGTTGCATACAGATGGAGAGAAAGTAGAGGAGAGAGGAGCTCAGTGCATCATGGGAAATTGCTTGTCCAATTCTGCCAACTCGTTCCTGATGATTGAGTGCACATTGTGGAATGAGTATATAAAGAGTTGATTGGGATCCAATTGCAAGAGCATAGTGATACGTAACAGGGAGCCAGCAGGTGATACAGGTCACAGTGGAGGTCAAGCAGTGGTGGGAGGAAGACAAGTCAAAGGAATGGCAGGGGACAGGCACCCCTTCTGAGAGGTGGTCGTGGGCCTCGTTTGAGAGGTGTGGCGGGACGCAGACCTCATATTGGACCATATAATGCAGCTCTCCTTGTCACCTTTCTTGATGAGCTCCATCAGGTTTGTAGAGCTTCCCTTTTTCTCCGCATGGAGATGGAAGGTTCATGACAGGCACCCTCATGAACAAGTCACTCTTCTCCAGGCCATGGATGACGCCTGCAATGACATCACAGCAGACCAGTGTCAGGCCTGGATTCGCCATGCCCGAAGTTTTTTTCCAAAATGTTTGGCTAATGAAAACATCCATTGTGATGTAGATGAGAACCTGTGGCCAAATCCACAACACAGAGTTGATGACAATGTAGAAGTAAAGTAATCACTCCTGTTTTGTTTCTTATAGTACAAGCAAGTAAGTTGAGGAACACTTGCTTAGATCATCAATTAATTTTGTTTTGATTCAAATAAACCTATGTTGTGATTGTACTGTAGTGTTTTGCATCAATATATTACAAACTTTGTTCAATGATTCCACTGTGTCTGTAGTATTCTCTCTACTACTGCAGTACTTTTACAGAGATGTATTTACTGTACATGTAGTACCATAATGAAACCTGTATCACCTATTTTGTTCTACAATATTTAATGATTGTATGAACAATGACACAGTGCTTGTGTGTGGGTGATCTATAGTTATGTTTCAATGGTATTTCACAGTAAATTTAAAAGTCAAGACGTTTCGTCCCTCATCCAAAGGATCTCCTTTGGATGAGGGACGAAACGTCTTCCAGTATCTTCAACCAAGTCCAGTTGCCCTTGACTTTAACCTTCGTTGGATAACTATGACCTGGATGACTGAGAATCTTCATAGACAGCTGTTACTTTGGTTATACAAGGACTGGATGGCTCGTACCTAGTCCACTGTTCCACAGCCAGGACAGAATCTACATTGCTCAGCCAAACAATGTCCAAAGCCTTTAGCATCTCAGTCCAAATCTCATCCACAAACCAGCGTTTTGCCGCCAAGAAGTTGCTTGACTCCCTCTACCAGGAATATGGTACCAACTTCCTGGCGTCTTCAGACTTTGCCTCCTCCCCAGAGGACGTGTTGGTCGGGTTCAGGAGCTCCTCAAACTGCTCTTTCATCGCTTAACAATATCTCGAGTCGAGGTCAGCAGTTCTCATCCATCCCCGGCTGAGCACAGCCTGAGCCAAGCCCTGTTTGTGCTTCCTGAGTCATCGAATGGCAGGCCAGAACTTTCTTGAGGCCAGTCGAAAGGCCTCCTTCTTCTGCTTGGCGGCTTCCTTCCCCGCTGGGGTCAACCATCAGGTTCTTAGATTGCTGCTGACAGGAAGCCACCTTTATAATGGAGACTTTGAACAAGGCGCACTTTCCATGTCCTCACCTTCGCCCGGGATGCGTGAGTCAAGGCCTGGCCATCAGATGCTCGTCGGCGGGTCCCCTCTAATGGCTGTAGGACGGCGCTCAGGTTTCCCTTTTCTGGGCAAGTTGCTACAGCTCCTTCTCATCCAATTCATGTAGGGTCTTCACAATTTTGTTTTTAATTGCATTTATAGTGAAATATTCATATGTTGCTTATTTACTTGTTAAGTCACACATTATTTACAGAAATAAATGTTGCAGTGTAACAGTTAGCTAACAGTAAGTTACTTTTGTAGTTTTAGCTTTGTAAGCTTAATTTGGTATCAGGACAGTCACTTAATGTTAACTTAAAGGTTCAGTGTGTACATTGTGGTGACATCTAGTGGTCACGTTGCGAATTGTAACCATCAGCTAAGTCTCCCCCTTATCAAAATTGTAGCATAGCTACGGTGGCTGACACAGGACAAAAGATGGAGTCATCTGAGACAGCAGAGAGTAGCCACTCATGGAATGACGTTTCTTTAGATAGATACAAGGTACAAGGTAGATTATTTATCATTATACATTTATAATTATACAGCACTTTGTGAAAGTCTGTAGTTTGCAGTCCCTTCATGCTACACACAGAGAACTTAACAGAAAATTAAACGTGTATTAAAATATGGTAACATATAAAATTTAATTAACTTAAAAATATATACAGTTATTTATATACAAAGGTTATTTACTGCACATACACATATCCATCCATCCACCCGTGTCCATCTTGACTGTGTTTGAGCACCAAGCATCACCTCCCTCATCTTGCCGGAGTCTCACAACTCGGAACACGCACTGCCAGCCGAGTGCTTTTATGAAATACAATAGAAACACAAAGTAGTTCTGATAGCCAGAATTTGAACTTGTGGTAAAATGATGATGATGAACGTTTGCAATGGCATTTTACTGTGACACTTTGTGTGTTCGGGCCTTTAGACAGAAGACAAACTCCCTCACAGGAGAGCTGAACGGGAGGCTGCTGCTTCCAAACTGAGAAATCACAGATCCCTCCAGGGTTTGGGTTAAGGCTGGGGAATAGTGTGAAGCTCCACATTGTTCCTAATGTCACCTGATGTACTTTTTACAGGTTTAATGTTCCTTTTAAAGTCTTCTTCAATGTTTTTATTTCATTCATAACCATCATGTACTACAGGGCCTTTGGCAGAATAACAAGCTCATTTTAATATTACACAACAAATCATATGTTTAAACAAGAACAGGAAATGCTGGAGAATTTAAGAGGTGCGAGTGCTGTGACATCACAGCGCCTTCTGTAGATATAAGTAGTGAAGTTGTGAGAGTGTGACAGACTGAAGGAGAAACAGCAGTTTGTTTCCTCTGAAGGTGAAGCCGCAACGTCTCCTCAGTTCAACCTGCAGGTGAGTTCAGACAGGAAGCATCCAACCAGGAGACATTACACATGTCTGATAAATCAGCTGTGTGCAGTATTATTCTCAGCTCCTCCAGGATCTCACAGAGGCTTTGGGCAGTTTTTTAACCAAAATGGCTGAATTAGCAAAACATTGAGCTGAACTTCATAAACATTTAGTCATGTTGCAATAATTTGCAATATTTAAATATTGCATTTCAATTAAAAATGCAACTGTTTTATGAACTTATATATAATCATGTGTGATATCCCAAATACTGATGAGTTTTGGTTGAGTATGTGTTGATTCCTGAGTGACTGCAGAGCGTCTGTAGAGCTGCAGACTGTGGTTGTATGAAGTGATGGCGGTGAAGTCTGTCAACATGTCTGTAGTTTGTGATGCTGCAGAATTGTGTTTGATTTTACTGAGAGGTGACTCTAATATTCTAAAAATCCTATATTACAATGAAATAACAATTCTAAATCACAGAAAGACTTTGAACCCTGATCAATTCTATTCAACAGTCGGTGTCATGATTTGTATCTAATGCAGTTTTGTGAGGGAAGTTATTACTGTCACTCCCAGCTTAGTGTATTGGGGAGTGACGGAGCTACAACCTAAACACCAAATTTAAATTCTACTTATTCTGCATTCACATAATAATCTGTTCCATGTGAGTTCAGTGACGGAACAAATATATTGTTGCTGTATTTTCAGAGCATCAGACGGATCCACATCAGCAGTTTCAGCAGAAATCTGACAATGAAGGTGAGTTTGTGAACTGATATTTTACAGATCTCAAAGTCCTGTTAAACTGTGAAGAGGCTTGTGATATCGGTAGCTTAGATGGTTGCTACAGCAACAACCCAGGCAGATAATTATTGTCAGTTAGCTCCACCTTAGAGGTGTCTTTGCCCACACCGCCATGAAACTAGAAGCCAAACTGTTAAAACAGTGTGTAAGAGTCAAAGCTCAGTCAGAACGACAACATGTGCTCTGTTCCAGCTGGTATCAGTCGTCTTCCTCCTCCTGGCTCCTCTGTTGACCAGCTGCCAGCATTTCTTCCAACCGGTGGACTGCAGTGACATCTACAAACAAGACAAGAGCCTCCCCAGTGGAGTGTACACCATCTATCCCCTTGGAGAGAGGTCTGCTGTCCAGGTACACTTCACCTTCTCTGGGACTCAGCTTCACATTTATGCTGGAATCAAAGCAGAGTTACTGAGTCAGATCAGGTTATCATGCTGTAGAGGCACAAACTCTTGCTGTGAGTACCTATGAACCCAACCAATCACAGCCTTGGAGAGAGGAGGCATCAGGGGCCGATTTTACTCCCACCCCCCCACCCCCCCTGGCAGCACCAACAACAGCAGTCCTTTTTCTTTTCTCCATGTTTAACAAAGATCGCTCCATGCTCTGGAACGGCATCATATTACTCTTATGAATACAATAATCTGCTGACTTTGCTGCTACTAATCACACCACTGTCACTCAGCTTGAGATGGTTTTGCACAGTTGCTCAGTTCATGTTAGTTAGTTAGTTAGTTAGTTGCTAGTTGTGGGTACTGTATGTGAACTGCTGGTGCTGTAAGTTTGAGTTTTCAGTAGAATTACATAGCTTTTGTTTTATTTTATTTTATTTGATATAATGTATATAATGTATCTATTTAGTTTTTCTATTTATATCTACTTCTATCTATAACTGTGTTTATGAATGACTTACTAATGTGTATTAATGTATGAACAATGCTTTATAAATGATGAATTCCGTATTTACTAATACTTAAATAATGCTTTATAGTGTGTAGTTATTATAAAGTGCTACCAAAATTTGTTATAGAGCATCCATTTCAACACACGGTATTTGTCTCCATCTTGTGGCTGACTTGTAGTTCTGACACCTACAAGCCTCCCAGCAGTCTTTAGCTGTCAGATTCAGAAATAAATACAGAAATAAATAAATGCTCAATAAATAAATAACCATCTGATTAAATGCACAAGAAAATACAGTAAATAAATAAATGTAGGCAGTAATTAAATTATACAGTGAGATATAAATAAATATATCTATTTTAATTTGCTTCTTTATTTATTCAGCTTTGTATTAATTATCTTATTTATTTGTTGTCTGTTATAATCTTCAACTTTATTTATTAATTACTTTAATTACTTTACTAATTAATTACTTTTTTAAATGTATTTGTTTATGTGTATGATTTAATATTTTTTTTCTTCATTAGAAGAATATTATTCTTCCTTTGCATTTCTACCCTATTTATTTCCTCAATGGTATTTATTCCTGTCTCTCCTTTTTACATTTCTCTATGCATTTCTGCCTCATTATGCAAATGAGGAGGGGCTGTGGCTCAAGGGGTCAACTTCTTGCCTATTGGTGGATCAGTCACAACGACAGAGGTCGAGTCTAACCTCACACATCAACAAGCCTTGCTCTTCACACAAGAGATGGCTTCCTTCAGTGAACAGAAGGAAGTTCACTGAAGGAAGTTGAGTGGACCCTCTGACCTACAGTGTTGTCAGATAGGGTATAGAAGTATAAAATATGTTACATGTGTTTATTAAAAGTGAAAACCTTTAGGGAAAATACTTCATTCTTTAATTGTGGTTTCCTGGAAAAACATGAAAATATTCCTGAAAATGACTAGGCTAGGCTATCACATTTTGCGTTCAGGATAACTCTTTTTTACTGTATCGATTTTGGGATTGAAATACTGCAGTTGTACATTGAAATAACTTCCTTTCTGATATGAAGTCTTCTTGAGGTGTTGTAAAAACACATTTCTCCTTAATTTCTGATTTGGGTTGTGGACAACTACCACATAAATTAAAAAAAATGGTGGATGGGTCACAGTGGGGGATTGAACCCGGGTCTCTCACAACAAAAGCATGCGTCTTATCCATTGGGCCATCCCCATCACCAGCCCTGTTGAGCTACACCCCAGATACATCTTGAAATTAGTTGTCAATGTCTACAACGAATGAACATTCAATAGTGATAATCATCAATGGGTTGCTGTTTATCAGTTCACCCTCAGACACATTTGGATGTAAAGGCAACTATCCATCCATCCATCCATCTTCATCTGCTTATCCGGGACCGGGTCGTGGGGGGAGCCGCTCCAGCAGGGAACCCCAAACTTTTCTTTCCCAAGCCGCGTTAACCAGCTCTGACTGGGGGATCCCGAGGCGTTCCCAGTGTGGAGATATAATCTCTCCACCTAGTCCTGGGTCTTCCCTGAGGCCTCCTCCCAGCTGGATGTGCCTGGAACAACTCCCTTGGGTGGCGTCCAGGAGGCATCCTTACCAGATGCCCAAACCACCTCAACTGGCTCCTTTCAACGCGAAGGAGCAGCGGCTCTACTCTGAGCTCCTCGCGGATGGCCGGGCTTCTCACCCTATCTCTAAGGGAGACACCAGCCACCCGCCTGAGGAAACCCATTTCGGCCACTTGTACCCGCGATCTCGTTCTTTCGGTCATGACCCAGCCTTCATGACTATACGTGAGGGTAGGAGCGAAAATCGACCGGTAGATAGAGAGCTTTGCCTTACGGCTCAGCTCTCTTTTCGCCACAACGGTGCGGTAAAGCGAGTGCATTACCGCCCCCTCACCTGGAAAGAGTCCGACTTACTGCCGAGTACTCGGACACAGCTCTCGCTTTGGATGTACAGGGATTGGATAGCCCTGAGAAGGGCCCCCCTCACCCCATAATCCCGCAGCACCTCCCACAGTATCTCCCGGAGGACCCGGTCATACGCCTTCTCCAGATCTACAAAGCACATGTAGACTGGATGGGCATACTCCCAAGCCCACTCCAGGATCCTTGTGAGAGTAAAGAGCTGGTCAGTTGTTCCACGACCGGGACGAAAACCGCATTGTTCCTCTTCAATCTGAGGTTTGACAATCGGCCGAACCCTCCGTTCTAGCACCCTGGAATAGACTTTACCGGGGAGGCTGAGAAGTGTGATACCCCTGTAATTGGCACACACTCTCTGGTCCCCCTTTTTGAACAGGGGAACCACCACCCCAGTCTGCCACTCCTTGGGCACTGTACCTGACTTCCACGCAATGTTAAAGAGACAAGTCATCCAAGACAGCCCCTCCACACCCAAAGCTTTTAGCATTTCTGGGCGGATCTCATCAATCCCTGGGGCTTTGCCACTGTGGAGTTGTTTGACTACCTCCAGGGAAATTGAAGAGAATCCCCCATCAGCCTCGAGCTCTGTCTCTACTAAAGAGGGCGTGTCAGTCGGATATAGGAGTTCCTCAAAGTGTTCCTTCCACCGCCAAATTGCCTCCCCAGTTGAGGTCAGCAGGGTCTCATCCTTACTGTACACAGCTTGGACGGTTCCCCGCTTCCCCCTCCTGAGATGGCGGACAGTTCTCCAGAAACACTTTGGTGCCGACTGAAAGTCCTTCTCCATGTCTTCTCCGAACTTCTCCCACACCCGCTGCTTTCCATCTGCCACAGCAGAGGCTGCAGTCCTTCGGGCCCGTCGGTACCTTGCAACCGAGACAGTCCTCCGAGACAACAAATCCCAAATTCCCTGACCACCGGTGTCCACCACGGTGTTCGAGGGTTACCGCCCCTTGAGGCACCTAAAACCTTGAGACCACAGCTTTCCGCTGCAGCTTCAGCAATAGAGGTTTTGAACATTGCCCACTCCTGTTCAATGTCCCCAACCTCCACAGGGATGCCAGAAAAGCTCCGCCGGAGGTTTGAGTTGAAGATCTCACAGACAGGGGCCTCCTCCAGACGTTCCCAGTTCACCCGCACTACTCGTTTGGGCTTACCAGATCTGTCCAGAGTCTTCCCCCACCCCCTGACCCAACTCACCACCAGATGGTGATCAGTTGACAGCTCTGCCCCTCTCTTCACCCGAGTGTGCGAAAAATGCGGCCTCAAATCAGATGAAATGATTACAAAATCGATCATTGATCTTCAGCCTAGGGTGCTCTGTTAACATGGTCGAACATGGTGTTCGTTATAGACAATCCATGACTAGCACAGAAGTCTAACAACAAACACCCACTCGGGTTCAGATCAGGGGGGCAGTTCAAACTTTAAAATCAGATGATCTGTGAATCATCAAAAGATCTGCAGCTTCTAAACACAAATTTCACATTTGATAATGATTTCTTTTTTTAAAAATTATTATTATTTAAATCTAAATTTTTCATTGATTTATTTAAATTTTTTATATTATTATAATAACACACGTTACCTTTTCATTGATTTATTTATTTACATTTTTATATATTATTATACTAACACACACACGTTACCTTTTCATTGATTTATTTAAATTTTTAATATATTATTATAATAACACACACACGTTACCTTTTCATTGATTTATTTATTAAATTTTCTAATATATTATTATAATAACACACACACGTTACCTTTTCATTGATTTATTTATTAAATTTTCTAATATATTATTATAATAACACACACACACGTTACCTTTTCGTTTATTTATTTATTTAAATTTTTAATATATTATTATAATAACACACACGTTACCTTTTCATTGATTTATTTATAAAAAAATTAAAAAAAAATTTTTTTTTAACACACACGCTTTAATTACTTGTTTAATGAAATGTATGATGTTTATTGTTCTTATGTAGTTTGTATGATGCTTTGACCATATTGTTCTTACACATTCATGCCAACAAAGCTAATTTGAATTTAATTGAATTAAAGAATCCAGATCAACACAAGATTCAAACAGACTTTTCATTTGCATGTTTCTCCTTTATCTCTTTAAATGTTATTTCTGTGTGTTTGTGGACGCAGGTGGCCAACTACGGCGTGGGAGGACAGTACGAGCCTCACTTTGACTTCGGACGGGTAAATGGACGTTTCCCTCTCAGCAGCAGGAGGCTCTGAAATGATGCTTCTGTGTTTGTCTCTGAAGTGTTGATTAGTTTTGGCAGAAAGAAGAGAAGACGAAGTACTCAGCTCTTTTACTTCAGAGGAAGTAGTAATACTACAGTGTAGAAGTACTCTGTTCTTAGTAAAAGTACAAAAGTATCAGCACCAAATACACTCGGTGCAGGATAATATCTCTGATGAAGTTGGAGTATTGATTGATTTCACTGTTGTGATCTTTCAGAAAGATGAACCGGATGTGTTTGAAGAGTTGGGGACAGGAAACAGAATCGCCACCTGGCTGCTTTACGTCAGTAACCCGCACACAATGTTTCTTATCTTAGTAGCTATGAGCAGAACGCCGCCGCCCGCCCCGCCCACTGTTTGGTCTGTCTAGCTGTCAGTCAACATCTCAGTCATTGTGAACAAAATGATCCGTCACACTTAGTCACGTATACTAAGTGAACTCTTCACCTTACTGTAGTTGACCTTTGACCCCATTAAGTCATAAAGTCAGAGACAGTAAAAACTGAGTAAATATTTATTTGTTCTACTTTATCAGTTCTCTCCTGTTTTTATTTGATTATGAAGCTGCTCAGACGTCTGAGATGAGACGTCACATCTTATAATAAAAACATTTTCTTTCGAGGCGAACCTAAAATCTTCATGTTTATAGAATTTATTATAGAAATAAATCTTCACTTTCAGACAGCACTGATTATTGTGAGAGAGAAAATGTGCCAAACTGACTGCAAGGGTTAATCTGTCTCCTCCTTCATGCTGCAGATGAGTGACGTACAGGCAGGGGGCGCCACCGTCTTCACTGATGTTGGAGCTTCTGTCCGGCCCAAAAAGGTACAGTTCACTTTAGTGCTGCAGCTCCATCAAGCCTCTGACAGGGTAAAGATCAGTAATTGATTGTAATTGTACAATATACATAGAAAAAAACTCATGAAATGTTGATCAACTACATGAGGACGATAACTACAATCTGCTCAAATGTTTCTGAGCTAATTTAAACCTACCTGGTTCTATTTATAAACAGATTACACTTCATTAATAAATATAATACTTAATATATTTAATACTTCATATAAAACATGAAGATATATTTTAAATGATCACAACGGTGTTAAATTGTCAGTTTATTATCTGCTGCTCATAAATCATAAACGTGGGCGGTAAAGTTTACTGATTAATGGATTCTAACATGTAAATGTGTTGATAGTTTAACTGCTCAGTTTAAGGGTTAAAAACTCCTGTAAATGAAAGCATGAAACATGAAAGCATAACTTTAATTTTTATCATTTTTATCAGGCTCTTTTCAGTGTTCAGTTCAGGGATGATTTGGTCCATTTTGAATAGTTTACACAATATATGCCTTAAAGTGTGCAGATCGCCCTTAATTTCATTAACAAACACTGAATCTGGAAATGAAACAAATGAAGAACATGTGATGTAGTTTTGTATGTTTATTACCTTAAATCCTTCAGTAAACACCATGACATATGAGAATTCATTCATTTATACATTCATTCATCCCGAAGTTGGGATGAACCCCTGAAGTTCCACATAATAAACAATAACTGAAAGAGTCATGTTCTTCTAAATAAATAAATACAATAAATATTTCTAAATTAAACCCTTAATATAGCACGGTCTAGAAATACTACGTTAACACTGAAGTACAAGTACCTTAAAACTTTACTTATGTACATGTGGACATGTGAGTGTTGTTTTAACTCACAGTTTAAAGGTGCAGCTGGTCACCTGTCCATCATCACTCCCTCACAGAGTCTCTGACCTCAGATCTGCTTCACTGCTGCAGAAAACATGTCCGCCTAATACACAACTTCATTTCATGCAGAGAAATGTCTGAGCTGCACTCCTGTTTATGTGTGATACAGAAATGACTGTTTAAAGAATAAATGTTCTATAGTATGTGTTTCTAATCAGAATAAATAAAGTATAAAGTACCGCTGCAACAGAAGAAAAGTCTCTCCATCGACTGAAGTTTGATCAAAGGAGCCCTTTGGCTTTGGCCACAGAACGGGTATTTTCTTTTTTAACTTAATTTAACTCCCTGAAGACCGTCATCATGAAGATCCGTCCTGTGCAGTAGTTCTCCAGGACCAACACACAGCAGATTATCAGCAGCTGATCTCTCTTTTAACACCAGGACAGGAACTTCAGCTGGCAGAGGATCCTACTGCTACAACAACTCGCTCTGCAGACAGTAGACACTGATGATAGGCTTTGATTCACAATACAGGACTGCAGCTCCTGCATCACTGTGTATTTAGTTTCATTTATTCCAACAAAGCGTGTTTCGGGCAAATCTGTTGGCATCACCTGCACTTTACACCAGAAGAAGAAACGATGCTTAACAGAGAAAAAAACAATCAAACATGCACAACAGCAACAAGGCTGAATGTTCATGTTTTTTTATGACTGATGCGATCTTATCTGTGTTTAACCTTCAGTCAAACCCAGAAGTAGTTCCTGTTCCTCTTCAGAGCAAACTCATTCCTTCTGACACAACACTATGTTTTTGTAGGATGTGATGATTGTGAAATGAATTAAATGTTTAAAGTAGAAAACAAATTTGTTTCATCTTTTAAATATGCTTTTAATACATTGGATGAAATGACTGTGAGGTGAAACTGTCTCTGGTTGTTCTGAACCACTGACTGTATAAACATTTCTAAATTAAACCAAAATCCCTTCAAATAGCACGGTCTAGAAATACTACGTTAACCTGCATCCTGTATTAGCATCAAAATATACTTACTTCCCACCAGTAAAAGTACTCATTATGCAGAATGGGTCATTTCAGAATAATATATATAAATGGATTATAATTATTAACTCATTCATGTGTTCATCACCTTAATGTTCCAGCTGGTAAAGGTTGTTACATGCTGCTGGACAGCTCAATCTGTAATAATACTTAAAATAACCATTTGGAGTCCAATATTTCCCTCTGAGAAGTACTGCAACAAAGCATGACATGGAAACACTGAAGTACAAGTACCTTAAATTAAGACTTTTATCTTAAATGATTTTATTTTGTCTGCAAATCTAGATTTTATGTTTTTAACTGAATCCTGGTTGCAGATGAATGACTATAGCCAGCTAGCTGAACTGTGTCCGCCTCAATATGATTGTTTTAGTCAAAAGTCAAAAGAGGGTCAGTGGTCGTGGTGGTGGGCTAGTGAGCGTGTATAGGAAATATTTAAAATGTCATCAAGAACGCTATGATGAATTTAACTCCTTTGAAGTTAAGCTCTTAAACTTGGAGGGCTGTAACCTATCATCATATTTGTTATGATTTATCGCTCCCCAAAACCGCCTGGAGGATTTTTATCAGAACTTCCTGAATTTTTATCTACTCTGGTTTTAAATTATGACAGAATTGTTCTTTGTGGCGATTTTAATATTCATGTTGATGACCCCACCAATGTTAATGCAACTGACTTTTTAAATATGGCCACTTCTTTTAACTTCAAACAACATGTCAAAGGGCAAACACATAACCGTGGTCATACACTGGACTTGGTTTTTACCCTGGGTGTCAGTATTTCCTCTGTGGAATTAGTGGACATGACCATATCTGACCACAGATGTATAGTTTTTAGCTGCAATTCGCCTGTTACTCATGCCGCCTCACCAAGCTCCGTGTGTTCTCGCATCTTTAATGAACAGTGTTTCAAAGTTTTGCGCATTCTTTCAGAGCCAAAGCCAACACCTGTCTGATTCCAACACCAACAATCTGGTCGATCACTTCAATCATATCTGCTTGTCGTCACTAAATATTACTGCTCCTCTAAAGGTTAGGCCTACGTCTAAAGCTAGTAAGCAACCCTGGATAAATGACAGCATTCGCAGCCTAAAAAGGGAATGCAGGAAAGCAGAGCGCAGATGGAAAAAGTCCAGTCTCCAAGTCCATTACCTCAGTCTGAAGGATTTATTAATTAACTACAATAACATGGTTAAGGATGCGAGAACACACTATTTTCTGAACTCATTACTACACATAAACACAATCCCAGGTTTCTGTTTAAGACTGTGGATCAGCTGGTAAACCCAACCCCTCCTTGTGCCTCAGCTGGAAGTAAGGATGACTGTGAATTGTTTTTATCTTATTTTACCAATAAGGTGGTGTCAATCAGAGCCTCTATTACCCCCGCGGCCTCTTACTCAGAGGTTCCTCACCAGCAACAAGAGAGTTTTAACCAGTTTTATCCCATCGACTTGTCTGAGCTTTTAAAAACAGTATCACAAATGAGAGTGTCCTCCAGCCCACTTGATGTAATACCTACAAAGTTTTTACTGAAAGTAATAGATTCTGTTGGGCCCCATTTGATCTCTGTTTTCAACAGCTCCCTATCTACTGGTTGTGTCCATGATTATTTTAAAACGGCTTGCGTGAACCCACTTTTAAAGAAACCTGGTTTAGATCCCTCCCTCCCACATAATTTTAGACCAATTTCAAAACTGCCTTTTATTGCAAAGATTCTAGAAAGAATTGTGTCCAAACAGCTGCTCACTGTACTGGAAAATACAAATTATTTGAAAGTTTCAGTCTGGTTTTAGGAAGTACCACAGCACTGAGACTGCCCTGCTTAAAGTCACCAATGACCTTTTAATGTCTGCTGATGAAGGAATGTGCTCAGTCCTGGTACTCCTGGACCTTAGCGCTGCTTTTGACACCATTGATCACAACATCATGTTAGACAGACTGAGGCACTGGGTGGGGATCTCTGGTTCTGCCCTAGAATGGTTTTCATCCTACCTGTCAAACAGGAAGTTTTGCGTGTCTGTAAACAACTATGTCTCTTTGTTCTGTCCAGTTAAATATGGTGTGCCTCAGGGGTCGGTCTTTGGACCCATTTTGTTTTCCTTGTATCTGCTTCCCCTTGGACATATTATCCATAAACATGGTATTTCTTTTCATATTTATGCTGATGACACACAAATACTTGCCCGTCAGATCCACAGACCCTGGAATGCTGAGTTCACTTAACAACTGCCTTTGTGAAGTTAAAAAATGGATGTCAAATAATTTCCTCCAACTGAACTCAGACAAAACAGAAATCCTGGTCATCGGGTCCCAGCAGATGGCAAATCAAATACTGCCATCTGCTGGTCCCTAGTAAATCACATTAAGCCTGTGGCAAAGAACCTTGGTGTTTGGTTTGATAGTAATTTAAATTTCGAGCAGCACACCACAAAGCTTGTTCAATCATGTTTTTATCAACTTAGAAATATAGCAAAAATTCGATCTATGTTAACTTTTAAGGACACCAAGACCATTTTACACGCCTTCATCTCATCACGCCTGGATTATTGCAACAGCCTTTTCACCTGCTTAACCCAAAAATCTATTGATCGACTCCAGACTGTCCAGAACTCAGCTGCCAGGCTTTTAACCAGAACAAAGAAATATGACCACATTACTCCTATTTTAGCTTCATTACACTGGCTCCCAGCATGTTTTAGAATTAACTTTAAAATTCTATTGATCACTTTTAAAGCTCTTCATGGCCTCTCGCCTTGTTATATTTCTGACCTTTTAGTCCCATACGCACCAGCACGTACCTTGAGATCCTCGGGCAGAGGTCTGTTGTCTGTTCCAGAGTCTCGACTGAAAACTAAAGGGGACAGAGCGTTTGCTGTCAGGGCCCCGAGGCTCTGGAACAGCCTGCCCGAGGAAATCAGGTCGGCTGAGTCAGTGAACTCTTTTAAGTCCCTTCTTAAAACATACTTTTATAGGAGAGCCTTTCCCGATCTTATTTGACTTTATTTTATCCCTTTTATTTTATTCTATTTTACTAATTTTATATTTATCTTAAACGTGTATTTTAGTCTTTTCAATGTTTTCATTCTTTTATCTTGTATTGTTTTTGTATTATTGTCTTTACACTTGTTAAAGCACTTTGTAACTTGTTTTTGAAAAGTGCTCTACAAATAAAGATTATTATTATTATTATTATTATTATTATTAAAACTTTACTTATGTACATGTGGACATGTGAGTGTTGTTTTAACTCACAGTTTAAAGGTGCAGCTGGTCACCTGTCCATCATCACTCCCTCACAGACCTCAGATCTGCTTCATCATCATGAAGATCCGTCCTGTGCAGTAGTTCTCCAGGACCAACACACAGCAGATTATCAGTAGCTGATCTCTCTTTTAACACCAGGACAGGAACTTCAGCTGGCAGAGGATCCTACTGCTACAACAACTCGCTCTGCAGACAGTAGACACTGATGATAGGCTTTGATTCACAATACAGGACTGCAGCTCCTGCATCACTGTGTATTTAGTTTCATTTATTCCAACAAAGCGTGTTTCGGGCAAATCTGTTGGCATCACCTGCACTTTACACCAGAAGAAGAAACGATGCTTAACAGAGAAAAAAACAATCAAACATGCACAACAGCAACAAGGCTGAATGTTCATGTTTTTTTTTGACTGATGCGATCTTATCTGTGTTTAACCTTCAGTCAAACCCAGAAGTAGTTCCTGTTCCTCTTCAGAGCAAACTCATTCCTTCTGACACAACACTATGTTTTTGTAGGATGTGATGATTGTGAAATGAATTAAATGTTTAAAGTAGAAAACAAATTTGTTTCATCTTTTAAATATGCTTTTAATACATTGGATGAAATGACTGTGAGGTGAAACTGTCTCTGGTTGTTCTGAACCACTGACTGTATAAACATTTCTAAATTAAACCAAAATCCCTTCAAATAGCACGGTCTAGAAATACTACGTTAACCTGCATCCTGTATTAGCATCAAAATATACTTACTTCCCACCAGTAAAAGTACTCATTATGCAGAATGGGTCATTTCAGAATAATATATATAAATGGATTATAATTATTAACTCATTCATGTGTTCATCACCTTAATGTTCCAGCTGGTAAAGGTTGTTACATGCTGCTGGACAGCTCAATCTGTAATAATACTTAAAATAACCATTTGGAGTCCAATATTTCCCTCTGAGAAGTACTGCAACAAAGCATGACATGGAAACACTGAAGTACAAGTACCTTAAATTAAGACTTTTATCTTAAATGATTTTATTTTGTCTGCAAATCTAGATTTTATGTTTTTAACTGAATCCTGGTTGCAGATGAATGACTATAGCCAGCTAGCTGAACTGTGTCCGCCTCAATATGATTGTTTTAGTCAAAAGTCAAAAGAGGGTCAGTGGTCGTGGTGGTGGGCTAGTGAGCGTGTATAGGAAATATTTAAAATGTCATCAAGAACGCTATGATGAATTTAACTCCTTTGAAGTTAAGCTCTTAAACTTGGAGGGCTGTAACCTATCATCATATTTGTTATGATTTATCGCTCCCCAAAACCGCCTGGAGGATTTTTATCAGAACTTCCTGAATTTTTATCTACTCTGGTTTTAAATTATGACAGAATTGTTCTTTGTGGCGATTTTAATATTCATGTTGATGACCCCACCAATGTTAATGCAACTGACTTTTTAAATATGGCCACTTCTTTTAACTTCAAACAACATGTCAAAGGGCAAACACATAACCGTGGTCATACACTGGACTTGGTTTTTACCCTGGGTGTCAGTATTTCCTCTGTGGAATTAGTGGACATGACCATATCTGACCACAGATGTATAGTTTTTAGCTGCAATTCGCCTGTTACTCATGCCGCCTCACCAAGCTCCGTGTGTTCTCGCATCTTTAATGAACAGTGTTTCAAAGTTTTGCGCATTCTTTCAGAGCCAAAGCCAACACCTGTCTGATTCCAACACCAACAATCTGGTCGATCACTTCAATCATATCTGCTTGTCGTCACTAAATATTACTGCTCCTCTAAAGGTTAGGCCTACGTCTAAAGCTAGTAAGCAACCCTGGATAAATGACAGCATTCGCAGCCTAAAAAGGGAATGCAGGAAAGCAGAGCGCAGATGGAAAAAGTCCAGTCTCCAAGTCCATTACCTCAGTCTGAAGGATTTATTAATTAACTACAATAACATGGTTAAGGATGCGAGAACACACTATTTTCTGAACTCATTACTACACATAAACACAATCCCAGGTTTCTGTTTAAGACTGTGGATCAGCTGGTAAACCCAACCCCTCCTTGTGCCTCAGCTGGAAGTAAGGATGACTGTGAATTGTTTTTATCTTATTTTACCAATAAGGTGGTGTCAATCAGAGCCTCTATTACCCCCGCGGCCTCTTACTCAGAGGTTCCTCACCAGCAACAAGAGAGTTTTAACCAGTTTTATCCCATCGACTTGTCTGAGCTTTTAAAAACAGTATCACAAATGAGAGTGTCCTCCAGCCCACTTGATGTAATACCTACAAAGTTTTTACTGAAAGTAATAGATTCTGTTGGGCCCCATTTGATCTCTGTTTTCAACAGCTCCCTATCTACTGGTTGTGTCCATGATTATTTTAAAACGGCTTGCGTGAACCCACTTTTAAAGAAACCTGGTTTAGATCCCTCCCTCCCACATAATTTTAGACCAATTTCAAAACTGCCTTTTATTGCAAAGATTCTAGAAAGAATTGTGTCCAAACAGCTGCTCACTGTACTGGAAAATACAAATTATTTGATAAGTTTCAGTCTGGTTTTAGGAAGTACCACAGCACTGAGACTGCCCTGCTTAAAGTCACCAATGACCTTTTAATGTCTGCTGATGAAGGATGTGCTCAGTCCTGGTACTCCTGGACCTTAGCGCTGCTTTTGACACCATTGATCACAACATCATGTTAGACAGACTGAGGCACTGGGTGGGGATCTCTGGTTCTGCCCTAGAATGGTTTTCATCCTACCTGTCAAAGGAAGTTTTGCGTGTCTGTAAACAACTATGTCTCTTTGTTCTGTCCAGTTAAATATGGTGTGCCTCAGGGGTCGGTCTTTGGACCCATTTTGTTTTCCTTGTATCTGCTTCCCCTTGGACATATTATCCATAAACATGGTATTTCTTTTCATATTTATGCTGATGACACACAAACCTACTTGCCCGTCAGATCCACAGACCCTGGAATGCTGAGTTCACTTAACAACTGCCTTTGTGAAGTTAAAAAATGGATGTCAAATAATTTCCTCCAACTGAACTCAGACAAAACAGAAATCCTGGTCATCGGGTCCCAGCAGATGGCAAATCAAATACTGCCATCTGCTGGGTCCCTAGTAAATCACATTAAGCCTGTGGCAAAGAACCTTGGTGTTTGGTTTGATAGTAATTTAAATTTCGAGCAGCACACCACAAAGCTTGTTCAATCATGTTTTTATCAACTTAGAAATATAGCAAAAATTCGATCTATGTTAACTTTTAAGGACACCAAGACCATTTTACACGCCTTCATCTCATCACGCCTGGATTATTGCAACAGCCTTTTCACCTGCTTAACCCAAAAATCTATTGATCGACTCCAGACTGTCCAGAACTCAGCTGCCAGGCTTTTAACCAGAACAAAGAAATATGACCACATTACTCCTATTTTAGCTTCATTACACTGGCTCCCAGCATGTTTTAGAATTAACTTTAAAATTCTATTGATCACTTTTAAAGCTCTTCATGGCCTCTCGCCTTGTTATATTTCTGACCTTTTAGTCCCATACGCACCAGCACGTACCTTGAGATCCTCGGGCAGAGGTCTGTTGTCTGTTCCAGAGTCTCGACTGAAAACTAAAGGGGACAGAGCGTTTGCTGTCAGGGCCCCGAGGCTCTGGAACAGCCTGCCCGAGGAAATCAGGTCGGCTGAGTCAGTGAACTCTTTTAAGTCCCTTCTTAAAACATACTTTTATAGGAGAGCCTTTCCCGATCTTTTTGACTTTATTTTATCCCTTTTATTTTATTCTATTTTACTAATTTTATATTTATCTTAAACGTGTATTTTAGTCTTTTCAATGTTTTCATTCTTTTATCTTGTATTGTTTTTGTATTATTGTCTTTACACTTGTTAAAGCACTTTGTAACTTGTTTTTGAAAAGTGCTCTACAAATAAAGATTATTATTATTATTATTATTATTATTATTATTAAAACTTTACTTATGTACATGTGGACATGTGAGTGTTGTTTTAACTCACAGTTTAAAGGTGCAGCTGGTCACCTGTCCATCATCACTGCCTCACAGACCTCAGATCTGCTTCATCATCATGAAGATCCGTCCTGTGCAGTAGTTCCCCTTCGAGGGAACTCGAACTGCGTCGGTTACGACACTATGGGAACGCCTCTAGGCGAAGCAGGTCTGAACGTGAATGAAATCACTCCAATCCTATTGGCCTGTTGCTAGAACGGTAAGGTGTGACGGAATAACCGGAGGAGTATAAAGCACACCTGTACACACTCATCATTAGCTTTTTTTTATTCAGCAGGCGCTCTGTATGTTGTTTGAAGAAAGCTCCAGTCCTACAAGCAGTATGTCTTACCTGAAGAAGAAGTCTACCAGCATGTCCGGCAACCAGATGTACAGAAGGTGTGTTTTTTCTTGCCCTCGGTACATCACGGATGGAGATTCTCATGAGATGTGTGTCTCATGTTTGGGGATGGAGCACGCACGGGCAGCTCTCGAGGGGGCTGCCTGCGCCCGTTGCGAAGCCCTTTCCGTGCGGGTACTGAGGTCCCGCATGGCTCTCTTTTCCGAGGATGGCCGGATGTGTTTTCCCCGTGGCGCGGGCCCTGCGGCCGCTGAGGCGGCCCAGCGGCTTCACTCATGGGTTCACAGCGTGATCTGTCGGAGGATTTCGGGACGGCTGAGGCTTTTTCCCGACCTTCATCCGCTGGCTCCGACGCTTCCTTTCCTCGTTCGGGAGCCCGTTCTCGGCTTCTCCCGCTCGCGGTTTTGGATCCGGAGACGCTGCAACAATCCGACTCCGAGGAGGCGGACGTGCTCAGCGCAGTGGACGATGACTTCCCGACTATGACGTGCTGCTGGAGGTGGTGACTAGAGCCGTGGCTAAGCTCAACATCAACTGGCCACGGGAGGAGCAGACACCACAGGCTAGTGGTAGCTTGATGAAAGGTTTCTTAAGCACCACACGCCACCTCCACGCCGGTCTCTGCCATTCTTTCCTGATTTACATGATGAACTGAGTAAATCATGGGGCAGACCCTTCTCTACATGGCTTTCCACACCCCGATCACTGAACTACAGTAATGTGATGGGGGTTAGGGACCGTGGTTATGGGAGGATGCCTCGGGTGGAGGATGAGCTTGCGAGCTATCTCTCCCCTCGACTTGCGTCCTCCCTGGAGAAGCCGGCATTACCATCCAAACCATGTCGCACCACATCCACGCTTGTGGGGAAGGCGTACATGGCAGCAGGCCAGGCAGGTGCGAGCTTGCACACCACGGTGCTTCAAGCCTACCAAGCCAACCTGCTACAGGAGATGGTTCAGAGGGGGGGTCCCTCCGAGGAAGATCTGGCGGAGCTTCGCAGAACCACGGAGCGTTAGACGCAGTGCGAAGCGTTCCGCCAGTACCTCCCTCGCCGGTCTGGACCCAAGGCAGCTGAGGCTGCCAGGCGTAGGTCCCTTCCCTCTACGAGCTCCTACGGAGAGGAGGGAAGCAGAGTGTCGCTTCTCGGGGGCCCCCCGAGGAGCTGGGGCAGCGAGACGGCGCTCTCACCCTCAGCCGTCTGAGAGACGCGATCTGAGGACCGTCATCCAGTCCCGACGGAGCTCAGGGAAGACCGGGGTAGGGGAGTCTTTCTCCCCTCCCGCACCCCCCCCACCCCCCCCGGAGGCCGACCGAGGTCCCCTCCGCCGTGGCAACAGGTGATGTTATCCCGCCGTTTACACGTTCAGGACGCACCTGCCACCACCGAGTCCGCGCCGTACTGCCTGCCCCGAGGGTCTACAGGCGGACGGCATCCCGACTCACTCACCGTGGATCTTCGGCGGCTCCCCCCTGCCGTTCTGGGGCTTCAGGGGTCCACCAGAAGATCACACGAGACACCGACCACCAGCCCCGAGGGGCTGGTTCCGTTGGCAGACTTTGCAGACGCTTGGCGGAGCCTGACGAACATTTCTCCGCGGGTCCTGCACACTGCCATAGATGGGTATCGACTACAGTTCAAAACCCGCCCTCCAAATTCAACAGAAGAGAGGGGGTGGTTTGGACTGTGGTCCGCCCGGAGCAAGGTCCGGTGTTGGGACAGGAAGTTTGTACTCTGCTGAGGAAAGGGGCCGTGGAACGTGTCTCCCCCCCAGACAGAGACGCCGGTTCTACAGCCGGTACTTCATAGTCCCCAAGAAGGACGGAGGGCTGCGTGCCCTATTTTGGATGTGCGGGTTCTAACCGGTCTCTGAGGAGATTCAGGTTAAAGATGCTCATCATCCCCGCCACCGTGACGCACATCCAATCTGAGGATTGGTTCGTCACGATAGATCTAAAGGACGCCTATTTCCAGGTCTCCATCCGTCCTTCTCACAGGAAGTTCCTGAGGTTTGCCTTCGGGGGTGTGGCTTACCAGTATCGGGTTCTTCCATTCGGCCTGGCACTTCCCCTAGCACATTCACCAAGTGTATGGATGCAGCACTGGCCCCGCTGAGGCTCCGGGGCATCCGGATTTCAACTTCATCGACGACTGGCTCATCCTAGCCCAGTCTCGAGAGTTGGCGGTTCGGCATCGAGATGTCGTTCTGGCTCGTCTGCGGCGTTTAGGGCTGAGGCTCAACGCAAAGAGGAGCGTGCTGGCGCCCACCCAACGGGCTACGTTCCTAGGGGTTGCATGGGATTCGACGACGATGCGGGCACAATTGTCTCCGGCACGTGTCGACACCATATTGGCTGCCGTGAAAGGGGTGAAGTTAGGCCACGCCATCACTATGAAACACTTTCAACGAGTGTTGGGTCTCCTGGCGGCTGCGTCCAGCGTAATACCATCTGGACTGCTGCACATGAGACCCCTGCAGTGGTGGCTAAGGAACAAGGGTTTTTCCCCGAGGGGAATCCTCTCCGTCTGGTTTGGGTTACGCACAAGTGTCTTCGTTCCCTATCAGTTTGGAAGGAAACTTGGTTCCTGTCCCAGGGGCCCGTGCTGGGAGGGTCTTGTCGCCGGCTGGTTCTTTCGACAGACGCCTCCCTCACGGGCTGGGGCGCGGTCATGGACGGCCGCTTTGCAAGGGGATCCTGGCAGGTGCATCGATCCGAGTGGCATATCAACTGTCTCGAGATGTTGGCGGTGTTCCAGGCTCTAAGGAGTTTCCTGCCCGATCTCCAAGGCCACCACGTCCTGGTTCGCTCCGAGGAGAACAACACAGCGGTGGTGGCCTATCTGAATCACCAGGGCGGTCTGCGCTCGCGCCCTCTGGACAGACTGGCGCGTCAGATCCTCCTGTGGTCCCAGCAGAGGTTACTATCGCTCAGGGCGATGTATCTCCCGGGGACGCAGAATCAGGGAGCAGACCTGCTGTTGAGGCAGGGGCTGAGGCCCGGGGAATGGAGACTTCACCCCGAAGTGGTGGAGCTCTTGTGCGAAGAGTTCGAGCCCCATAGACGTGGATCTGTTTGCGTCTCAAGAGACTACGCACTGCCCGCTATGGTTTCTCTCGTTCCTCCAGCCCCGTTGGGTCTGGACGCCATGGTACATTCGTGGCCGAGGCTACGTCTGTACGCTTTTCCCCCAGTCGCTCTGCTCCCGGGGTTCTGGAGCGGGTCCGCCAGGACTATGTCGGCCTACTGCTCGTAGCCCCGTTCTGGCCGGGTGTGGTTCTCGGACATCATGTCGCTCCTGGACGGCCCGCCGTGGCGGGTCCCTCTGAGGAGAGACCTGCTGTCCCAGGCGCAGGGCCGGGTTCTTCACCCTTGCCCCGCCATATGGCGACTGTGGGTCTGGCCCCTGAGGGGGCACAGTACCTAGAGGCGGGTCTAACAGCCGGAGCAGTCGAGACCCTCCTGAGCTCCAGGGCCCCGTCCACACGGAGGATGTACGGCCTGAAGTGGAGTGTTTCTCCACTTGGTGTAGGGAGCGGTCGGTGGACCCTGTTACCTGCCCGGTGGTTCAGGTACTTGAGTTCCTCCAGGACCGGTTCTCTGCTGGTCTTTCCCCTTCCACCCTCAAGTTGTACGTGGCAGCTATTTCATCTTTCCACACCCCTCTGAGGGAGGGGTTCTTGGGGAAACTTCCCTTGGTTGTACTTTTCCTCCGTGGTGCCCGGAGGATGAGACCTGCGACTCGGTCCAAGGTTCCCACTTGGGATCTGGCAGTGGTTCTTGGGGCGTTGGCTGAGGCCCCCTTCAAACCCCTGGAGTCAGCTGAGGCTAAGCACTTGACCCTCAAGATGGCCTTTCTCCTTGCTATCACCTCTCTGAGGAGGGTGGGGGAGCTCCAAGCGCTTTCGGTTTCCCCGCAAAGCCTGGAGTTTGCCCCGGGGAATATTAGGGCTATCCTGCACCCTCGTTCAGGATACATCCCTAAAGTGCCTTCTTGTGCGGCAGGGTCCACAGTGCTGCAGGCATTTCATCCTCCACCTCATGTGACGGCGGAGGACGGGAGACTTCATCTGCTCTGCCCTGTCAGAGCACTGAGTATTTACACTCTGAGGTCCTCCCGTTGGAGGAAGGCTGACCAGCTGCTAGTGTGTTTTGGGTCTCCCAGGGCCGGGCTCCCTGCATCCAAACATACTATTAGCAACTGGATTGTTCAGACTATTTCCCTGGCCTATCAGGTGCGCGGTTTGCCTTCACCTGTGGCTGTGAGGGCTCACTCTACCAGAGGCAAGGCGGCCTCTCGAGCCCTCCTTTCCGGGGCCTCTTGCAGGATGTTTGTTTAGCGGCTGGCTGGGCCACTCCGCACACATTCATTCGGTTTTACAGTCTTGACCTTCCTTCGGCACCTGGCACTCGTGCGCTCTCCTCTTAGTAGTGCCACTTTATTGCACACAGGGGCAGGCGGGGTTTTCGGCACGGTTTAGTGGGTATCTCGTTCCCATAGTGTCGTAACCGACGCAGTTCGAGTTCCCTCGAAGGGGAACGTCTCGGGTTACGTATGTAACCCTGGTTCCCCGAGAAGGGGAACGAGAGACTGCGTCGGTCCGCCGCACCTCTCTCCCCGCCTGAAGCGCCTGCTTCATAGTTTAAGCTAATGATGAGTGTGTACAGGTGTGCTTTATACTCCTCCGGTTATTCCGTCACACCTTACCGTTCTAGCAACAGGCCAATAGGATTGGAGTGATTTCATTCACGTTCAGACCTGCTTCGCCTAGAGGCGTTCCCATAGTGTCGTAACCGACGCAGTCTCTCGTTCCCCTTCTCGGGGAACCAGGGTTACATACGTAACCCGAGACGTTCTCCAGGACCAACACACAGCAGATTATCAGCAGCTGATCTCTCTTTTAACACCAGGACAGGAACTTCAGCTGGCAGAGGATCCTACTGCTACAACAACTCGCTCTGCAGACAGTAGACACTGATGATAGGCTTTGATTCACAATACAGGACTGCAGCTCCTGCATCACTGTGTATTTAGTTTCATTTATTCCAACAAAGCGTGTTTCGGGCAAATCTGTTGGCATCACCTGCACTTTACACCAGAAGAAGAAACGATGCTTAACAGAGAAAAAAACAATCAAACATGCACAACAGCAACAAGGCTGAATGTTCATGTTTTTTATTGACTGATGCGATCTTATCTGTGTTTAACCTTCAGTCAAACCCAGAAGTAGTTCCTGTTCCTCTTCAGAGCAAACTCATTCCTTCTGACACAACATTATGTTTTTGTAGGATGTGATGATTGTGAAATGAATGAAATGTTTAAAGTAGAAATCAAATTTGTTTCATCTTTTAAATATGCTTTTAATACATTGGATGAAATGACTGTGAGGTGAAACTGTCTCTGGTTGTTCTGAACCACTGACTGTATAAACATTACATTCACATTTATATACAGTCTATGTTCTGATCCCAGTTATCACCAAACTCTGCAGCTCTGTGGAGCTTTAAAAAACAACACGTCTGTCCAGAAACAGAGTTACTCTGAATAATGCTCTGGGGCTCTGTGGCTGGTGTTGATAGATTTTCATTATTTCTTTAGTCTACTTAATGTGAGGTCCCTTTAAACAAGTCCTTTATATGTAAAAGATATAAGATGTTATTATAACTAACAATTATTAATTTTTTCCCCACTAACTGAGGCATGTCCCTTAATTACTACTGTTTTAATTATTCTTGGCTGTCAGGCAGTGGAGGTGGCTACAAATGTTGGAGGTGACTACAAATGTTCCCATGTCTGCCTTAATACCTTTTTTATTGTTGGAGTCTCTGCAATCCATGGATGTTGTTAGGCCTATTTTAGGGGGGCTGAAACCCTGATTGAACCAATCCACAGTGCAGTAACAGTAATTAGTGTAATTAAATAGTATTCTTTGGATCGCCAACTTATCAAATAGAGATATTACACATTTACATGAGCAGCTGGGTAGCATTTATGTCACAGCCTACAGAAGAACTCAGTCTGGTCAAAGTGAATTCCCCCGCCATCAGCGTTGATGTGTCTAAAAGCTAACATGATAGATAGATATATACTATATTTATATTTTTTATAACATTACGTGGGCGTCGGAACCATTGTATGTGGGTGGGACTGTCCCACTTTTTAGGAACAATGATATTGGACCCACTCACTGAAATTCAGCGCCTCTGTTTGTTCACCTTTCAGAGTCGTCATGCTCACGTACTGTCATTAAAACGCTTTTTAAGGGAAAGTTCATCATTTGTTTGCCTGATGCTTTTAAAGGCATCATGTAGTCTTTGTTGCAACATTGAATTACAGTTACACTTACGCTATGTTGTTAAAATAGTTAACAACACAACACTTATAACAGAGTTATCTGATATTTTTGCTAGGCTAGCTAGCTACAGTAATATTAACATTAATCAACCAGAGTTTGCAGCTCTTTGAATCCTGGTCAATGAGAGAAGCTAGCTGTGGTACCAGTGCCAAATCTGATTCAGAAATGGACTGGACAGACTTATTGTTTTTTCAATGTGTGTTGACTCAGCAGAGATGATATTACATGAGAAAGTTGATCTACAGGAGAAACATATCTGAAAGCACCACAGAATGACTGAGAGCTGCACCGACTGAAGTTCTGTTGAGTTTTGGATTTTGAACTGTCACCTGCCACCTGAATTTTGTGTTTCCCTTTACATAAATAAAAACATTTTACCATAAATTGGTGCAAAATTAAGGAGGAAAGGAAAGGAAATTAAGTGTTTAATGCTCTAAATCTTCAGGGGGAGGACCCCCCCAACTAACAGATTTCAGGATTCATGATAGAGACTCTATTGACATTGTATACAAAATACAACAAAAAGCAGTTTAGAGCAAAACATTGAACTTTGCAGCTTTAAAATAGCATATAACTTATAATCAATGGCGATTTATATAAAACAAAATTTATATATATATATAAATCCTGGAGGAGGACACACCCACATTTCTTTTGCTCTAGACGCCCATGTAACATTACAGCACCTTTTGTTCAACAGAGGAGAAATGGAAGAACAAAGTATGTCTGTTATATGTCTGTTAGTGTAGTTCTAATACAGTAACAAAAGAAGATTTTGCAAGCGCAAGTTACGCATCCCCTGGGGGCTAAGCCCCCCCGTGTTTCAATCCTAGTGACGTCCCTGCTGCCCTCTTTTACAGCTTTTTCACAACTCTAGACACAAAACTCACAACCGATGATCAAAATGCACATTTTTCAAAACTCGAACCCTTTTCTCAATTGCTTAGATACAATACACATAAAACTTCATCATTTGTTCATTCAACTAAAATCACCTGTTCAATATGACACAACTTAACATCAAAGTACTACTATTTCAAAAGGCAGTTCACACATTACATTTCAAATGAGTGTCTATTCATTTCCTTACAATGATTAAACTATCAATTGATACAACTGCTCAAAATGATAAGTAACTGTTGCATTACTCTTAATGCATAGTTGTATGGAAACAGACAAACAATCTTCCATGTTTACAGTAAATCATGAAAGTTTCAAGATAATGAGATCAGAGACTGTGTCTATGGTCCCAAATACTGTACCACCTTTTCAGACTATTTACAGTATTGACAGTACTGCACTGTATAGATGCAGGCCCTTGTAATTGCTTGTCCAATTCTGCCAACTCGTTCCTGATGATTGAGTGCACATTGTGGAATGAGTATATAAAGAGTTGATTGGGATCCAATTGCAAGAGCATAGTGATACGTAACAGGGAGCCAGCAGGTGATACAGGTCACAGTGGAGGTCAAGCAGTGGTGGGAGGAAGACGAGGAAGACGTGTTGGTCAAAGGAATGGCAGGGGACAGGCACCCCTTCTGAGAGGTGGTCGTGGGCCTCGTTTGAGAGGTGTGGCGGGACGCAGACCTCATATTGGACCATATAATGCAGTTCTCCTTGTCACCTTTCTTGATGAGCTCCATCAGGTTTGTAGCGCTTCCCTTCCTTAACCCGATTGAGGAATTTTTCTCCGCATGGAGATGGAAGGTTCATGACAAGCATTCCTCATGAACAAGTCACTCTTCTCCAGGCCATGGATGACGCCTGCAATGACATCACAGCAGACCAGTGTCAGGCCTGGATTCGCCATGCCCGAAGGTTTTTTCCAAAATGTTTGGCTAATGAAATCATCCATTGTGATGTAGAAGAGAACCTGTGGCCAAATCCACAACACAGAGTTGATGACAATGTAGAAGTACAGTAATCACTCCTGTTTTGTTTCTTATAGTACAAGCAAGTAAGTTGAGGAACACTTGCTTGCTTGTCTTTTGTTTTCTATTTCATAGAAATCATCAATTATTTTTGTTTTGATTCAAATAAACCTATGTTGTTATTGTACTGTAGTGTTTTGCATCAATATATTACAAACTTTGTTCAATGATTCCACTGTGTCTGTAGTATTCTCTCTACTACTGCATTACTTTTACAGAGATGTATTTACTGTACATGTAGTACCATAATGAAACCTGTATCACCTATTTTGTTCTACAATATTTAATGATTGTATGAACAATGACACAGTGCTTGTGTGTGGGTGATCTATAGTTATGTTTCAATGGTATTTCACAGTAAATTTAAAAGTCAAGACGTTTCGTCCCTCATCCAAAGGACTTCTCCAAAGGATCTCCTTTGGATGAGGGACGAAACGTCTTCCAGTATCTTCAACCAAGTCCAGTTGCCCTTGACTTTAACCTTCGTTGGATAACTATGACCTGGTTATACAAGGACTGGATGGCTCATACCTGGTCCACTGTTCCACAGCCAGGACAGAATCTACATTGCTCAGCCAAACAATGTCCAAAGCCTTTAGCATCTCAGTCCAAACTCATCCACAAACCAGCGTTTTGCCGCCAAGAAGTTGCTTGACTCCCTCTACCAGGAATATGGTACCAACTTCCTGGCGTCTTCAGACTTTGCCTCCTCCCCAGAGGATGTGTTGGTCGGGTTCAGGAGCTCCTCAAACTGCTCTTTCATCGCTTAACAATATCTCGAGTCGAGGTCAGCAGTTCTCATCCATCCCCGGCTGAGCACAGCCTGAGCCAAGCCCTGTTTTTGCTTCCTGAGTCGTCGAATGGCAGGCCAGAACTTTCTTGAGGCCAGTCGAAAGGCCTCCTTCTTCTGCTTGGCGGCTTCCTTCCCCGCTGGGGTCAACCATCAGGTTCTTAGATTGCTGCTGACAGGAAGCCACCTTTACAATGGAGACTTTGAACAAGGCGCACTTTCCATGTCCTCACCTTCGCCCGGGATGCGTGAGTCAAGGCCTGGCCATCAGATGCTCGTCGGCGGGTCCCCTCTAACGGCTGTAGGACGGCGCTCAGGTTTCCCTTTTCTGGGCAAGTTGCTACAGCTCCTTCTCATCCAATTCATGTAGGGTCTTCACAATTCTGTTTTTAATTGCATTTATAGTGAAATATTCATATGTTGCTTATTTACTTGTTAAGTCACACATTATTTACAGAAATAAATGTTGCAGTGTAACAGTTAGCTAACAGTAAGTTACTTTTGTAGTTTTAGCTTTGTAAGCTTAATTTGGTATCAGGACAGTCACTTAATGTTAACTTAAAGGTTCAGTGTGTACATTGTGGTGACATCTAGTGGTCACGTTGCGAATTGTAACCATCAGCTAAGTCTCCCCCTTATCAAAATTGTAGCATAGCTACGGTGGCTGACACAGGACAAAAGATGGAGTCATCTGAGACAGCAGAGAGTAGCCACTCATGGAATGACGTTTCTTTAGATAGATACAAGGTACAAGGTAGATTATTTATCATTATACATTTATAATTATACAGCACTTTGTGAAAGTCTGTAGTTTGCAGTCCCTTCATGCTACACACAGAGAACTTAACAGAAAATTAAACGTGTATTAAAATATGGTAACATATAAAATTGAATTAACTTAAAAATATATACAGTTATTTATATACAAAGGTTATTTACTGCACATACACATATCCATCCATCCACCCGTGTCCATCTTGACTGTGTTTGAGCACCAAGCATCACCTCCCTCATCTTGCCGGAGTCTGACAACTCGGAACACGCACTGCCAGCCGAGTGCTTTTATGAAATACAATAGAAACACAAAGTAGTTCTGATAACCAGAATTTGAACTTGTGGTAAAATGATGATGATGAACGTTTGCAATGGCATTTTACTGTGACACTTTGTGTGTTCGGGCCTTTAGACAGAAGACAAACTCCCTCACAGGAGAGCTGAACGGGAGGCCTCTGCTTCCAAACTGAGAAATCACAGATCCCTCCAGGGTTTGGGTTAAGGCTGGGGAATAGTGTGAAGCTCCACATTGTTCCTAATGTCACCTGATGTACTTTTTACAGGTTTAATGTTCTTCAATGTTTTTATTTCATTCATAACCATCATGTACTACAGGGCCTTTGGCAGAATAACAAGCTCATTTTAATATTACACAACAAATCATATGTTTAAACAAGAACAGGAAATGCTGGAGAATTTAAGAGTTGCGACTGCTGTGACATCACAGCGCCTTCTGTAGATATAAGTAGTGAAGTTGTGAGAGTGTGACAGACTGAAGGAGAAGCAGCAGTTTGTTTCCTCTGAAGGTGAAGCCGCAACGTCTCCTCAGTTCAACCTGCAGGTGAGTTCAGACAGGTAAGCATCCAACCAGGAGACATTACACATGTCTGATAAATCAGCTGTGTGCAGTATTATTCTCAGCTCCTCCAGGATCTCACAGAGACTTTGGACAGTTTTTTAGCCAAAATGACTGAATTAGCAAAACATTGAGCTGAACTTCATAAACATTTAGTCATGTTGCAATAATTTGCAATATTTAAATATTGCATTTCAATTAAAAATGCAACTGTTTTATGAACTTATATATAATCATGTGTGATACTCCCAAATACTGATGAGTTTTGGTTGAGTATGTGTTGATTCCTGAGTGACTGCAGAGCGTCTGTAGAGCTGCAGACTGTGGTTGTATGAAGTGATGGCGGTGAAGTCTGTCAACATGTCTGTAGTTTGTGATGCTGCAGAATTGTGTTGGATTTTACTGAGAGGTGACTCTAATATTCTAAAAATCCTATATTACCATGAAATAACAATTCTAAATCACAGAAAGACTTTGAACCCTGACAAATTCTATTCAACAGTCGGTGTCATGATTTGTATCTAATGCAGTTTTGTGAGGGAAGTCACTCCCAGCTTAGTGTATTGGGGAGTGACGGAGCTACCACCTAAACACCAAATTTAAATTCTACTTATTCCGCATTCACCTAATAATCTGTTCCATGTGAGTTCAGTGACGGAACAAATATATTGTTGCTGTATTTTCAGAGCATCAGACGGATCCACATCAGCAGTTTCAGCAGAAATCTGACAATGAAGGTGAGTTTGTGAACTGATATTTTACAGATCTCCTGTTAAACTGTGAAGAGGCTTGTGATATTGGTAGCTTAGATGGTTGCTACAGCAACAACCCAGGCAGATAATTATTGTCAGTTAGCTCCACCTTAGAGGTGTCTTTGCCCACACCGCCATGAAACTAGAGGCCAAACTGGTAAAACAGTGTGTAAGAGTCAAAGCTCAGTCAGAACGACAACATGTGCTCTGTTCCAGCTGGTATCAGTCGTCTTCCTCCTCCTGGCTCCTCTGTTGACCAGCTGCCAGCAGCTCGTCCAACCGGTGGACTGCAGTGACATCTACAAACAAGACAAGAGCGTCCCCAGTGGAGTGTACACCATCTATCCCCTTGGAGAGAGGTCTGCTGTCCAGGTACACTTCACCTTCTCTGGGACATTTATGCTGGAATCAAAGCAGAGTTACTGAGTCAGATCAGGTGATCATGCTGTAGAGGCACAAACTCTTGCTGATAAATTCAACCAATCACAGCCCTTTGAGAGAGGAGGCATCAGGGGCCGACTTTCCTGCCCCCCCTGGCAGCACCAACAACAGCAGTACTTTTTCTTTTCTCCATGATGAACCAAAGATCGCTCCATGCTCTGGAACGGCATCATGTTACTCTTATGAATACAATAATCTGCTGACTTTGCTGCTACTAATCACACCACTGTCACTCAGCTTGAGATGGTTTTGCACAGTTGCTCAATTCATGTTACACTAGTTGTGGGTACTGTATGTGAACTGCTGGTGCTGTAAGTTTGAGTTTTCAGTAGAATTACATAGCTTTTGTTTTATTCTATTCTATTCTTATTTTAAATACTTATAATGTATCTATTTCCTTTCTCTATTCATCTCTACTTCTATCTGTCTTTGTGCTGCTGTAACAGCTGAATATATAGTTTCATCTTATCTAAACACCACACCTTGTACTTTCTCTGGAGTTGGTTGATTCCAGCCAAGCCCTCTGAGAGATGCATAAAATATCTCCATGAAATATCCAACAATAGAAACTAAATAAGACAAACGTCTCACAGCCTCATAAGTATGAACCTAATAAACAAGTTCAGACAGCTGAAGTAATTTACTAATGAATGTGTTTGTGTGTAGGTGTACTGTGACATGAAATCAGAAGGAGGTCGCTGGACGGTGAGTATTACCACAGAGTGACTTTCAGTATCAGCACTTCCTGTTGGACTTTCACAATAAATGACATAGCAGTAAAACCTTGTTGCCTGGAAACATGAGCTGTCAGGTATCTGGTGTGTTTAGCTAGTTCTCCCTCCATCCCGTCCCCCCCAGGTGTTCCAGAGGAGGATGGACGGCACCGTGAACTTCTACAGGGGCTGGGATCAGTACAAGCTGGGCTTTGGTAGCGCTGCTGGAGAGTACTGGCTCGGTGAGAAACCAAACCTAACTAACACTAATGTGACTTTGTGAAACTTTGTTGTGTGAATCCAGAAATGAGACTGACCAAGTTTTGTGTCTAAAGTCTAGATCAGTTAGTGTGAGAGTGTTTTAATCAATTATCTCCACGTCTGTCCAAAATGTCAAACTGTGCCCAGTGTGTACATGTATATATACAGTGTGTATGTGTGTGTTTGTGTGTGTGCAGGTCTTGAGAACATCTACCAACTGACTAAGCACAGAAAATATGAGCTGCTGGTCGACATGGAGGACTTTAAGGGGAAGAAAGTGTTTGCTCGCTACTCTTCATTCTCCATCGCTTCAGAGTGTAACGGATATAAACTGAGTGTATCTGGATTCATCAATGGAGGGGCGGGTGAGTAAGATGTGTCTTTCTACACTTCTACATCTTGAGCAGGTTGCTGCACCCCAAACTCCCCCTCTCTCTAGCGCACACACACACACACACACACACACACACACACACACACACACACATATAAATCTATATCTACATGTGTATATATCTAGATTTATTTATTTACTTCTGTGTAGTAAAGCTTCATTTAATGTAGACTAGCTAGTAGCTTAGCTCACTACATTTTCCAAGTAGCTTGCCCAACACTGCTGGTTGCAATCTTAAAACCGCACCGCTAGTGGTCGCTGAAAACTCATAATGCCCCTTCAACACAAGTCAGAAACATTTTTCCACTGGGCGCCTCAGCAGGGGTAGAGTGACCTCTGCTGGTTGAGCTTCCACATAGCAAGGATGAATTTGTTATGAAGGTTTTAATTAAATAATAATATCTAAAATATATAATTAACTTCAGCTTCATATGAGACCAGTTCACTTAATCTGAAGTTATAGGTCAGGTCTTATAAATGTTTAGTTAGGTTTTACTAAAAAATGTGATTTTGGCTTAGTTTTAGTCTATAATAACCTTTCTAACTACACCGTACATGAGCCTACTTTTATTAAGTTTTACCTGTTACTTTCACTTACAAAAAAGGAATAGACCGTGTGATTTTCTTACGTATCATCCAGGTGAAACACTGAGTCGATCAGAGATCGACCTGCTGGTGACTTCAGCTGTCTGGACCATAACTGGTCTCATCAGTCTGTCTGATAGAGGACTGCAGACTGTGAAAAGTTCAGCTGATACTTATAGATAATGCAAATTTACTAACCCTGTGGTTCTTCTGTGTGTCTGTAGGAGACTCCTTGACTTATCACAACGGAATGAAGTTCACCACCTTTGACAAAGACCAGGACTCTTCATCCAGGAACTGTGCCAGATCATTCCTGGGGGCGTTCTGGTACAACGACTGTCACCATACAAACCCCAACGGGGTTTATCGCTGGGGGGCTGACAAGACCATCTCTTCTGTTGGAGTGGCGTGGTACTATTGGAAGGGTTGGAACTACTCCCTGAAGACCTTCAGCATGAAGATCCGTCCTGTGCAGTAGTTCTCCTGGACCAACGTACAGCAGAATATCAGCAGCTGATCTCTCTCCTGATTTCTTTCTCTTTCTCTCATTAAGCATGTAATCTCACAACGGGCCTTATTTTCCTGAAACTGGGCACGAGCACAATCCACCAGCAGCAGAACACCAACTCAGATTAGTCCTTTTTGTTACCATCTGTGGCTCAAAGCGGCCCAGAATCTTGAAATGGAAACAGATATTTAGAGTCTGATTGTGTGAAAAGCTGATAGTGACAGGTTTGAAACCCTTGTGTGAATCATTATCTGCTATACGCTGACAATAAATAAGAAGCTGAGCATTAAGATGATCTTTTGTCTTTACTGTGTCTGCTGTTCTCTGACTCTATAGATTCCAGCAGTATAACTCATATACGACCAAAACTCACTGAATAAACTGTCGGAGAACAATAAAATCACACTTCCATTCATATATTTGCAATTAAAAATGGTGTCTCATCTCTACTGTTTTTGTAATAAAAAGTTGCATCTGGTCATAGATATCGCTCCAATGTCTGGTGGCCATCTCAAAAACGTTTGTCCACCATCTTGACCAGTTTTTAAAAGGTACAGTGGTCGCAGCCATGCGGCTTTATGGGTAATAGTCGATGCTGCTTTCAAAACTGGCCGTTACTGGGGCAGCTTGAAGGCGTCTCAGGAGACAGGAAGAGATCGTTCGATCGCTTCTGCTTCTGAACACTTCTGTTCTCTTCGCTCTTAATTATTATTATTTATTCCGCCGTTTTTTGGCATCTATCTTCTCCTGTACCGTTTGTCCTACGAACTTGGTTTCAACTTCAAATTGTACATCTTCTTCATGATCTGTGTTGCTGATATCTGTATTGGTTGATTTTATATTAATATTATTATGCATTTAAAAATGAATGGGTTCCTATGGGACTCCTCTTCCAACCTAGCGGGGATGGAGCTAAACTCCCATGATGCATGGCAGTGAAGAAAGTTTTGCCAAAATTTGCAAATAAGTCTCCTATTTGTTTGAAATACAAAACAAATACTTTGTGATTTATGTATTTGTTAAATGTGTCTGCTTAGAAAATAATGTTTTTTGTTGGAAATTGTCATTCTTGTGGTGATTTACTATTGAAACCAGGAATTGAAGTGCCTGTTTCATTTGATAAAAATGGCTGCATTGATAGCTAGCCTGCAGCCAGGGTTGAGTGGACTCTAGTAGTAATGTTTAGCTGTCTTCTGCTTTGCTCCTCCAGTTCTTCAGCTTGCATTCTCTTTCTCCTCAATTGTGGTGAAGACCTGTGCTTTATATTTTTGTGTTCAGCTGCTCAAGCTGTAACTCAAATTGCCCAAACGACAGCTGAAATTTTAATTTTTTAAGGCAAATGCACTTTACCATCAAAAATAGTTCAAAAAGCAGTGTGATCCAATAGCGTAGTGGTATAGAGACAGTCCTCAGAGTACCACTTCATGCTCCAGACATTGATTTGATTCACAATATTAATATATTGTTTGTGTATATATGTATTATTGTTTTTGTTTGAACTTGATGCTAACAAAATGTGGAGTCCTTACTGACTTTCAGTGGTTACTTTAGAAATTCTATGTTGTTAGTCTTTCTAAATGCAATCATTGTTTACATGATATTAAGTCTTTTACAGCATAATTCTGTGGCTGTTTATTTTATTCTTCAACAGCGGAGTAGACATCACAGAAAATGTGTTTATAAGGAGGCATTTTTTTTTTGTCAGAATAAGACACATGATTGACAAAGAAACTTGAAAGCCTTCCCTTCACAGTGTAGCTGAGTAGCCCGGTGGTTTAGGTCTTGCTCTTGCTCTGAAAACCAGGGATTGATGGATCAAACCCCGCTCACAGCATGTTAATGAAAAGGGGCAAAACTTAACACATATGTTTGCTGAACATGTGTGCAGCACATCATTGAGTCTCTTAGCTGATGGAGCCACACATTGCACCGACAGCTGTAGCAATCGCAAAAAATAACCGGCAGCTCTCGCAGGCATTTTGTTAAGGAAATACCCATTCTAGTTCATTCTGGATATGATATTTTAGGCAGTTTGTCCTGCATCAGTAATACACTAGCCTGCACGTTCTGCTACACACAAATGGAACATTTAACAAGTAGTCTGGGTTGCCTAAAGAGGGAGCTGTCTGCATCTCTCACTTAATGGCCTGAAAGGATCCTTTGGCATCTTGTGAGTTATCTGTTTGGCCTGCCACCTCGACCATTGCCCTAAGTAGGACTGTTTTGAGATCTATTGCCTAAAAAACTGTAAGAATGAGAGCATTTTGGTCACTATTTGTGGTTTGGGAGCCTTAGTTAGATCCCCTACCTGTGATGGTGCAATGAGTCTTTTCTTTTTCTCCACACAATTTCCTGCCTTGGTATTCTACCTCCTGCTGGCACAGATGTAATTTGTCTTTACTTTCCTTGTGACCTCCATGTGCCAAAGCCTGCAGCATGGCTACAGAGTCTCTCTCACAATGTTCCATTGAGGAACAGTAAATGAGCAAGTCATCCACGTATTGGATCAGCGTGCTGTCAATGTCTAGGTGCTGCAGGTCCTAAGTCAGGGTGCAAGGGAACACTGAAAAATATAGATAAATATATATAGATGATTGACTGTACCAGTGAGCTCCTGGTGGCAGGTTTGACAACAATGTGTGTGGATTTGGCAAGACTGGTGCTGCTGACATGTGCAGATCATGCACTCATCTGTAGATAATACCATCATCCCGGCCCTGCTGCAGGACAAGCTCTCCCAGCTGAGCGTGCCTGACTCTGCCTGCAGGTGGATCACAGACTTCTTGATGGACAGGAAGCAGCACATGAAGCTGGGAAAACATGTCTCTGATTCCAGGACCATCAGCACCGGATCCCCTCAAGGCTGCGTTCTTTCCCCCGTTCTCTTCTCCCTGTACACCAACAGCTGCACCTCCAGTCACCAGTCTGTCAAGCTCCTGAAGTTTGCGGATGACACCACCCTCATTGGGCTCATCTCAGGTGGGGACGAGTCCGCCTACAGGTGGGAGATCGACCATCTGGTGACCTGGTGCAGCAAGAACAGTCTCTGTTGCTCTGAGGACCGTGGAGATGGTCGTGGACTTCAGGAAGAGCCCAGCCCCACCCTCCCCCATCATCCTGTGTGACTCCCCAGTCACCATTTAGGACTCCTTCCGCTTCCTGGGCACCATCATCTCCCAGGACCTCAAGTGGGAGCTGAACATCACCTCCCTCACCAAGAAGGTCCAGCAGAGGATGTACTTCCTGCGGCAGCTGAAGAAGTTCAACCTGCCAAAGACAATGATGGTGCACTTCTACACCGCCATCATTGAGTCCATCCTCACCTCCTCCATCACCATCTGGTTCGCTGCTGCCACTGCCAGGGACAAGGGCAGGCTGAAGCGCATCGTTCACTCTGCAGACAAGGTGATTGGCTGCAATCTTCCTTCTCTTCTGGACCTGTACTCCTCGAGGACTCGGAGGCAAGCAGGAAATATTGCAGCTGACTCCTCCCACCCCGGACACAAACTGTTTCAGACTCTCCCCTCTGGCAGGAGACCAAAACCTCTCGCCACAAAACAGCCTCTACCCGTCTGCAGCTGGCCTCATTAACAAGGCCCGGGTCCCCCACTCCCATCCCCCCTTGCAAACGATACATTCACGTTTCATCTCATGTTGTGGTGTATAACATATGTGCATCTGGCCATTACGTGTATCCGGCCATTACAGTTTAACATAATGCTCTGCAGCTGGTGAGAGGGACAGTGAACCCTTATGGGGAAGTAATGATTGATGGGTGCAGTGTTAGGGGAAGTAGAGATTAGGTATAAAGAGATTAGTGTGTATGAAGGGACTGTACCCTTCTGTGGTGTCTAATAGATGGTTACACTTATTTTACAGCACCGTGCCCTTATATGGTTTTTAGCAGAGACCTAAACATGTCCTATATAAGCTGTGTTCGATGTACAGAGAGACAGAGTGGTCATCGGGCTGGGTCACTCTCCAAACTGCTGCAGAGCTTGTAATTGATGCTGAATTCTTTGATGTAATAAACTTTTATAATCAAGAACAGTGTCAAGCGGATTTCTTCTCAACACATCATCGCAGCATTATCGTTCGGACACCACAATGTCTTGCACAGACCCCGGCACGTCGCACATATTTGTTGTTAATTGTTGATCTTTTTATATTGTCAGTTTATATATTTATATGTACACAATATTCTCTTCCGTTGCGTTACTTCTGCATGACACAGACCCAGAATAATGCACATGTGTATATCTGCAACGTTGTTCTTCTATTCCATATTTATATATTTCTGCATTTATTTATGTTAACTGTTTGTCTGCGTGTAGCACCTTATCACCACAGCAAATTCCACAGCAAAACACTACTTGGCAATAAAGCTCCTTCTGATTCTGATCTTCTGATCTGATTCTGATAATGTGGCTTTTTTTTATTTGACATTGATTGGATCCCTTGTGTTAAATGACTTTCCAATTTCCAGATACTTTGGGACTACCCCACTTTTTAAAGAGAGTGAGAGGACATGAGTTGATGGCTCACTAAATGGGAATGCTACTTCTTTTTAAAGCTGAGCCTTGATTTCATCATGACCTGCTGCAGAGTTATTAAGGTTCACTATAATATCAAAGACTTCACTGGATGTAGGAGGGTCTAAAATACACACTGTGGGAGAGCAACCAGTAATCGAATCAAATGGACCATCATCTGTACAAACAATTTGTTCTGCAAGATTTCTACCAACCTTGGCAAAGAAGTCATTGAGTATACTAAGAATATAATCTGAAAGGGCAGAGGATCCTACTGCTACAACAACTCACTCTGCAGACAGTAGACACTGATGATACGCTTTGATTCAGAGGACAGAACATTAAATATTGATGGAAAGGAGGGATCCTGCTGCTCCTGTATCACAATAATAAACTAAATACACACTTAAGCAGTGTGTATTTAGTTTATTACAAAGCATGTGTTGGGGAAATCTGTCGGCACCATCAGCGCCACAGAGACGAAGAAACAATCCATAACAGGAAGATGGGAGAGACAAACCAATCAAACATGCCAACAGCAGCATGGCTGAATGTTCACACTGTGATCTTATCAGTGTTTAAACTTCAGTCAAACTCATTTCTGCTGTAACACGTAACTATGATTTGTAGTATGTGATGATTGTGAAGTGAATAAAACATTTAAAGCAGAAAGCAAACAGTTAACTATTCTTTTAATAGTTTATCACGAAGAAAAAGCCACACTAGTGGCAGCTAATGGGGATCTGAAGAAACAAATAAGTGTCAGGGACACGCTGGTGGACGTGTCACAGTGGGGAATTAAACCCTGGTCTGTCACACCAAAGGCATGTGTCTTATCCACTGTTCCATCACCACCAAACATTGGATGAAATGACTCGGTGTGAAGTGAAACGGTCTCTGGTTGTTCTGAACCACTGACTGTTTAAACATTACATACACACCTTTAAATACAGTCTATGTTCTGAAGCAACAGTTATCACCAACTCTGCAGCTCTATGGAGCTTTAAAAAACAGCATGTCTGTCAGCGAGCATCTGGAAACAAGCAATTCTGTTTTTAATTGCATTTACAGGGAAATATTCACTTCTTTTTTTTTTTACTTATTAAGTCACACATTATTTACAGAAATGATCCAGTGTTTCAGCAGACTGGTGCAGAGTTGCAGTGTAACAGTTAGCTAAGTTAGTATCAGGACAGTAACTTAATGTTAGCTTAAAAGAAGTATCGCTTTGTGTGATATATCAAACTCAACTGTAACAGTATAATATTGTAAAATAACTTCTGATCTGTGAAATGCTTTCCCAGTTTGCTTGGTTTTGCTAATTCCTTCACTAGACATCTAAAAGCAGCAGAGACTTCAAAGACTTTTATTTGAACACGATGCAGCATCTACGTGAATGTATCTATGTATTTGTGACTAACTAGTGCTGAAACTAGCCCTGAAAAACAAATATTTTACAAAAACCTTTCAAGGTCAAGTCTTGCCTATAGTCGTGTGATAGTACCTCAAAACTTTATTCATGTACATGTGAGTGTAGTTTTAACACAGTGAGTAAACTCTGCTTTAAAGGTGCAGCTGATCACCTGTTCATCATCACTCCATCACAGAGTCTCTGACCTCAGATCTGTTTTCATTAAAAGCTTCTTTCCTTTCACATATTTATATTTATCATTATATGTTGAAATTTAAATCATAATAGACGGTATATTAACCTATTGGGAGAAAACTGGTAGGACATCCTGGAGGTCAGCTACACACTTGTTTGTGATTGTCTGCATTTATTTAATGTGTTTTTCTACAAGGTGTGTCTGTTGTGACGTCACAGCGCCTTCTGTAGATATAAGTAGTGAAGTTGTGAGAGTGTGACAGACTGAAGGAGAAGCAGCAGTTTGTTTCCTCTGAAGGTGAAGCCGCAACGTTTCTTCAGTTCAACCTGCTGGTGAGTTCAGACAGGTAAGCATCCAACCTGGAGACATTACACATGTCTGATAAATCAGCTTGCTCACACACACACATGTGCTACTGCTGAGCCTGGGCAGGAAGGAGCACATACACTCAGAGCTGTAGAGTTTTCACACTGTGATCCTAACTTTACACTATAAAATAACACTTTAAATGATGACAGTGTAGATCATCATTGCTCTAGTAATTAATGATAACAATTTAGGCTATAATACTCCAAAATAATTGACAACAATACTCCCAAATACTGATGAGTTTTGGTTGAATATGTGTTGATTCCTGAGTGACTGCAGAGCGTCTGTAGAGCTGCAGACTGTGGTTGTATGAAGTGATGGCGGTGAAGTCTGTCAACATGTCTGTAGTTTGTGATGCTGCAGAATTGTGTTTGATTTTACTGTGAGGTGACTCTAATATTCTAAAAATCCTATATTACCATGAAATAACAATTCTAAATCACAGAAAGACTTTGAACCCTGATCAATTCTATTCAACAGTCGGTGTCATGATTTGTATCTAATGCAGTTTTGTGAGGGAAGTTATTACTGTCACTCCCAGCTTAGTGTATTGGGGAGTGACGGAGCTACAACCTAAACACCAAATTTAAATTCTACTTATTCTGCATTCACATAATAATCTGTTCCATGTGAGTTCAGTGACGAACAAATATATTGTTGCTGTATTTTCAGAGCATCAGACGGATCCACATCAGCAGTTTCAGCAGAAATCTGACAATGAAGGTGAGTTTGTGAACTGATATTTTACAGATCTCAAAGTCCTGTTAAACTGTGAAGAGGCTTGTGATATCGGTAGCTTAGATGGTTGCTACAGCAACAACCCAGGCAGATAATTATTGTCAGTTAGCTCCACCTTAGAGGTGTCTTTGCCCACACCGCCATGAAACTAGAGGCCAAGTCAGTCAGAACGACAACATGTGCTCTGTTCCAGCTGGTATCAGTCGTCTTCCTCCTCCTGGCTCCTCTGTTGACCAGCTGCCAGCAGCTCGTCCAACCGGTGGACTGCAGTGACATCTACAAACAAGACAAGAGCGTCCCCAGTGGAGTGTACACCATCTATCCCCTTGGAGAGAGGTCTGCTGTCCAGGTACACTTCACCTTCTCTGGGACTCAGCTTCACATTTATGCTGGAATCAAAGCAGAGTTACTGAGTCAGATCAGGTGATCATGCTGTAGAGGCACAAACTCTTGCTGTGAGTACCTATGAACCCAACCAATCACAGCCCTTTGAGAGAGGAGGCATCAGGGGCCGACTTTCCTGCCCCCCCTGGCAGCACCAACAACAGCAGTCCTTTTTCTTTTCTCCATGTTTAACAAAGATCGCTTCATGTCTGGAACGGCATCATATTACTCTTATGAATACAATAATCTGCTGACTTTGCTGCTACTAATCACACCACTGTCACTCAGCTTGAGATGGTTTTGCACAGTTGCTCAGTTCATTCACATTTGATACTGATTTCTTTTTAAAAAAATTAAAATTTTAAAGAAATTTATTTATTTAAATTTTTAATCTATTATTATAATATAACACACGTTACCTTTTCATTGATTTCTTTATTTAAATTTTCTAATATATTATTATAATAACACACGTTACCTTTTCATTGATTTCTTTATTTAAATTTTTAATATATTATTGTAATAACACACACGTTACCTTTTCATTGATTTATTTAAATTTTTAATATATTATTATAATAACACACACACGTTACCTTTTCATTGATTTATTTAAATTTTTAATATATTATTATAATAACACACACACACGTTACCTTTTCATTGATTTATTTAAATTTTTAATATATTTTAATTTTTTTTTAAACTCACGCTTTAATTACTTGTTTAATGAAATGTATGATGTTTATTGTTCTTATGTAGTTTGTATGATGCTTTGGCCATATTGTTGTTACACATTCATGCCAACAAAGCTAATTTGAATTGAATTGAATTAAAGAATCCAGTTCAACACGAGATTCAAACAGACTTTTCATTTGCATGTTTCTCCTTTATCTCTTTAAATGTTATTTCTGTGTGTTTGTGGACGCAGGTGGCCAACTACGGCGTGGGAGGACAGTACGAGCCTCACTTTGACTTCGGACGGGTAAATGGACGTTTCCCTCTCAGCAGCAGGAAGCTCTGAAATGATGCTTCTGTGTTTGTCTCTGAAGTGTTGATTAGTTTTGGCAGAAAGAAGAGAAGACGAAGTACTCAGCTCTTTTACTTCAGAGGAAGTAGTAATACTACAGTGTAGAAGTACTCTGTTCTTAGTAAAAGTACAAAAGTATCAGCACCAAATACACTCGGTGCAGGATAATATCTCTGATGAAGTTGGAGTATTGATTGATTTCACTGTTGTGATCTTTCAGAAAGATGAACCGGATGCGTTTGAAGAGTTGGGGACAGGAAACAGAATCGCCACCTGGCTGCTTTACGTCAGTAACCCGCACACGATGTTTCTTATCTTAGTAGCTATGAGCAGAACGCCGCCGCCCGCCCCGCCCACTGTTTGGTCTGTCTAGCTGTCAGTCAACATCTCAGTCATTGTGAACAAAATGATCTGTCACACTTAGTCACGTATACTAAGTGAACTCTTCACCTTACTGTAGTTGACCTTTGACCCCATTAAGTCATAAAGTCAGAGACAGTAAAAACTGAGTAAATATTTATTTGTTCTACTTTATCAGTTCTCTCCTGTTTTTATTTGATTATGAAGCTGCTCAGACGTCTGAGATGAGACGTCACATCTTATAATAAAAACATTTTCTTTCGAGGCGAACCTAAAATCTTCATGTTTATAGAATTTATTATAGAAATAAATCTTCACTTTCAGACAGCACTGATTATTGTGAGAGAGAAAATGTGCCAAACTGACTGCAAGGGTTAATCTGTCTCCTCCTTCATGCTGCAGATGAGTGACGTACAGGCAGGGGGCGCCACCGTCTTCACTGATGTTGGAGCTTCTGTCCGGCCCAAAAAGGTACAGTTCACTTTAGTGCTGCAGCTCCATCAAGCCTCTGACAGAGTAAAGATCAGTAATTGATTGTAATTGTACAATATACATAGAAAAAAACTCATGAAATGTTGATCAACTACATGAGGACGATAACTACAATCTGCTCAAATGTTTCTGAGCTAATTTAAACCTGTTAGTTCACACAGTAACACAAACCAACTAACCAACAACTCTCACGTTCTACAGTATTTTATATTTACAATAGAGTCTGGTGGCTTTGAAGAGCGTGATGTAACGGCTGTTTCTGTTTAAACAGAAAAAGGGTTCTGTGTTTGCTACATAAAGCCTCTCACAGGGTAAAGAATTCAAAAAATAAATAAAAACATCTGTCGGTGTGTAGTGGACTGAAACTGAAGACAAGTTGATCACCTGCTTCTGCTCCAATCTCTCTGAACTATTTTAAAGAGTCATTTTGGTGTTTTTAACAGGTGAACTAACAGGTTACAACACCAAAGTTACACACGTTAAATTATGTTTTTTGTCAATGGAGTCTGGTGGCTTTGAACAGAGCGGCTGTTTCTGGTGAAACAAAAAGGATCTTTAAAAACAGGAGTCTGAACGTCCATCCACAGAGAGATATTAATTTATTAAACCAGCAGATAATCCAGATTATCAGCCGCTGGTTTCAGCTCCACAGTGAAGTGTTGCTCTAAAAATATAATAATAACCTTTATTTGTAGAGCACTTTTTGAAAACAAGTGTAAAAACAACAAAACACAAAACAGTCACATGATAAAAGCAAGAAAACACTGAAGAGACTAAAATACACATTTAAAATAGATATCAAATATATATAGAATAAAATATTTCTTGTATTTATAATACAATAAAGTCAAATAAAATCAGGAAAGGCTCTCCTATAAAAGTATGTTATAATAAAATTCTAAAACATAGTGGGAGCCGGTGTGACGACGCTAAAACACGGGCGATGTGGTCATATTTGTTGCTATGTGTGTCTCCAGGGGACGGCGGTGTTCTGGTACAACCTGCACCCCAGTGGAGAAGGAGACTACCGGACCCGACACGCTGCCTGTCCCGTTCTGGTCGGCAACAAGTGGGGTGAGTTCACAACCTGTCTGAACATCTGGAAACAGCGTTCACACAGGTGGAGACACCTGGTGGGGCAGGTGTGTAACTGTACACACAGAAACTGCAAACAACAAGGTTTATTCAGCCGTTACTTCATTTCATCCTCTGCTGGGAAGCTCTCTGTTCCAACCTGAGCTCCATCAATCAGTCAGTCATTGATCATCAGGAAAGCAACTCAAGTACTGTACTTCAGTACAATTTTGAGGTACTTTACTAGAGTATGTCCGTTTTCTGCTACTTTATACTTGTACACTGCATTTCTCTGGCAGCTTTAGTTGCTCTCGACAAAATTCTGACTGCGTCTTCATGGTAAACTGTATTTTATAGCAAGCAACACACATTTAATACTTGATCTAAAACAAGAAGATGTATTTTAAAGGATCACAACGGTGTTAAAGTGTCAGTTTATTATCTGCTGCTTCAGGAGTTTAGAAAAGTACATTCATGTTTCTGCTTAACGTGTTTTATTATCTGCTGCTTATGAAGCAAAACGGGGAGGTAAAGTGTTATTGATTCATGTAATAAATATATTTTAAACCCCTTTTAAAATTGACCAATGACGTGAAAGCAAAACTTCAATTTTATATCGTAAAAGGCCGGAGGGCGCCACAGAGCTCGTGTTCACACAGCAGCAGCAGCAACACGAGCATAAAAGTTGAAATATGTGCTACTGACTGTCGACAGGTGGAGCAGGTCCTGGTTTTACTCCGACCCCTGAACTGGTCTTCTCTGTCCGCAGTGTCCAATAAATGGATCCATGAGCGAGGGCAGGAGTTCAGGAGGCGCTGTGGCCTCCAGGAGACGGACTAACAGCAGACCACCTCCTCCTCCTCCTCCTCCTCCTCCTCCTCCTCCTCCTCCTGCCTTCCAGTCTGTGACATTTTCCAATGCCAATATTCAATAACTATTCAAATATTGATTCTTCACACTGTTAATGCAGAATTAATGTGTTGATTAAAACTTAATTGAAACTTCACTATTTTATTTAGACGTTAATAAATATCTTATTAAATTGACATGTAGCATTTATAAGCAATATATAAAATAATAAAACTCTATAAACATATTTTAGTTTTCAGTATTTAAGAACAACTCCTCTCATGAAGGATCTCTACCAGGTTCTATTTATAAACAGATTACACTTCATTAATAAATATAATACTTAATATATTTAATACTTCATATAAAACATGAAGATAAATTTAAATGATCACAACGGTGTTAAATTGTCAGTTTATTATCTGCTGCTTATAAATCATAAACGTGGGCGGTAAAGTTTACTGATTAATGGATTCTAACATGTAATTGTGTTGATAGATTATCTGCTCAGTTTAAGGGTTAAAAACTCCTGTAAATGAAAGCATGAAACATGAAAGCACAACTTTATTTTTATCATTTTTATCAGGCTCTTTTCAGTGTTCAGTTCAGGGATGATTTGGTCCATTTTGAATAGTTTACACAATAAATGCCTTAAAGTGTGCAGATCGCCCTTAATTTCATTAACAAACACTGAATCTGGAAATGAAACAAATGAAGAACATGTGATGTAGTTTTGTGTTTATTACCTTAAATCCTTCAGTAAACACCATGACATATGAGAATTCATTCATTTATACATTCATTCATCCCAAAGTTGGGATGAACCCCTGAAGTTCCACATAATAAACAATAACTGAAAGAGTCATGTTCTTATAAATAAATAAATACAATAAATATTTCTAAATTAAACCCTTCAAATAGCACGGTCTAGAAATACTACGTTAACCTGCATCCTGTATTAGCATCAAAATATACTTACTTCCCACCAGTAAAAGTACTCATTATGCAGATTGGGTCATTTCAGAATAATATATATAATGGATTATATTTATTAACTCATTCATGTGTTCATCACCTTAATGTTCCAGCTGGTAAAGGTTGTTAGATGCTGCTGGACAGCTCAATCTGTAATAATACTTAAAATAACCATTTGGAGTCCAATATTTCCCTCTGAGAAGTACTGCAACAAAGCATGACATGAAACACTGAAGTACAAGTACCTTAAAACTTTACTTATGTACATGTGGACATGTGAGTGTTGTTTTAACTCACAGTTTAAAGGTGCAGCTGGTCACCTGTCCATCATCACTCCCTCACAGACCTCAGATCTGCGTCATCATCATGAAGATCCATCCTGTGCAGATGTTCTCCAGGACCAACACACAGCAGATTATCAGCAGCTGATCTCTCTTTTAACACCAGGACAGGAACTTCAGCTGGCAGAGGATCCTACTGCTACAACAACTCGCTCTGCAGACAGTAGACACTGATGATAGGCTTTGATTCACAATACAGGACTGCAGCTCCTGCATCACTGTGTATTTAGTTTCATTTATTCCAACAAAGCGTGTTTCGGGCAAATCTGTTGGCATCACCTGCACTTTACACCAGAAGAAGAAACGATGCTTAACAGAGAAAAAAACAATCAAACATGCACAACAGCAACAAGGCTGAATGTTCATGTTTTTTATTGACTGATGCGATCTTATCTGTGTTTAACCTTCAGTCAAACCCAGAAGTAGTTCCTGTTCCTCTTCAGAGCAAACTCATTCCTTCTGACACAACACTATGTTTTTGTAGGATGTGATGATTGTGAAATGAATGAAATGTTTAAAGTAGAAAACAAATTTGTTTCATCTTTTAAATATGCTTTTAATACATTGGATGAAATGACTGTGAGGTGAAACTGTCTCTGGTTGTTCTGAACCACTGGCTGTATAAACATTTCTAAATTAAACCAAAATCCCTTCAAATAGCACGGTCTAGAAATACTACGTTAACCTGCATCCTGTATTAGCATCAAAATATACTTACTTCCCACCAGTAAAAGTACTCATTATGCAGAATGGGTCATTTCAGAATAATATATAATGGATTATAATTATTAACTCATTCATGTGTTCATCACCTTAATGTTCCAGCTGGTAAAGGTTGTTACATGCTGCTGGACAGCTCAATCTGTAATAATACTTAAAATAACCATTTGAAGTCCAATATTTCCCTCTGAGAAGTACTGCAACAAAGCATGACATGGAAACACTGAAGTACAAGTACCTTAAATTAAGACTTTTATCTTAAATGATTTTATCTTGTCTGCAAATCTAGATTTTATGTTTTTAACTGAATCCTGGTTGCAAATGAATGACTATAGCCAGCTAGCTGAACTGTGTCCGCCTCAATATGATTGTTTTAGTCAACCGAGGGTCAGTGGTCGTGGTGGTGGGCTAGTGAGCGTGTATAGGGAAATTTTAAATGTCATCAAGTACGCTGTGATGAATTTAACTCCTTTGAAGGTCTCACTCTTAAACTTGGAGCGCTGCAACCTGTCATATTTGTTATAATTTATCGCCCCCCAAAACTGCCTGGAGGATTTTTATCAGAACTTCCTGAATTTTTATCTACTCTGGTTTTAAATTATGACAAAATTGTTCTTTGTGGCACTTTCAATATTCATGTTGATGAACCCACCAATGTTAATGCAACTGACTTTTTAAATATGGCCACTTCTTTTAACTTCAAACAACATGTCAAAGGGCAAACACATAACCGTGGTCATACACTGGACTTACACTGGTTTTTACCCTGGGTGTCAGCATTTCCTCTGTGGAATTAGTGGACATGACCATATCTGACCACAGATGTATTGTTTTTAGCTGCGATTCGCCTTTCTTGTCCTTCCAGTCCAGTTTATCCGTTGATACATTACTTAGGTATAGGGTTTCAAAGGTAAATGGAAAAACAAGTGCAAAAACATTCTGTATAAGCTCATGAATTCTATACCAATACTGAGAAATAACTTGGCAGTCCCAAAAAATGTGGAAATGGTTGGCACCAACCCCCCCACATCTCCAGCAAGTATCTCCAATGCCCCGATACCTTTTCTGAACAGGGGTGATAAAAAATCTCAATACACTTTTCCAACAAAATTCACGCCATACATTAGAACCAGTTGTAACCCATTGTATCTCGCATATGTGTTCCCAACATTCTTTTGTGATTTTCAGATTACCTTCTTTTTCCCATTTCGCCTTGACACAGTGTGTGCTGTCTGGGCCAAAAAATCCTGCATTATTTTGTACCATTCCGGACCAAATCCATCTGCCCCTGCCATCTTCCCTCCCTTTAATCTTTTAATTGCCAACTGAATTTCTTCTTTAGTTATTGTGGATAATAACTTTTCATTTTGTTCCTTTGTCACTGTTGGTAACTCAAGTTCAGACAGGAAGGCTTTAATATCCTGGTCATTGTCTATATGAGGTTGAGAATATAGTGTCTTATAATACTCCAGAAAGCATTGTTGAATTTTTTCCTGTTCAGTTTCTATTCGATCCTTTAGGGGATTCTTAATTTTGTGAATAGATCTCTCCGCTTGCTGTTTCCTAAGCTTATAAGAAAGAAGTTTCAATGATTTCCCCCCTACCTCATAGTACTGTTGCTTTATAAGAATGAGTTTGTTCTGTATGTCCGTGGTGTTCAAATCATCTATTTCTTTTTTCAATTTTGTTATATCCGATTTAATATTACCATTATGAGACGCGGAGTGTTGGTGTTGCAGATCTAGCAACTTGTCTTCTAAGTGCCGGAGTTTTTGCAGACCTACTTTTTTCAGGTGAGAGGAAATACCAATTATATTCCCCCTAATCACTGCCTTAAGTGTTCCTGGTGACACCTCGTCCTTATCGTTATATACTAAGTACTCTATATCTTTCTTCAAGCGCTCTTTAATATTTGGGTAATTAAGAATGTTTGTGTTCAACCTCCATAAGGTGGATCTTTTCTTCCTGTTCAGGCAGATATCAGCGTAGACCGGGTTATGGTCTGATATAGTACAGGGACCTATTTCACAATTTTTTACCCTGAGGAGATCAGTTCTAAACATGAAGATATAGTCTAACCTTGAGTAGACATTGTGTGCACATGAATAGTGGGTATATTCCCTATCGGTTGTGTGGCAGTCCCTCCACACATCAACTAATCCTAATTCGTCCATCAGGTGTACCATTCTTTTCCCAATGTTTCTCGAATCACCTTTCCCGTTTGAAGAATCTAATTTGGCGTTTAGTGTGAGGTTAAGATCACCGCCATATAATAGAATTCCCTGACTCCTTGTTGTTGTTAATTCAAGGATCTGTTTATACAAGGACCATTTGCTTCCTATATCTACCCTCCTTATCTTTATACTCTGATATATGTTCATAGTTCAGAGCGCTGTGCACTAAGATTGCCACACCTCTTCGCTTCCCCGAACTGTGAGAAGAATAAAAGACATGTTTAAAACCAAGCTTGTTCAGTTTTTCATGTTCGCTATCCGACAGATGTGTTTCCTGCATAAAAACAACCTTAGCTTTCTCTCATTTAAGGTTAGATAGGGCTTTCCACCTTTAACCCGGATTGTGTAGGCCATTAATATTGATTGATACCATCTTCACTGGTCTGCTATTCATCTAAATCATACAACGAATACACCCATTCTAATAGGCTCCCCACACACCCTTGTAAACACTGAACATGGAACACATGAACAAATAACATCAACAAAAGACAAAAATCAAACTGAGGTAGTTCTAACTTCCAAGGTAGGGGTCCTAGCGGTGGACTCTGCTTCGCCTTCAAGGGCAACTTCTTCATCAGTCAGTGGAGGAGGCCCTCAAAAGCTAAGGCCTCACTGAGAAGAACACCCTCCAAAAACCTTACTTATCTGCTTATTGCACACCATTAAACTGAATAACAGTTATTTTTCAGTTGTAAGATAAAGAAACAGCATAGTGGGTGAACCTCAATTTCCCCGAAGGCATAGGTGAGGTCCTCCTGAAGGCTCTGAGTGTTTCTTTGTAACCGGGGTCCCGCCTCTTGTTTGCTGCGCTGCTCCCCGCTCCTCTGCCAACTCTGCTCCAGGTCAGCTGCTTCATTTGCTCCAACGCTGTTTCTGGTGATGTGATGACCTTCACCGCATAGCCTCTACTGGACATATCTGCAGTAGCTTCCACAACTGTGTTGTAGATTTTGGTTTCTTCAGTGTATTTCACCTTTAGCCTAGCTGGAAAGAGAGTCTGAAAGGGGATCTGCTGCTCTTTCAGAATCTTGCGCACCTCTGCATATTCTCTTCGTTTCTTTAGGATGAGAGGAGGGTAATCATGGTCTAAACTTACTTGTTTGCCATTCCAGGCAAATCCTTTTTTCTTCCACGCCTTACGGAGCACAAGTTCTTTGGTCTTAAAGCTGAGGAATTTCACAATAATAGAGTGTGGGGGTGCGTCGTCTGGCGATGGTGGGCCTAGAGAGCGATGCGCCCGTTCGATGCACATGTCAAGCTCATCTTGAGACACCTCCAACCCGTCGCACAGCAGCTTCTCCACAAAATCACTCATTTTTGGAGAGTCCCACTCTGCTGTCTCGGGTACACCGTAGATGCGGACGTTTTCCCTTCTCGTGCGCCTCTCCAAGTCCATTAATTTATCCTCCAATCTTATTTGTAACTTTATTATTTCCGTCATGGCGTCCTCTGTGTTCTGAATCCTCTCCTCCACCTTCTCAATCCGTCCTTCAGCCTCGTCCATTCTCGCGCTCATCTTAGATATTTCTTCCTGAATTTCCCCCAAACTCACATTGTTTTCTTGGCAAAAGTCCCTCAATTCATGAAGTACCATGTCTATGTTGGCCATATTGTCTCACCATGCGGTAGCAGTCCACCAGTGTGTGGCCTCGTGTCGAGCAGTGAATCCCTTTAGCGTTAGCAGGGAAGCTAGCGCTATTTTCCCAGGTTTAAGCACCCACTATGTTGCTCCGTCGAAGCGTTAGTTTTTGTGTTTTTCACTTACCCCCTCACTTATCTACCTCTAAACCCAAATCTGCATTGTCTTAACAGGGTAAAGGTTTAAATTTCGTAGGTTTCCTTAGGATTCACAGTGCTGCGGTCACGGTGACATTCGAACCGGAAGTCACTTCAATCATGTTTTTATCAACTTAGAAATATAGCAAACATTCGATCTATGTTAACTTTTAAGGACACCGAGACCATTTTACACGCCTTCATCTCATCACGCCTGGATTATTGCAACAGCCTTTTCACCTGTTTAACCCAAAAATCTATTGATCGACTCCAGACTGTCCAGAACTCAGCTGCCGGGCTTTTAACCAGAACAAAGAAATATGACCACATTGCTCCTATTTTAGCTTCATTACACTGGCTCCCAGTATGTTTTAGAATTTACTTTAAATTTTTATTGATCACTTTTAAAGTTCTTCATGGCCTTTTATAGGAGAGCCTTTCCCGATCTTATTTGACTTTATTTTACCCCTTTTATTTTATTGTATTTTACTAATTTTATATTTATCTTAAACGTGTATTTTAGTCTTTTCAGTGTTTTCATGCTTTTATCTTGTATTGTTTTTGTATTATTGTCTCTAGGGTATTATTGTCATTACACTTGTTAAAGCATTTTGTAACTTGTTTTTGAAAAGTGCTCTACAAATAAAAATTATTATTATTAAAACTTTACTTATGTACATGTGGACATGTGAGTGTTGTTTTAACTCACAGTTTAAAGGTGCAGCTGGTCACCTGTCCATCATCACTCCCTCACAGACCTCAGATCTGCTTCATCATCATGAAGATCCGTCCTGTGCAGTAGTTCTCCAGGACCAACACACAGCAGATTATCAGCAGCTGATCTCTCTTTTAACACCAGGACAGGAACTTCAGCTGGCAGAGGATCCTACTGCTACAACAACTCGCTCTGCAGACAGTAGACACTGATGATAGGCTTTGATTCACAATACAGGACTGCAGCTCCTGCATCACTGTGTATTTAGTTTCATTTATTCCAACAAAGCGTGTTTCGGGCAAATCTGTTGGCATCACCTGCACTTTACACCAGAAGAAGAAACAATGCTTAGCAGAGAAAAAAACAATCAAACATGCACAACAGCAACAAGGCTGAATGTTCATGTTTTTTTATTGACTGATGCGATCTTATCTGTGTTTAACCTTCAGTCAAACCCAGAAGTAGTTCCTGTTCCTCTTCAGAGCAAACTCATTCCTTCTGACACAACACTATGTTTTTGTAGGATGTGATGATTGTGAAATGAATGAAATGTTTAAAGTAGAAAACTAATTTGTTTCATCTTTTAAATATGCCTTTAATACACTGGATGAAATGACTGTGAGGTGAAACTGTCTCTGGTTGTTCTGAACCACTGACTGTATAAACATTTCTAAATTAAACCAAAATCCCTTCAAATAGCACGGTCTAGAAATACTACGTTAACCTGCATCCTGTATTAGCATCAAAATATATTTACTTCCCACCAGTAAAAGTACTCATTATGCAGAATGGGTCATTTCAGAATAATATATATAAATGGATTATAATTATGAACTCATTCATGTGTTCATCACCTTAATGTTCCAGCTGGTAAAGGTTGTTACATGCTGCTGGACAGCTCAATCTGTAATAATACTTAAAATAACCATTTGAAGTCCAATATTTCCCTCTGAGAAGTACTGCAACAAAGCATGACATGGAAACACTGAAGTACAAGTACCTTAAATTAAAACTTTACTTATGTACATGTGGACATGTGAGTGTTGTTTTAACTCACAGTCTAAAGGTGCAGCTGGTCACCTGTCCATCATCACTCCCTCACAGACCTCAGACCTGCTTCATCATCATGAAGATCCGTCCTGTGCAGTAGTTCTCCAGGACCAACACACAGCAGATTATCAGCAGCTGATCTCTCTTTTAACACCAGGACAGGAACTTCAGCTGGCAGAGGATCCTACTGCTACAACAACTCGCTCTGCAGACAGTAGACACTGATGATAGGCTTTGATTCACAATACAGGACTGCAGCTCCTGCATCACTGTGTATTTAGTTTCATTTATTCCAACAAAGCGTGTTTCGGGCAAATCTGTTGGCATCACCTGCACTTTACACCAGAAGAAGAAACAATGCTTAGCAGAGAAAAAAACAATCAAACATGCACAACAGCAACAAGGCTGAATGTTCATGTTTTTTTATTGACTGATGCGATCTTATCTGTGTTTAACCTTCAGTCAAACCCAGAAGTAGTTCCTGTTCCTCTTCAGAGCAAACTCATTCCTTCTGACACAACACTATGTTTTTGTAGGATGTGATGATTGTGAAATGAATGAAATGTTTAAAGTAGAAAACAAATTTGTTTCATCTTTTAAATATGCTTTTAATACATTGGATGAAATGACTGTGAGGTGAAACTGTCTCTGGTTGTTCTGAACCACTGACTGTATAAACATTACATACACATTTATATACAGTCTATGTTCTGATCCCAGTTATCACCAAACTCTGCAGCTCTGTGGAGCTTTAAAAAACAACACGTCTGTCCAGAAACAGAGTTACTCTGAATAATGCTCTGGGGCTCTGTGGCTGGTGTTGATAGATTTTCATTATTTCTTTAGTCTACTTAATGTGAGGTCCCTTTAAACAAGTCCTTTATATGTAAAAGATATAAGATGTTGTTATAACTAACACTTATTAATTTTTCCCCACTAACTGAGGCATGTCCCTTAATTACTACTGTTTTAATTATTCTTGGCTGTCAGGCAGTGGAGGTGGCAGTTATCATTTTTAAACACAACTACAAATGTTCCCATGTCTACCTTAATACCTTTTTTATTGTTGGAGTCTCTGCAATCCATGGATGTTGTTAGGCCTATTTTAGGGGGGCTGAAACCATGATTGAACCAATCCACAGTGCAGTAACAGTAATTAGTGTAATTAAATAGTATTCTTTGGATCTCTGTGAGAACTTATCTAATAGAGATATACATGAGCAGCTGGGTAGTATTTATGTCACAGCCAAATCTGATTCAGAAATGGACTGGACAAACTTATTGTTTTCTCAATGTGTGTTGACTCAGCAGGGATGATATTACATGAGAAAGTTGATCTACATGAGAAACATATCTGAAAGCACCACAGAATGACTGAGAGCTGCACCGACTGAAGCTCTGTTGAGTTTTAGATTTTGAACTGTCACCTGCCACCTGAATTTTGTGTTTCCCTTTACATAAATAAAAACATTTCACCATAAATTGGTGCAAACAAATCCCAAGAATGCAGGAAATTAAGTGTTTAATGCTCTAAATCTTCGGGGGGAGGACCCCCCCAACTAACAGATTTCAGGATTCATGATAGAGACTCTATTGACATTGTATACAAAATACAACAAAAAGCAGTTTAGAGCAAAACATTGAACTTAGCAGCTTTAAAATAGCATATAACTTATAATCAATGATGATTTCTATAAAACAAAATTTATATATATATATATATAAATCCTGGAGGAGGACACACCCACATTTCTTTTGCTCCAGACGCCCATGTAACATTACAGTACCTTTTGTTCAACAGAGGAGAAATGGAAGAACAAAGTATGTCTGTTGCTTTTTATTTGTTAACATCTTGGCTTCTTCACTGCTTGTTGACATAAGTGTAGTTCTAATACAGTAACAAAAGATGTGAGTGCAAAGATTTTGCAAGCGCAAGTTACGCATCCCTGGGGGCTAAGCCCCCCCTGTGTTTCAATCTTAGTGACGTCCCTGCTGCAATCTCTTTTACAGCTTTTCCACAACTCTAGACACAAAACTCACAACCGATGATCAAAATGCACATTTTTCAAAACTCGAACCCTTTTCTCAATTGCTTGGATACAATACACATAAAACTTCATCATTTGTTCATTCAACTAAAATCACCTGTTCAATATGACACAACTTAACATCAAAGTACTACTATTTCAAAAGGCAGTTCACACATTACATTTCAAATGAGTGTCTATTCATTTCCTTACAATGATTAAACTATCAATTGAAACAACTGCTCAAAATGATAAGTAACTGTTGCATTACTCTTAATGCATAGTTGTATGGAAACAGACAAACAATCTTCCATGTTTACAGTAAATCATGAAAGTTTCAAGATAACGAGATCAGACACTGTGTCTATGGTCCCAAATACTGTACCACCTTTTCAGACTATTTACAGTATTGACAGTACTGCACTGTATAGATGCAGGCCCTTGTAATTGCTTGTCCAATTCTGCCAACTCGTTCCTGATGATTGAGTGCACATTGTGGAATGAGTATATAAAGAGTTGATTGGGATCCAATTGCAAGAGCATAGTGATACGTAACAGGGAGCCAGCAGGTGATACAGGTCACAGTGGAGGTCAAGCAGTGGTGGGAGGAAGACGAGGAAGACGTGTTGGTCAAAGGAATGGCAGGGGACAGGCACCCCTTCTGAGAGGTGGTCGTGGGCCTCGTTTGAGAGGTGTGGTGGGACGCAGACCTCATATTGGACCATATAATGCAGTTCTCCTTGTCACCTTTCTTGATGAGCTCCATCAGGTTTGTAGCGCTTCCCTTCCTTAACCCGATTGAGGAATTTTTCTCCGCATGGAGATGGAAGGTTCATGACAAGCACCCTCATGAACAAGTCACTCTTCTCCAGGCCATGGATGACGCCTGCAATGACATCACAGCAGACCAGTGTCAGGCCTGGATTCGTGGCCTATGTTGTGATTGTACTGTAGTGTTTTGCATCAATATATTACAAACTTTGTTCAATGATTCCACTGTGTCTGTAGTATTCTCTCTACTACTGCAGTACTTTTACAGAGATGTATTTACTGTACTTGTAGTACCATAATGAAACCTGTATCACCTATTTTGTTCTACAATATTTAATGATTGTATGAACAATGACACAGTGCTTGTGTGTGGGTGATCTATAGTTATGTTTCAATGGTATTTCACAGTAAATTTGTTTTTTGAACCAATGATTGTGCAAGTGCAAGTTTTCTGTAAAGATGTGAATGCACAATGCAATGTTTTGAACATTAGACAGCCTGTGTTACAAGTGATAACCGTTTTGAGTTTTGTGTCTAGAGTTGTGAAAAATGACATCAAGGTTCTGAAAATAGTACCAAAGTGATTGTAAAAAACTGTAAATGCCCAGCATCTTGTGCTGTGTGTTTTAAATGATGAAAACTTAAATGTTTTTGTGTGGAAATGAGATCTGTTCGAGGCATGGTCCTTGTTCCTGAACCTAGTTATAAAACTTAATTTAGTGAAACTCACTGTTTTTACTAATACTAGTAGTAACTCTTGTTAACAACTATGAGATTTTAAAGAGGGTCGCTAAAAGATGGAAAGAACAGTGAGTGCTTAAGCAGAACTACTGTGAGATTAAGTGTGTAGTGAGCTGCTGTAATGAAGAATCAACACATTTAACTGGTCACATTTAACGTCTTCTAGTATCTTCAACCAAGTCCAGTTGCCCTTGACCTCAAACTTCGCTTGATATTTAACTGGTATTCAGTGACCAGTGACACTGGCTGAGATGTGGTCCTGTTGACATCATCGGTCCGTGACCTTTAGCACTCACCGGATCAGTTCGCAGCCCAGTGTGAAGCGGCTGGAATAAGAATTAGCACCTCTAAATCTGAGGATGTGGTTCTCAGCAGGATGGAGTGCTCACTACAGGTAGGGAATAAATCCTTACCCCAGGTGAGGGAGTTCAGGATGCCCACCAGGCACATCCAGCTGGGGGGAGACATGGGAAGACCCAGGAGTAGGTGGAGAGATTATATTGCCACACTGGCCTGAACACCTCAGGATCCCCAAGTCAAAGCTGACTAATGTGGCTTGAAAAAAGGGAGGGGTCCCCTGCTGGAGCTGATGCCCTCGCGACCTGACCCCAGATAAGCAGTTTTTTTTTTCTGTAGTAGCATTTCTACTAATACTAGTAGTAAAGTAAAGTATGATATTTGAAATGATCAAACTCAATGTAATTAGGTTCTAGGTATGTTCTTTTTTCTTACTGTACTGTAAAATGGCTGCCGTATCTTATTTTGAAAATGAAGACTTAATTAATTAAAATGACAATTACAACAAACACTACAGTTAAAACATTATGTACATTTCTGGCAGGCTTCACAATCCATTCATCCATTATCTTTCACTTTTCCGGGTTCAGGTCAACTAAAGCTCAATTTTTGTCTGAGGGGAGGCCCACAGTCTCACACTTTGAAAACCCCTGTCTTGGGGGATCCGAAGGTCTTCCCAGGCCTGGTTCTTGGTCTACCCTGGGTGTGCCAGGAAAACCTCCAAAAGAAGGTGCCCAGGAGGATCCTGATGCCTGAACCACCTTAACTGACTCGTGAACAAGATCATGAGATACTTGTTCTCCTTCGCTTGGGGTAGGAGCTCACTCCCAACCTGGAAGGAGATATCCACTGTTTTCCAGCAGAGAACCATGGCCGCAGACTTGGAGGTGCTGACCTTCATCCCAATCACTTCACACTGGCCCTGTGTGAAAGATCAGAAACAAGGGTCAACAATGTTGGAATGCAACACCTACCAGCACTTTTGCTGGTCTACTGTTCCACAGCCAGGACAGCTCCTCCTGAATGTGCGGTTTGACAAAACCACTCGGACCCTCATTTCCAGCCCCCTGGAATAAACTTTCCTGGGAAGGCTGAGCAGTGTGATACCACAATAGTTGGATCCATCTGGTTCCCCTTTTTGAATATGGGAACCACATCTGCAGTCTGCCACACCATACGTTCTTTCCCTGACCTCCATGCAACAATCTTTCCATCCCCCAACAATATCTCCAGTCCAGGTCAGCAGTTCTCATCCACCATCAAGGTCTGGCTCTAGGACGGCGCTCATTATACATTTATCATTATACAGCACTTTGTGAAAGTCTGTAGTTTGTAGTCCCTTCATGCTACACACAGAGAACTTAACAGAAAATTAAACGTGTATTAAAATATGGTAACATATAAAATTTAATTAACTTAAAAATATATACAGTTATTTATATACAAAGGTTATTTACTGCACATACACATATCCATCCATCCACCCGTGTCCATCTTGACTGTGTTTGAGCACCAAGCATCACCTCCCTCATCTTGCCGGAGTCTGACAACTCGGAACACGCACTGCCAGCCGAGTGCTTTTATGAAATACAATAGAAACACAAAGTAGTTCTGATAACCAGAATTTGAACTTGTGGTAAAATGATGATGATGAACGTTTGCAATGGCATTTTACTGTGACACTTTGTGTGTCCGGGCCTTTAGACAGAAGACAAACTCCCTCACAGGAGAGCTGAACGGGAGGCTGCTGCTTCCAAACTGAGAAATCACAGATCCCTCCAGGGTTTGGGTTAAGGCTGGGGAATAGTGTGAAGCTCCACATTGTTCCTAATGTCACCTGATGTACATTTTACAGGTTTAATGTTCCTTTTAAAGTCTTCTTCAATGTTTTTATTTCATTCATAACCATCATGTACTACAGGGCCTTTGGCAGAATAACAAGCTCATTTTAATATTACACAACAAATCATATGTTTAAACAAGAACAGGAAATGCTGGAGAATTTAAGAGGTGCGACTGCTGTGACATCACAGCGCCTTCTGTAGATATAAGTAGTGAAGTTGTGAGAGTGTGACAGACTGAAGGAGAAACAGCAGTTTGTTTCCTCTGAAGGTGAAGCCGCATCGTCTCCTCAGTTCAACCTGCAGGTGAGTTCAGACAGGTAAGCATCCAACCAGGAGACATTACACATGTCTGATAAATCAGCTGTGTGCAGTATTATTCTCAGCTCCTCCAGGATCTCACAGAGGCTTTGGGCAGTTTTTTTTTTACCCAAATGACTGAATTAGCAAAACATTGAGCTGAACTTCATAAACAGTCATGTTGCAATAATTTGCAATATTTAAATATTGCATTTCAATTAAAAATGCAACTGTTTTATGAACTTATATATAATCATGTGTGATATTCCCAAATACTGATGAGTTTTGTAAATGCTCCGTATTTGTATAGTGCCTTTCTAGTATTTTCACCCACTCAAAGTGCTTTTTACACTACATCTGCATTCACCAGTTATACACATTCATACACTGAGCCTAAGTGCTCAAACGGAAACTAATATTCACACACATTCATACATTGGCAGAACCTTCTGATTAACGGCCAACCCGCTCTACCTCCTGAGCCACAGCTGCTTGGTTGAGTATGTGTTGATTCCTGAGTGACTGCAGAGCGTCTGTAGAGCTTCAGACTGTGGTTGTATGAAGTGATGGCGGTGAAGTCTGTCAACACGTCTGTAGTTTGTGATGCTGCAGAATTGTGTTTGATTTAACTGAGAGGTGACTCTAATATTCTAAAAATCCTATATTACCATGAAATAACAATTCTAAATCATAGAAAGACTTTGAACCCTGATAATTCTATTCAACAGTCGGTGTCATGATTTGTATCTAATGCAGTTTTGTGAGGGAAGTTATTACTGTCACTCCCAGCTTAGTGTATTGGGGCGAGACGGAGCTACAACCTAAACACCAAATTTAAATTCTACTTATTCTGCATTCACATAATAATCTGTTCCATGTGAGTTCAGTGACGAAACAAATATATTGTTGCTGTATTTTCAGAGCATCAGACGGATCCACATCAGCAGTTTCAGCAGAAATCTGACAATGAAGGTGAGTTTGTGAACTGATATTTTACAGATCTCAAAGTCCTGTTAAACTGTGAAGAGGCTTGTGATATCGGTAGCTTAGATGGTTGCTACAGCAACAACCCAGGCAGATAATTATTGTCAGTTAGCTCCACCTTAGAGGTGTCTTTGCCCACACCGCCATGAAACTAGAGGCCAAACTGTTAAAACAGTGTGTAAGAGTCAAAGCTCAGTCAGAACGACAACATGTGCTCTGTTCCAGCTGGTATCAGTCGTCTTCCTCCTCCTGGCTCCTCTGTTGACCAGCTGCCATCATTTCTTCCAACCGGTGGACTGCAGTGACATCTACAAACAAGACAAGAGCCTCCCCAGTGGAGTGTACACCATCTATCCCTCTGGAGCGAGGTCTGCTGTCCAGGTACACTTCACCTTCTCTGGGACTCAGCTTCACATTTATGCTGGAATCAAAGCAGAGATACTGAGTCAGATCAGGTGATCATGCTGTAGAGGCACAAACTCTTGCTGTGAGTACCTATGAACCCAACCAATCACAGCCCTTTGAGAGAGGAGGCATCAGGGACCGACTTTCCTGCCCCCTCTGGCAGCACCAACAACAGCAGTACTTTTTCTTTTCTCCATGATGAACCAAAGATCGCTCCATGCTCTGGAACGGCATCATGTTACTCTTATGAATACAATAATCTGCTGACTTTGCTGCTACTAATCACACCACTGTCACTCAGCTTGAGATGGTTTTGCACAGTTGCTCAGTTCATGTTACACTAGTTGTGGGTACTGTATGTGAACTGCTGGTGCTGTAAGTTTGAGTTTTCAGTAGAATTACATAGCTTTTGTTTTATTTTATTCTATTCTTATTTTAAATACTTATAATGTATCTATTTACTTTCTCTTTTCATCTCTACTTCTATCTGTCTTTGTGCTGCTGTAACAGCTGAATATATAGTTTCATCTTATCTAAACACCACACCTTGTACTTTCTCTGGAGTTGGTTGATTCCAGCCAAGCCCTCTGAGAGATGCATAAAATATCTTCATGAAATATCCAACAATAGAAACTAAAGACAAATGGCTCACAGCTTCATAAGTATGAACCTAATAAACAAGTTCAGACAGATGAAGTCATTTACTACTGAATGTGTTTGTGTGTAGGTGTACTGTGACATGAAATCAGAAGGAGGTCGCTGGACGGTGAGTATTACCACAGAGTGACTTTCAGTATCAGCACTTCCTGTTGGACTTTCACAATAAATGACATAGCAGTAAAAGCTTGTTGCCTGGAAACATGAGCTGTCAGGTATCTGGTGTGTTTAGCTAGTTCTCCCTCCATCCCGTCCCCCCCAGGTGTTCCAGAGGAGGATGGACGGCACCGTGAACTTCTACAGGGGCTGGGATCAGTACATGCTGGGCTTTGGTAGCGCTGCTGGAGAGCACTGGCTCGGTGAGAAACCAAACCTAACTAACACTAATGTGACTTTGTGAAACTTTGTTGTGTGAATCCAGAAATGAGACTGACCAAGTTTTGTGTCTAAAGTCTAGATCAGTTAGTGTGAGAGTGTTTTAATCAATTATCTCCACGTCTGTCCAAAATGTCAAACTGTGCCCAGTGTGTACATGTATATATACAGTGTGTATGTGTGTGTTTGTGTGTGTGCAGGTCTTGAGAACATCTACCAACTGACTAAGCACAGAAAATATGAGCTGCTGGTCGACATGGAGGACTTTGAGGGGAAGAAAGTGTTTGCTCGCTACTCTTCATTCTCCATCGCTTCAGAGTGTCACGGATATAAACTGAGTGTATCTGGATTCATCAATGGAGGGGCGGGTGAGTAAGATGTGTCTTTCTACACTTCTACATCTTGAGCAGGTTGCTGCACCCCAAACTCCCCCTCTCTCTAGCTCACACACACACACACACACACACACATCTATATCTACATGTGTATATATATAGATTTATTTATTTACTTCTGTGTAGTGAAGCTTCATTTAATGTAGACTAGCTAGTAGCTTAGCTCACTACATTTTCCAAGTAGCTTGCCCAACACTGCTGGGTGCAATCTTAAAACCGCACCGCTAGTGGTCGCTGAAAACTCATAATGCCCCTTCAACACAAGTCAGAAACATTTTTCCACTGGGCGCCTCAGCAGGGGTAGAGTGACCTCTGCTGGTTGAGCTTCCACATAGCAAGTATGAATTTGTTATGAAGGTTTTAATTAAATAATAATATCTAAAATATATAATTATCTTAAGCTTCATATGATACCAGTTCACTTTTCTTAATCTGAAGTTATAGGTCAAGTCTTTTACTAAAAAACATGATTTTTTCTTAGTTTTAGTCTATAATAACCTTTCTAACTACACAGTACATGAGCCTACTTTTATTTTGAAAGTTTTACCTGTTACTTTCACCTACAAAAAAGGAATAGACCGTGTGATTTTCTTACGTTTCATCCAGGTGAAACACTGAGTCGATCAGAGATCAACCTGCTGGTGATTTCAGCTGTCTAGACAATAACTGGTCTCATCAGTCTGTCTGATAGAAGACTGCAGGCTGTGAAAAGTTCAGCTGATACTTATAGATAATGCAAATTTACTAACCCTGTGGTTCTTCTGTGTGTCTGTAGGAGACTCCTTGACTTATCACAACGGAATGAAGTTCTCCACCTTTGACAAAGACCAGGACTCCTCCTCTGGCAACTGTGCCAGATCATACCTGGGGGCGTTCTGGTACAACAACTGTCACTATACAAACCCCAACGGGGTTTATCGCTGGGGGGCTGACAGCACTCTCTCTATTGTTGGAGTGGAGTGGTACTATTGGAAGGGTTATAACTACTCCCTGAAGACCTTCAGCATGAAGATCCGTCCTGTGCAGTAGTTCTCCAGGACCAACGTACAGCAGAATATCAGCAGCTGATCTCTCTCCTGATTTCTTTCTCTTTCTCTCATTAAGCATGTAATCTCACAACGGGCCTTATTTTCCTGATACTGGGCACGAGCACAATCCACCAGCAGCAGAACACCAACTCAGATTAGTCCTTTTTGTTACCATCTGTGGCTCAAAGCGTTCGCAGCTCGGCGCAACTTGGAAGAGAGGCTGAATAAATGATTAGTAGGAGGAGCACAGAATCAGCAGGTGGAGCTTCAGTAATGACCAATCACATGAGCTCCTCTCATCCTTTTTAAAAGCAGCAGACAGACCAAGTGGACCATGACGAGTCAGGCCGAGGCATCTATGAGAAATAAAGAAGGCTCCGAACACAATTGTGGAACATCCCAAATATTAATATACGTTAGCAACACATCAGGATTTCAGGCCAGTTTGAGAAGTAAAATGTCACTGCACCACCTGACCTGCTCCAACAGCCTCAGCTGCACCACTCCACCTTCCACCAGTGGAATGTCAGCTGTCTGCAGTTGGGCTGCTGCTGGATTTGTGTCGGCAGGAAAGTAGGGCCCAGAATCTTGAAATCGTGTGAAAAGCTGATAGTGACAGGTTTGAAACCCTTGTGTGAATCATTATCTGCTGTACGCTGACAATAAATAAGAAGCTGAGCATTGAGATGATCTGATGTCTTTACTGTGTCTGCTGTTCTCTGACTCTATAGATTCCAGCAGTATAACTCATATACGACCAAAACTCACTGAATAAACTGTCGGAGAACAAAAAAATCACACTTCCATTCATATATTTGCAATTAAAAATGGTGTCTCATCTCTACTGTTTTTGTAATAAAAAGTTGCATCTGGTCATAGATATCGCTCCAATGTCTGGTGGCCATCTTGGAATAATTTAAACTGGATAGTCAGGCAGATAAACTAACCTCACCACAGTTTCCTCACTCGTACTCAGCCTGTTATAACTCAAAACAAAGGGGTGTCACCATTATGATAAATAGAAAAACACACTTCAATCATAATACCACTACTATTGATCCAGAGGGTCGATTCATTATTGTTAACATTTCGATTCAAAATACTCCTTTATGCATTGCTAACATCTATGGCCCAAATGTTGACGACCCCTTTTCATGCTTTCTTCAACTCACTCTCTGCTCACTCAGACACAGCTCTTATATTAGGAGGGGACTTCAACATGGTATGTAATCCAGCAGTTGACAGGCTCAGTACGGCAGGTGGTCACCGTATTTGGAAATCAATAGACATCCTTAAACAATACATGAGCGATTTTGGTCTTTGCGATGTTTGGCGTTCTCACCACCCCACTCTTAGAGAATATACCTTCTTTTCACCAGTCCACCACTCATATTCTTGCCTTGACTATTTTTTGGTTAGCAGCTCAATTATGACAGACATTTCCAACACTCAGATTCACCCTATCACTATCAGTGATCATGCACCGGTTTCTATCACTCTTACTAAAAAAAGGGTCACACGGCCAACTAGAAGTTGGAGATTTAATGCATCATTGCTTAAAGACCTAGATTTTATAAGTTACTTCAAAAAGGAGTGGGCAATATATATGGAAACTAATGACCTGCCAGGAACCTCGCCATGTCTTCTTTGGGAGGCAGCAAAAGCAGTCATGAGAGGTAAAATAATCTCCTATTCATCATAAAAAAAAGAAAGAGAGATCTTGTGAATTAGAGCTAGAACAAAAAATAAAAACATTAGAAACTACCCTTGCTACCTTCCCACAGGAACACATGGTGAATGATCTGAGAAAATCAAAACTTGAATTAAATGAAATTATTAATAAAAAGACCCAATTTCAGTTGCAAAGACTACGCTTGGAGAACTTTGAACATGGCAATAAATCCGGCAGATTCTTAGCCAGCCAATTGAAATTGAATAAAGAAAAAATAACTATTTCTTCCTTAAAGGACTCAGCTGGGAATCTGACTTATAACCCAGAAGAAATCAACAATTCATTCAGAGATTATTATAAAAACTTATATACATCACAAATTGACCCATCTAGCTCTAACATAGATGCATTTCTGAACAATATAGATTTGCCAAGGGTAGATGATGAACAGATCAGGGCTCTGGATTCACCTGTTTCAATGGCTGAACTCCAGGAAGCTCTCTTACATATGCCGAATAATAAAGCCCCTGGGCCAGATGGTTTCCCCGCTGAACTCTATAAGGAATTCTGGGAAATACTAAAATAATAATAAAAATAGGATGGTTATGCAAATTAGGGGTACTTGTATGTTGCCTCCAACAAGGAACTCTGCTAATATCAGCCTGCTCCTTAAACCAGACAAAGACCCCATGCTCCTGTCCAGTTATCGCCCAATATCACTTATTAACGCAGATCTTAAAATCATCTGCAAAACCCTAGCAAGAAGGCTAGAGAAGGTCACTCCTGGTATAATACACTCTGACCAAACAGGATTTATTAAGGGCAGGCACTCCACCAACAATACATGCAGGCTACTTAATGTAATAGACTATGCCACTATTCATAACCTGGAAACTACAGTTGTTTCTTTAGATGCAGAGAAAGCATTTGACAGAGTAAATTGGAAATTTCTATTCGCTACTTTATATAAATTTGGATTTGGAAACTCTTTCATAGATTGGATTAAAATCTTATACAGTTCCCCAAGAGCTTCTGTCAAAACAAATGATCATACTTCTCCATGCTTTAGTCTCCAGAGGGGTACCAGGCAGGGTTGCCCACTCTCTCCCTCGCTATTTGCTATTTTTATAGAACTGCTAGCAGCTGCTATCAGACAAAATAATAATATTAAAGGAATTCAAACAGAAAATATACACCACAAGATAAGCCTTTATGCAGATGATGTATTACTTTTCCTCCAAAACTCACAAACCTCTCTTTCTGAGACAATCACACTTTTAGATAAATTCTCATCCATCTCAGACTACTCCATTAACTGGAGTAAATCCATAGTTTTACCTGTAAAGTGTGATTTCCAGAGTATATCTACCACACCGCTAAAGTCTGGGAATATTAAATATCTGGGTGTCAATATTTCCTCCAGGCTGTCAGAACTGACATGGCTAAACTACACGCCTTTACTTAAATCAATACAGGATGACCTTGTACGGTGGACATCATTACCTATATCACTCATGGGAAGAGTCTCCACCATAAAAATGATGGTCCTACCTAAAATCAATTACCTGTTTTCAATGTTACCCACCAAACCCTCTGCTGTCTGGTTTAAATCACTGGACTCAAACATCTCAACATTTTTGTGGAAAAATAAACCCCCACGAATCAGTTTAAAAACTATGCAAAAAGCAAAAGACTGTGGTGGTTTAGAACTGCCAAACTTTTATCATTACTTCCTATCCAATAGACTACAATATATCTCAAAATGGATCAATCAGAGCCCCCTGGACCACTCATGGATGGACATAGAACAAACATTCTGTAAGGAAATTAAACTTTCCGATATGCCATTCATCCGTTCCAGTATCAAACGACATACCTGCTTTAAAAGCATTAACATAGGCACTTCCTTGGCAGCTTGGTGGGAACTTCTCAAAATATCTGGGTCTTCACCTATCCCATGCAGATTTACCCCAATCTGGAATAATCCTGACATCCTGCAAAATAAAAAACACTAAATTCCCCACTGTGGTATGACAAAGGGATAAGACATCTAGAGCATGTAATGCAAGGCAGTAACTTTATTCCATTCCAGGATCTAGTGGCACAATATGGAATTAACCATAATAGAATAATTTCAACAGTTTAAATCCATAATTCAGGCTAGATTTAAGGATAAAATAATGGACTTGGATTTACCTCCGATGATAACAGACTTTCTTAAACTCTCGCCTCCAAAACTGTTATCAAAAGTATACATGTTACTGTTAAAATCTGTTCAATCTCTCTCCCATTCTTAAAGTGGGAGACAGATCTATCCATTAGTCCAGACCAAAACTTTTGGATGCAGATATGTTTAAATACCTTTAGAATGACTACAAATCCCAATCTACAACTTATACAGTATAAAACTCTCCATAGAACACACTATACTGGACAAAGGATGTTCAGAATGGGTCTTATGCAGTCAAACATCTGCCGGAACTGCTCAGGTAACATATCTGATAGTTACATGCATGCTATGTGGCAATGTACACCTGTTCAAAAGTTCTGGCAGAAGATATGTGAAGACCTATCGATATGGCTAAGTTACCCCGTCCCAGTTTCCCCAGCACGCAGAGTGATGGGGAAACTAAGTGACATTAGTATAGAGGTTGACACATCATACATGCTTCTCACTGCCTTATGCATCGCCAAGAAAAATATCCTCATGAACTGGAAGGCCAATCACCCAATATCGGAATCACCTTATAGATCACATTAGCATGGAGAAAATGTCTGCTGTAAAAAAAAACAAATTGACACAATTCCAATCTCTCTGGTCCCCCTTGATCAACTTTATCACTTAATGGGGTGGGTGTGTATTGCCTTGCTGGTCAGGGTCCCATACGGCTGGTAGGTGTGTCTGGGGGTGGGTTGATTCTTAGATGCATTGCGGTGCGGGCGTGGGGGACTTTTTCTATTTTATTTTAAATGTTGGTTGATGGCATGGTGTTGGCGGGGGGGTGGTGGTGCGGCGCTCGGGATGCCTGGGGTGCGGGCTTGACGGGGGGACCGGTGTTTGCCCTGTATTCGGCGTGCAGCTGCTGCGGGGTGGGTAGCCACTCTGCTTGGGTGTCGCGCGGTTGTTGGTATCGGTGCGCGGGTGGTGATTTTGACTCGCGCGCTGTGCGGATGTGGTGGCGCTCGGTGCTTGGCTGCCTCTCTGTGTGTCCTGTGTGTGGGTCCGGGTTGGGGGAGAGGGCGGGCGGCGGGCATGGCGGTGGGCGTTGGCAGGGGGGGATGCTTGTGGTGGGTTTCGGTCTGGTGGTGAACGTGCAGTGTGGGTCACGGTGTAGCCGTGGGTGGGGTCTGTGGTCTCTCTGGCTGCGGGGGGATGGGGGCGGTTTGCGCCGGCTGGCATCTCTCCTGTGCAGCGCATTACTTGGCTGTTGTGTGCCGCTAGTTAGATTGGTAGCGGGGTAGAGTTGGTTGGCTCACCTGTAGGTCGTTATTGGCTTGCGTGCTTGTCGGGGGTTGGGGGCATCAGGTGCGGGCCTGGACTGGGCTGGTGTGCGGCTCTGTCCTGTGTGCATGCTGTGCATCCTGATAATTGCATTTCGGTTCTCTGAGGGGTCTGGCGACTGGTTGTTGGAGGGGTGGGGGACCGGGAAGAAGGTGGGGGGGGTGGCAGTGGGGCTGCCGGAGGGGGGCTGCCGGAGGGGTCCTGGCGAGGACGGGGGATTGTTGGACTTTGGGTTGGGGCTGCACTGACCTGCCTCGGGGGTATGTGGGGGTCTGGTGCTCGGGGCTTTGGAGCCTCTGGGTCTGGGGCGGGTCTGCACACTGGGGGGGCTGGGCCTCCCTGGGCCCGTCCTGGGGATGGGCGGGGTTGTCGCTGACTCTGTGGTGCTGCCGGTGCTAGACGGGCTCTTGCTATAAGCCCTGGGCTGGAGGGACCTGGCGTCCTCCTGCTTAGGGGGGTGAGGGACGGGACTGAATGAATGATGGGGCCAGTCAGGAATCTGGTCTTCTAGCCTCCCTATGACCTCCTTCACCTTTCCCCCTTTGGTCATGTCTCACAACATACACCCTTAGGACCCTGTGGGGCGGGCAGCCTTCAGGGCGTTTGGGGGGTGGGGCTGCTTTATTGTGGCCTTGCACTTCTTCCTCCCCCACTGCCCGCCCCTCAATTTTAATTACACATTAGACACAGAGGGCTTGGGGGGTGGGAAGGGCACGATGGGAGGCTCCACTACCTGACAGTTGTGCGGTGCCTGTGTCACAACTACCCTCCAATTTTAGTTGCACCTTAGTTACCACACACCTTATCTTTACTCCACCATACAACACTTCACAATCCATGACATGCATCCAACACAACACAATACATTTACAGAAGCAGGCAGAGGGGTGAAGGAGTGGGGGAGATTCTCATTGGCCTCGTGTCCTACCCCTGGAGCCCCGGGCGTCGGGGGTGCTGTGGGGTTGGTGACGGCCTTGCCTGATCTGGGGTGGGCTGGGGGGGATCGGGGCTCCCCTATCGTGGGGGCCCGCCCTTGACCTAGGGTTCTGGGGACTCGGGCTTGTGGCCTTTGCTCATTTCTGGGTGGGTGGTGTGTCCCTGGGCCTGGGGGCCCGTTGTCTCCTCTCCTCGCCTGGGCCCTCTTCAGCAGAGGTGAGGCTCCCGCTGCTTCGCCCTGCCAGCTCTCTCACAGTGGGGGCATTCGGGAGTCTTTGGGGCGCATGGCCGGTGTTGTCGGTGTAGGTTTTGGTGCTCCTCCTTGGGGGGTGCTTGACTGGGGGGGGCTGGGCCCCTGTCCGGGGATGAGATCGGCCTCGGGGGCTGCTGTCACTGCCTGCACTATAGGGAGGGATGCCTCTGGCTGGGCTGGGGGACCGTTGGCCTGGTTCTCCCGCGTTATCGCTCCCTGGCGGCAGGGAGCTTCCCGGCATGGCTTTCTGCTGTTCTTCCTTGGGGCAGGGTACAGCCTCCCCAAGACATGCGGTCTGGGGTCCTTTGCGCTTTGGGGGGTCGCAGGGTGCCCTGGCTTCTGGGGGTGGTTGGTCTCTGCGCGGGTTGATCCGATTGCGGTTTGGTGGGCTGCGGTGGGATTGTGGGGCGATTTTCGATGCATCTTGATGCATTATGCTTTTTCCCTGGGTAGGGTCTCTGAATGGCTGCTGGGTGTTTAGTTTGTGCATTGGAGTCAGGGGGAGGCATTTCCTCGTTGGCTTGGAGGGACCCTGGTTTGCTTTGTTGGCCTCAGATCCGTGCTTCCCCATATCTCTGTCGGCCAGTTGTTGGACCCCTCTGGATACTGAGGTATATAGTTAGTTTTCGGGATGTGCAGTGTGGGTGCGGGGCAGGGCTGTGCTCCGGTTTGTTCTGGGTTTGTGCCTGGAGTTCTCGGCCCTTGACGGGTGGGTGGGTTGTTGGTGGCATGCAGCTGAGCTAGTTGATTTTGCCTCATTGCTGGTTTGGCTGGTGTTGCACGGCGGCCGGGGTGTGTGCTGGGCATGGGGGATGTCGGCTGGCGCCAGCGGCCTTAGTTTTTTCCGGCGGTTGGGGGGACGGCGTACTTTTATTGGCGGGTGCACGGTGACCTGTGCGCCGCGCTTGCTACCGGGCTGGGATTTGCTGCTGGTGTTTATCTCCGCTTTATCCACGCTTGTGCTGTGTTGCTTATTTAGTGTGTGTGACTGTTTCTTGTTTTCATTTTTCTCATAGTTGTCTTACTATGTCAGCTGTTCATTGATGCTGTTCGGCTGGTTGTCTTTTACTATTATTATTTATTTTTATTGTTTGTTTTTGTTTGTTTGTTGTGTTTTTCTCCTCCTCCCCCCTCTCTGTTGTATTGCAGGTTTCGTTGCTTTCTGCAATTGGTGTTTTCCACAGCTTTTCCCTGTTGTCCCCACCTTCCATCCCCCTTTCCCCCTTCTCTTACAGGTGTTGTCCTTTCTCTGTGCTGTCTGTTTGTGCCCCCCCATCCCCGTGTCTGCCCCCCTGTCCGGCCCGGTGACAAATCAATACATAATAAAAAAATAAAAAAATAAAAAATAAACTGGATAGTCATGATTTGTATTGCACTGTGAGGGAACTGCAGCAGATTCACCACAATGTTCCATTCAAACCCCAGTCTTTGGCTGTGTTCAAAACGGAAGGCAGTTGCCTCGCTGCCTCTCTACCATAATAGACAGCTGCCTCAGAAGGCATCACTTTCAAGTGAAGGCAGCTCTGTTAACATTGGTTTCGAACACCCTTCTAGGGCAGCACTTACGGCAACATGGGACGTCAGCACGCCATCTTGAATCTCTTCTGGCTGTCAGAAGAGACGCTAGCTTTAGCATCAGCTAACTAGCTATTGCAAAGCAAAATGACGCCTCATACTGAACCAATTTTGTTGGTTACAGTCATGCGCTAATATGATAGTTCAGTGTTTAGTTCTCGCTAGCTTTTCAAAAATCAAAGTGAGAAAACTACTAAAAACTTTTAAAAAACGTTCACCATCGTGACCAGTTTTCAAAAGATACAGTTGTCACAGCCACGCGGCTTTATGGGTAATTCAGTTTCAAAACTGGCCATTACTGGGGCAGCTGGAAAGCGTCTCAGGAGACAGGAAGAGATCGTTCGATCGCGTCTGCTTCTGAACACTTCTGTTCTCTGCACTCTTAATTATTATTATTTATTCCGCCGTTTTTTGGCATCTATCTTCTCCTGTACCGTTTGTCCTACAAACTTGGTTTCAACTTCAAATTGTACATCTTCTTCATGAGATGGGTGCTATGACCTGTGTTGCTGATATCTGTATTGGTTGATTTTATATTAATATTATTATGCATTTAAAAATGAATGTGTTCCTATGGGACTCCTCTTCCAACCTAGCGGGGGTGGAGCTAAACTCCCATGATGCATGGCATTGAAGAAAGTTTTGCTAAAATTTGCAAATAAGTCTCCTATTTGTTTGAAATACAAAACAAATACTTTGTGATTTATGTATTTGTTAAATGTGTCTGCTTAGAAAATAATGTTTTTTGTTGGAAATTGTCATTCTTGTGGTGGTTTACTATTGAAACCAGGAATTGAAGTGCCTGTTTCATTTGATAAAAATGGCTGCATTGATAGCTAGCCTGCAGCCAGGGTTGAGTGGACTCTAGTAGTAATGTTTAGCTGTCTTCTGCTTTGCTCCTCCAGTTCTTCAGCTTGCATTCTCTTTCTCCTCAATTGTGGTGAAGACCTGTGCTTTATATTTTTGTGTTCAGCTGCTCAAGCTGTAACTCAAATTGCCCAAACGACAGCTGAAATTTTAATTTTTTAAGGCAAATGCATCAATAATAGTTCAAAAAGCAGTGTGATCCAATAGCGTAGTGGTATAGAGACAGTCCTCACAGTACCACTTCATGCTCCAGACATTGATTTGATTCACAATATTATATATTGTTTGTGTATATATGTATTATTGTTTTTGTTTGAACTTGATGCTAACAAAATGTGGAGTCCTTACTGACTTTCAGTGGTTACTTTCAAGATTCTATGTGGTTAGTCTTTCTAAATGCAATCATTGTTTACATGATATTAAGTCTTTTACAGCATAATTCTGTGGCTGTTTATTTTATTCTTCAACAGCGGAGTAGACATCACAGAAAATGTGTTTATAAGGAGGCATTTTTTTTTGTCAGAATAAGACACATGATTGACAAAGAAACTTGAAAGCCTTCCCTTCACAGTGTAGCTGAGTAGCCCGGTGGTTTAGGTCTTGCTCTTGCTCTGGATCCAGGGATTGATGGATCAAACCCCGCTCACAGCATGTTAATGAAAAGGGGCAAAACTTAACACATATGTTTGCTGAACATTTGTGCAGCACATCATTGAGTCTCTTAGCTGATGGAGCCGCACATTGCACCGACAGCAGTAGCCATCGCAAAAAATAACCGGCAGCTCTCGCAGGTGGGAGATCGACCATCTGGTGACCTGGTGCAGCCAGAACAGTCTGGTGCTCAACGCTCTGAAGATTGTGGAGATGGTCATGGACCAGGAAGGTCCCAGCCCCACCCTCCCCATCATCCTGTGTGACTCCCCAGTCACCACTGTGGACTCCTTCCGCTTCCTGGGCACCATCATCTCCCAGGACCTCAAGTGGGAGCTGAACATCACCTCCCTCACCAAGAAGGGCCAGCAGAGGATGTACTTCCTGCGGCAGCTGAAGAAGTTCAACCTGCCAAAGACAATGATGGTGCACTTCTACACCGCCATCATTGAGTCCATCCTCACCTCCTCCATCACCATCTGGTTCGCTGCTGCCACTGCCAGGGACAAGGGCAGGCTGCAGCGCATCATTCGCTCTGCAGAGAAGGTGATTGGCTGCAATCTTCCTTCTCTTCTGGACCTGTACTCCTCGAGGACTCGGAGGCGAGCAGGAAAGATTGCAGCTGACTCCTCCCACGCCGGACACAAACTGTTTCAGACTCTCCCCTCTGGCAGGAGACCAAAACCTCTCGCCACAAAAACAGCCTCTACCCGTCTGCAGCTGGCCTCATTAACAAGGCCCGGGTCCCCCACTCCCATCCCCCATTGCAAACGATACATTCACGTTTCATCTCGTGTCGTGCACATACCCGGCACGTCGCACATATTTGTTGTTAATTGTTGATCTTTGTTGTTGTATATTTTTATATTGTCAGTTTATATATTTATATGTACACAATATTCTCTTCCGTTGCGTTACTTCTGCACGACACAGACCCAGAATAATGCACATGTGTATATCTGCAACGTTGTTCTTCTATTCAATATATTTCTGCATTTATTATTTATTTATGTTAACTGTTTGTCTGCGTGTAGCACCTTATCACCACAGCAAATTCCACAGCAAAAACACTACTTGGCAATAAAGCTTCTTCTGATTCTGATGTTCTGATCTGATTCTGATAATGTGGCTTTTTTAAATTTGACATTGATTGGATCCCCTATGTTAAATGACTTTCCAATTTCCAGATACTTTGGGACAACCCCACTTTTTAAAGAGAGTGAGAGGACATGAGTTGATGGCTCACTAAATGGGAATGCTACTTCTTTTTAAAGCTGAGCCTTGATTTCATCATGACCTGCTGCAGAGTGATTAAGGTTCACTATAATATCAAAGACTTCACTGGATGTTGGAGGGTCTAAAATACACACTGTGGGAGAGCAACCAGTAATCGAATCAAATGGACAATCATCTGTACAAACAATTTGTTCTGCAAGATTTCTACCAACCTTGGCAAATAAGTCATTGAGTATACTAAGTATATAATCTGACAGGGCAGAGGATCCTACTGCTACAACAACTCACTCTGCAGACAGTAGACACTGATGATACGCTTTGATTCAGAGGACAGAACATTAAATATTGATGGAAAGGAGGGATCCTGCTGCTCCTGTATCATTAAATACACACTGCTTAAGTGTGTATTTAGTTTATTACAAAGCATGTGTTGGGGAAATCTGTCGGCACCATCAGCGCCACAGAGATGCACTTTACACAGGAAGAAGAAACAATCCATAACAGGAAGATGGGAGAGACAAACCAATCAAACATGCCAACAGCAACATGGCTGAATATTCACACTGTGATCTAATCAGTGTTTAAACTTCAGTCAAACTCATTTCTGCTGTAACACGTAACTATGTTTTTGTAGTATGTGATGATTGTGAAGTGAATAAAACGTTTAAAGCAGAAAGCAAACAGTTAACTATTCTTTTAATAGTTTATCATGAAGCAAAATCCACAATAGTGGCAGCTAATGGGGATTTGAAGAAACAAATAAGTGTCAGGGACACGCTGGTGGACGTGTCACAGTGGGGAATTAAACCCAGGTCTCTCACACCAAAGGCATGTGTCTTATCCACTGTTCCATCACCACCAAACATTGGATGAAATGACTCGGTGTGAAGTGAACTGTCTCTGGTTGTTCTGAACCACTGACTGTTTAAACATTACATTTATATACAGTCTATGTTCTGAAGTAACAGTTACCACCAACTCTGCAGCTCTATGGAGCTTTAAAAAACAACATGTCTGTCAGCGAGCATCTGGAAACAAACAATTTTGTTTTTAATTGCATTTACAGGGAAATATTCACTTCTTTTTTTTTTTACTTATTAAGTCACACATTATTTACAGAAATGATCCAGTGTTTCAGCAGACTGGTGCAGAGTTGCAGTGTAACAGTTAGCTAAGTTAGTATCAGGACAGTAACTTAATGTTAGCTTAAAAGAAGTATTGCTTTGTGTGATATATCAAACTCAACTGTAACAGTATAATATTGTAAAATAACTTCTGATCTGTGAAATGCTTTCCCAGTTTGCTTGGTTTTGCCAATTGCTTCACTAGATATCTAAAAGCAGCAGAGACTTCAAAGACTTTTATTTGAACACGATGCAGCATCTACGTGAATGTATCTATGTATTGTGACTAACTAGTGCTGAAACTAGCCCTGAAAAACAAATATTTTACAAAAACCTTTCAAGGTCAAGTCTTGCCTATAGTCGTGTGATAGTACCTCAAAACTTATGTACATGTGGACATGTGAGTGTAGTTTTAACACAGTGAGTAAACTCTGCTTTAAAGGTGCAGCTGATCACCTGTTCATCATCACTCCAGCACAGAGTCTCTGACCTCAGATCTGTTTTCATTAAAACTTTCTTTCCTTTCACATATTTATATTTATCTTTATATGTTGAAATTTGAATCATAATAGGCTGTATATTAACTTATTGGGAGAAAACTGGTAGTTCTATATGAAATCAGACCTTGAACACTCCCATATCGTCAAAATGGTATGATCCTTGTTTCATAACGCTCCTGTGAAGATTCGACGGTGAGATTGACTGTCGAGTCAGGCTCCGCCCATCGAACCATCGACTATTCGGGGTCAGCCCAAACAAAAAGGCGCAGAACTTTGCTGAGACACTTTGTGTGTCCGGGCCTTTAGACAGAAGACAAACTCACTCAGACGAGCTGAACGGGAGGCTGCTGCTTCCAAACTGAGAGATCATAGATCTCATAGATAGATCATGGATCTCTCAGGGTTTGGGTTAAGGCTGGGGAATAGAGTGAAGCTCCACACTGTTCCTAATGTCATCTGATGTACTTTTTTTCAGGTTTAATGTTTCTTACAAATTCTTATTTAGTGTTTTTATTTCATCCATAACCATCATGTACTACGGGGCCTGGGGCAGAATAACAAGCTCATTTTAAAGGGTGGTGGTGGTGCATAGGTAAGATGCTTGCCTTTGGTGTGAGAGATGTGGGTTCATTTCCCACTGTGAGACATCCACCATTGTGTCCCTGACACTTAACCCCTAGTTGCTCCAGAGGCATGCACACTCTGGCATGTTTAGCAATTGTAAGTCGCTTTGGATGAAAGTGTCAACTAAATGTAAATTTTAATTTTACAGAACAAATCATTTGTTTAAACAAGAACAGGACATCCTGGAGGTCAGCTACACGTTTTTTTTGTGATCGTCTGCATTTATTTAATGTGTTTTTCTAAAAGGTGTGTCTGGTGTGACATCACAGTGCCTTCTGTAGATATAAGTAGTGAAGTTGTGAGAGTGTGACAGACTGAAGGAGAAGCAGCAGTTTGTTTCCTCTGAAGGTGAAGCCGCAACGTCTCCTCAGTTCAACCTGCAGGTGAGTTCAGACAGGTAAGCATCCAACCAGGAGACATTACACATGTCTGATAAATCAGCTGTGTGCAGTATTATTCTCAGCTCCTCCAGGATCTCACAGAGGCTTTGGACAGTTTTTTACCAAAATGACTGAATTAGCAAAACATTGAGCTGAACTTCATAAACATTTAGTCATGTTGCAATAATTTGCAATATTTAAATATTGCATCTCAATTAAAAATGCAACTGTTTTATGAACTTATATATAATCATGTGTGATATTAATATCGTGTAAAAATTCTTGGGCCAGATAAGAAAGCTTGAACTTTTACCAACATTTTTATTATCAACAAATACAGACACCAATTAGAATACAAAAGTTCCACCGGAGTGTGTCAGAGATCGGTGCAAAATAGAGCCCCATTCTGTTACCAGAACAGAGACCTGAGTCGACATGAAAACCATGTAACGACTGACTTTCACCTCCATTTGGACCTCCTTTTATAGCTCTGTTTCTTGGCTTCACATCATCTCTTGGCTCTCTTTCCTACTGCACCTGGGTCTGGGAAATTCCCTGACTGCCTGCTCCTCCTCTCTGTGTCTTTTGCATGCACTCCGCTTGATCATGCCATTTCTTCCATAACCTGACTTTTATGGAATAATCTGGTTTTGTTTGTGCTCCGGGCTAGAAACAGGATATTCTTACTGTCATGGACTATATTGATGTATGTTTTGTAATACAATTTTCACAAAATCTGCTTCCATATTTTCCTTTGTAAGTGTTTTTGATGCTATCTTACTGTGCTCCCTCCCTTTTCTCCCAAAGCACACGAGCTTGCTCACACACACACACATGTGCTACTGCTGAGCCTGGGCAGGAAGGAGCACATACACTCAGAGCTGTAGAGTTCCCCTTCGAGTGACTAGAGCCGTGGCTAAGCTCAACATCAACTGGCCACGGGAGGAGCAGACACCACAGGCTAGTGGTAGCTTGATGAAAGGTTTCTTAAGCACCACACGCCACCTCCACGCCGGTCTCTGCCATTCTTTCCTGATTTACATGATGAACTGAGTAAATCATGGGGCAGACCCTTCTCTACATGGCTTTCCACACCCCGATCACTGAACTACAGTAATGTGATGGGGGTTAGGGACCGTGGTTATGGGAGGATGCCTCGGGTGGAGGATGAGCTTGCGAGCTATCTCTCCCCTCGACTTGCGTCCTCCCTGGAGAAGCCGGCATTACCATCCAAACCATGTCGCACCACATCCACGCTTGTGGGGAAGGCGTACATGGCAGCGGGCCAGGCAGGTGCGAGCTTGCACACCACGGTGCTTCAAGCCTACCAAGCCAACCTGCTACAGGAGATGGTTCAGAGGGGGGGTCCCTCCGAGGAAGATCTGGCGGAGCTTCGCAGAACCACGAAGCGTTAGACGCAGTGCGAAGCATTTCCGCCAGTACCTCCCTCGCCGGTCTGGACCCAAGGCAGCTGAGGCTGCCAGGCGTAGGTCCCTTCCCTCTACGAGCTCCTACGGAGAGGAGGGAAGCAGAGTGTCGCTTCTCGGGGGCCCCCCGAGGAGCTGGGGCAGCGAGACGGCGCTCTCACCCTCAGCCGTCTGAGAGACGCGATCTGAGGACCGTCATCCAGTCCCGACGGAGCTCAGGGAAGACCGGGGTAGGGGAGTCTTTCTCCCCTCCCGCACCCCCCCCCCCCCCCCCGGAGGCCGACCGAGGTCCCCTCCGCCGTGGCAACAGGTGATGTTATCCCGCCGTTTACACGTTCAGGACGCACCTGCCACCACCGAGTCCGCGCCGTACTGCCTGCCCCGAGGGTCTGCAGGCGGACGGCATCCCGACTCACTCACCGTGGATCTTCGGCGGCTCCCCCCTGCCGTTCTGGGGCTTCAGGGGTCCACCAGAAGATCACACGAGACACCGACCACCAGCCCAGAGAGGCTGGTTCCGTTGGCAGACTTTGCAGACGCTTGGCGGAGCCTGACGAACATTTCTCCGCGGGTCCTGCGCACTGCCATAGATGGGTATCGACTACAGTTCAAAACCCGCCCTCCAAATTCAACAGAAGAGAGGGGGTGGTTTGGACTGTGGTCCGCCCGGAGCAAGGTCCGGTGTTGGGACAGGAAGTTTGTACTCTGCTGAGGAAAGGGGCCGTGGAACGTGTCTCCCCCCAGACAGAGACGCCGGTTCTACAGCCGGTACTTCATAGTCCCCAAGAAGGACGGAGGGCTGCGTGCCCTATTTTGGATCTGCGGGTTCTAACCGGTCTCTGAGGAGATTCAGGTTAAAGATGCTCATCATCCCCGCCACCGTGACGCACATCCAATCTGAGGATTGGTTCGTCACGATAGATCTAAAGGACGCCTATTTCCAGGTCTCCATCCTTCCTTCTCACAGGAAGTTCCTGAGGTTTGCCTTCGGGGGTGTGGCTTACCAGTATCGGGTTCTTCCATTCGGCCTGGCACTTCCCCTAGCACATTACATACAAGTGTATGGATGCAGCACTGGCCCCGCTGAGGCTCCGGGGCATCCGGATTTCAACTTCATCGACGACTGGCTCATCCTAGCCCAGTCTCGAGAGTTGGCAGTTCGGCATCGAGATGTCGTTCTGGCTCGTCTGCGGCGTTTAGGGCTGAGGCTCAACGCAGAGAAGAGCGTGCTGGCGCCCACCCAACGGGCTACGTTCCTAGGGGTTGCATGGGATTCGACAACGATGCGGGCACAATTGTCTCCGGCACGTGTCGACACCATATTGGCTGCCGTGAAAGGGGTGAAGTTAGGCCACGCCATCACTATGAAACACTTTCAACGAGTGTTGGGTCTCCTGGCGGCTGCGTCCAGCGTAATACCATCTGGACTGCTGCACATGAGACCCCTGCAGTGGTGGCTAAGGAACAAGGGTTTTTCCCCGAGGGGAATCCTCTCCGTCTGGTTTGGGTTACGCACAAGTGTCTTCGTTCCCTATCAGTTTGGAAGGAAACTTGGTTCCTGTCCCAGGGGCCCGTGCTGGGAGGGTCTTGTCGCCGGCTGGTTCTTTCGACAGACGCCTCCCTCACGGGCTGGGGCGCGGTCATGGACGGCCGCTTTGCAAGGGGATCCTGGCAGGTGCATTGATCCGAGTGGCATATCAACTGTCTTGAGATGTTGGCGGTGTTCCAGGCTCTAAAGAGTTTCCTGCCCGATCTCCAAGGCCACCACGTCCTGGTTCGCTCCGAGGAGAACAACACAGCGGTGGTGGCCTATCTGAATCACCAGGGCGGTCTGCGCTCGCGCCCTCTGGACAGACTGGCGCGTCAGATCCTCCTGTGGTCCCAGCAGAGGTTACTATCGCTCAGGGCGATGTATCTCCTGGGGACGCAGAATCAGGGAGCAGACCTGCTGTTGAGGCAGGGGCTGAGGCCCGGGGAATGGAGACTTCACCCCGAAGTGGTTCGAGCCCCATAGACGTGGATCTGTTTGCGTCTCAAGAGACTACGCACTGCCCGCTATGGTTTCTCTCGTTCCTCCAGCCCCGTTGGGTCTGGACGCCATGGTACATTCGTGGCCGAGGCTACGTCTGTACGCTTTTCCCCTAGTCGCTCTGCTCCCGGGGTTCTGGAGCGGGTCCGCCAGGACTATGTCGGCCTACTGCTCGTAGCCCCGTTCTGGCCAACCCGGGTGTGGTTCTCGGACATCATGTCGCTCCTGGACGGCCCGCCGTGGCGGGTCCCTCTGACGAGAGACCTGCTGTCCCAGGTGCAGGGCTGGGTTCTTCACCCTTGCCCCGCCATATGGCGACTGTGGGTCTGGCCCCTGAGGGGGCACAGTACCTAGAGGCGGGTCTAACAGCCAGAGCAGTCGAGACCTTCCTGAGCTCCAGGGCCCCGTCCACACGGAGGATGTACGGCCTGAAGTGGAGTGTTTTCTCCACTTGGTGTAGGGAGCGGTCGGTGGACCCTGTTACCTGCCCGGTGGTTCAGGTACTTGAGTTCCTCCAGGACCGGTTCTCTGCTGGTCTTTCCCCTTCCACCCTCAAGGTGTACGTGGCAGCTATTTCATCTTTCCACACCCCTCTGAGGGAGGGGTTCTTGGGGAAACTTCCCTTGGTTGTACTTTTCCTCCGTGGTGCCCGGAGGATGAGACCTGCGACTCGGTCCAAGGTTCCCACTTGGGATCTGGCAGTGGTTCTTGGGGCGTTGGCTGAGGCCCCCTTCAAACCCCTGGAGTCAGCTGAGGCTAAGCACTTGACCCTCAAGATGGCCTTTCTCCTTGCTATCACCTCTCTGAGGAGGGTGGGGAGCTCCAAGCGCTTTCGTTTCCCCGCAAAGCCTGGAGTTTGCCCCGGGGAATATTAGGGCTATCCTGCACCCTCGTTCAGGATACATCCCTAAAGTGCCTTCTTGTGCGGCAGGGTCCACAGTGCTGCAGGCATTTCATCCTCCACCTCATGTGACGGCGGAGGACGGGAGACTTCATCTGCTCTGCCCTGTCAGAGCACTGAGTATTTACACTCTGAGGTCCTCCCGTTGGAGGAAGGCTGACCAGCTGCTAGTGTGTTTTGGGTCTCCCAGGGCCGGGCTCCCTGCATCCAAACGTAATTTAAGCAACTGGATTGTTCAGACTATTTCCCTGGCCTATCAGGTGCGCGGTTTGCCTTCACCTATGGCTGTGAGGGCTCATTCTACCAGAGGCAAGGCGGCCTCTCGAGCCCTCCTTTCCGGGGCCTCTTGCAGGATGTTGTTTAGCGGCTGGCTGGGCCACTCCGCACACATTCGTTCGGTTTTACAGTCTTGACCTTCCTTCGGCACCTGGCACTCGTGCGCTCTCCTCTTAGTAGTGCCACTTTATTGCACACAGGGGCAGGCGGGGTTTTCGGCACGGTTTAGTGGGTATCTCGTTCCCATAGTGTCGTAACCGACGCAGTTCGAGTTCCCTCGAAGGGGAACGTCTCGGGTTACGTATGTAACCCTGGTTCCCCGAGAAGGGGAACGAGAGACTGCGTCGGTCCGCCGCACCTCTCTCCCCGCCTGAAGCGCCTGCTTCATAGTTTAAGCTAATGATGAGTGTGTACAGGTGTGCTTTATACTCCTCCGGTTATTCCGTCACACCTTACCGTTCTAGCAACAGGCCAATAGGATTGGAGTGATTTCATTCACGTTCAGACCTGCTTCGCCTAGAGGCGTTCCCATAGTGTCGTAACCGACGCAGTCTCTCGTTCCCCTTCTCGGGGAACCAGGGTTACATACGTAACCCGAGACGTTTTCACACTGTGATCCTAACTTTACACTATAAAATAACACTTTAAATGATGACAGTGTAGACCACCATTGCTCTAGTAATTAATGATAACAATTTAGGCTATAATGCTCCAAAATAATTCATAACAATACTCCCAAATACTGATGAGTTTTGGTTGAGTATGTGTTGATTCCTGAGTGACTGCAGATCGTCTGTAGAGCTGCAGACTGTGGTTGTATGAAGTGATGGTGGTGAAGTCTGTCAACATGTCTGTAGTTTGTGATGCTGCAGAATGTGTTTGATTTAACTGAGAGGTGACTCTAATATTCTAAAAATCCTATATTACCATGAAATAACAATTCTAAATCACAGAAAGACTTTGAACCCTGATAAATTCTATTCAACAGTCGGTGTCATGATTTGTATCTAATGCAGTTTTGTGAGGGAAGTTATTACTGTCACTCCCAGCTTAGTGTATTGGGGAGTGACGGAGCTACAACCTAAACACCAAATTTAAATTCTACTTATTCTGCATTCACATAATAATCTGTTCCATGTGAGTTCAGTGACGAAACAAATATATTGTTGCTGTAATTTCAGAGCATCAGACGGATCCACATCAGCAGTTTCAGCAGAAATCTGACAATGAAGGTGAGTTTGTGAACTGATATTTTACAGATCTCAAAGTCCTGTTAAACTGTGAAGAGGCTTGTGATATCGGTAGCTTAGATGGTTGCTACAGCAACAACCCAGGCAGATAATTATTGTCAGTTAGCTCCACCTTAGAGGTGTCTTTGCCCACACCGCCATGAAACTAGAGGCCAAACTGTTAAAACAGTGTGTAAGAGTCAAAGCTCAGTCTGAACGACAACATGTGCTCTGTTCCAGCTGGTATCAGTCGTCGCCACGTTTCTCAAAATGGAGCTGCCAATGATAAGAGTTGGTTTCTCAGCGGATGTGTCGCTGAGTGGGGAAAATCTGACGTGAACAGGTTGGTGGTTGCCCGTGGGCTTTGAATGCTTACGACTATCCCTCTTTCGGACATTCAGCGAGCCACCCCTTCCTGGCTGCTCAGGAGATGCCGGGGGACGTCTACCACAGGCTAACTCAGGCCGTTCCACACCGACTACCAGGGACTGGCTAGCTACAGTAGCTAAAGACTGATCTACCAAGGTGCGGAGCCGGACTTCTAAATCACTGAGCCTCGCCTCCATGTCTACAAATAAACTACACTTATTGCACATACCATTACCGCTAAAGGAGGCAGAGGAGTAACTGAACATCTGACACACCGAGCAGGAGAAAGTAGGAGAGGGAGAGGGAGAAGGAGAAGCCATCGCTAGCTGCTGAGCTAATATCACTAACGGCTAAGCTAAAGTACTGTAACAACCATGAGATAACTAAAAGATGGAAAGAAGTGTGAGTGCTTAGGCAAAATTACTGTAAGAATAAGTGTTTAGCAGACAGTTGGCCGCTGTAATCTAACAAATTTAACTGGTATTTTGCGAGAGCAGCACAGCACGCTAACAACACACAAGCACCGGAAACGGAAATGAGTCAACATGCTTACCGCAGTACGTCAGCAACGTCAGCCCATCAAATGTATTTAATCACAAACATGGTAACATTGTAAGTAGAAGTAGAATTGTAAGTAGAAATGGTATTTATTTTGTTTATTTTAATTGTGGAGTTAGATTAGTCCTTTTAACTTGTTTTATTTCTAAATCACAGTACTGTGACTCCATTGTGAATTGTTTACAACAGTGAAGTTGCAAAATTGGACTGCATCATAATGCATTATGTGTGTGTTTGCAATCTCACTTAGAGTGTTGAGGTGAATCCAAAAAAGGAATTGTCTGCTGAAATGCTTTATTGTGTGTTGTGGGGAAGATGTGGACTGGTAAGTAGTTTTGCATTAATCACTGAATACACACTGCATATTCTAGTTTTTAAGCTCATAAACATGGTCTCAGGTCCTATAAAAATACTCATACTATATATGTACATTTGCCTAAATCTTTTATATTTGTCCAAGCATCATTGGACCCACATTAGGCTGGTACTCCTTAATGCTTCCAATGTCCCCACAAGTAACACATTCATTTAACCTAGCTTGGGCTAGCTTGGACCATGTTGGCTTAACATCACTCTGCAACTGTGACAATCAAAGTGATATGAACCGCCTTTAATTAGGAAGTACTTTGCATTTTAAATGCCATTAGTTTTATTTGCCAAGTATGTGTACACGTATGAAGAATTTGACTCTTGATTGTGCTCAGTGAATTTGTCAGCATTGTGGTCCACCAGTGGACATGTGTTGTCTGCATATTGGAAAAGTTTTCCCTTGGAAGGACAATCCAAAATGGAAGTTTTCGTATTAGCTGTCTTCCACTATACAATTATAAATAATCCAGTTGTGTTGTCATGAAAAAACTGACCACATAACTTTTTTTGTGCTGGTTGATATTTGTGTATTATATTTTGTATATGCAATATTTGTCACTTCAGAGCAGATGGAGCAGTGAAAGCCTGGTCATCCAATGCATATTGTATCCAAATATCTCACTGTGGAAAGTGTCTGTCTGTAGCTAGATTCTGAAATTAATGAAACATTATAAATTTAACATTGTAGTGAATCTTGGTTGAAGTATGTATACTACTGTATTTATATTAGAATGATTTAATATTTTTTGTCACAGCTTGTGATCAAGTCAAGTTGCTATGAAAAAAAATATTTGAAAGAACTGACTGTAAGTAAACAACAAACGTAACCTATTGGCCTCAGGTGAAGATCCCAAACGACCCCACTGAGGTAAATAGCTGAGTTTCCCTGCCAGTCAGTCAGAACTGAAGAAGTCCTTTGGATGAGGGACGAAAAATCTTCCAGTATCTTCAACCAAGTCCAGTTGCCCTTGACTTTAACCTTCGGTGGATAACTATGACCTGGATGACTGAGAATCTTCATAGATGACTGTAAGTAAAGTATTTGCTGGACTTTGCAAGTCATTACATTTCTAATTACTAGACCTTGCTTTTGGAGATTTGATTGGGAGAATTTTTTGTTTACATATTTTATATAGACAGATGTATCATGGCAGTGATGTCATCAAGGAAGAGGAGGATCCTCTCCAGCCACCACGTAACATTGGGATTATGAGTTGCCATCAGTTCCATATGCATGTGCCATGTTGTTTGGCCTCATTTATGCTCTAAACTTGAGCTATCTGAGTTAGGTAAAATACACCTTTGATGGACTGCAGAAAATATTCTTGGACATAGAACCCAAGTTCAGACCCGAGTGTCAAGCTCTAAATAATGGATTAATCAAAGAAAGACATATAGATACAGGATATGTTTTATTCTGTTATAGCTTGTATTAAAAAATATTACAGGATAATGGAAGGGGCCATTGACTTAAATAAGAGACAAAAAGACTTTAATTCAAAACTGGCCTTTATGATTTTCTCTGTTAACAGTTGATTCTGTGGTGTAAATATTGTGGTACTTCAACACTTAAAATGTTTGTATTTTATTTTTTTCAGTAAAAGTGATGCATAGTTTTAAAAAAGACAACATCATCACCATGAACATTAAGGCTGTTTGAAGAGAATATTCATGTTTTTTTTTTTTTTAAAGAAACTTAACTAAATTAAGCATTCACTGACAAAATGTTTTTTGGTTTTATCGTAACTGAAGTAATGCAAATTTAGATTTTATTTATGGTGAAATTTTGTGTTGAATTACAAATTTAAGTTGGCTAAATTTGATTAAATTGCTTGTAACAAATCACAGCACTTTAATTAGTTTAGTCCTAAGTAAAAATTATACGTGGATGTTATATTAAAAAGTAGGTTATGCCAAAATAAAAATTTATGTTGTACCAAAGTAAAAACAATGAATCATGGTCTCTATGTTAAGCAATAGATGAAAGTGATGTAACCATTATAGTCAACCATCAAAATCAAGTAATATTTTGATTGAAATTAAATTAAACTTAAATTTAAAAATTAAAAATATAGTTTGAGAAAAAGTAATAAATTTAGCTGTAACAAATCACAGTAATTTTTTTAGGTTGGTTTAAAGTATAATTTTTTTCGGTGCAGGATGATTGAATGAAATATTTATTTATTGATTAGACATGCTTTTGATATTTATTTTGGATAAATCGGTTTGTTAATTGAGTAATAGGGAGAAAAGAATTTCTTTAGAATACCCCAAAGAGAGATGGAAAAAGGGCGGCTGTGGCTCAGGAGGTAGAGCGGGTTGGCCGTTAATCGGAAGGTTGGTGTTTCAATCCCTGGCTCCCCCTGGTTGTGTGGAAGTGTCCTTGGGCAAGATACTGAACCCCCGAATTTCCCCTGGCGGCTGTTCTGTCAGTATGAAAAGACTAGAAAGGCGCTATACAAGTATGGAGCATTTACCAAATTAGTCGATTTATCAACTAATCAAAAAAATAATTGTTAGATTAATCAATTTGAAAAATAATGTACAGCCCTATTCCAGATTGTTGCAATGGATTTCAGTTTTAGTAAAAGATCTCACGAAAAAGAGATTTTCTTACACTTTCTTAAGAAGAGGGGTACCTTTACCCATAATGCCACTGTGGCAAACAGTGGTGATGGATAAATGAATGCTTGTCAAAGACCTACTACAGTCAGAAAATCGAATGACTTCCGTCACTGCAAGTTTTGTCAAGGGCTGTATGCAAGAGATAGTCTATGGAGACGTGAGAAATTGCAAGTCTGTTGAGGGGGAGCCTCAAGTTGGGCAAAAACTTATTCACATTGACATAACAAAACCTGATACATTACCATGTAAACATGTTGAATAAGTCTTTTCAGGTTTTCTTAACAGTGAGCAGGACTATTAAATTCATTCTTATGTTTTAGTGTTTTTATTGTACACCTATGCTTCTAATGCAGACAACATATTTAACAGCAGCCAAATTACAGATACACACCTTATTTTGTGCATTACTGAGTCTTTATGAGTCATATAAAACTGAAAATTTAATGTGTATCTATGGCCTTCAAAATTCACTTAAACATGAAATGCCTGTGTTTGTTGCTATGGCCTCATAAGTCACAAAAACCTAAACATGTCCTCATATGTAACATGAAAATCAGGTCTGCCCAAAATATAGCCGTAGACCAAATCTCAACAGATGGATCTATTCCTTTAAGTATTGGTGGAAAATACTTTGAATACCAGGTCTGGTGGACCTTGGGAAAGGCATGTCCTGATATTTCATGTTTTTGTCTTAAGTCCTGATATATCATGAATACACGTGTGTGTGTGTGTGTGTGTGTTGGTTTTGCTATACTTGTGAGGACCAACTATTGAGAAACAACCTATTTTGTGAGGACATTTTTTTATTGTGAGGACCACCCAGCATTTTAATTCTGAAATAGCCTCCTGAGGGTATATACATCATGCTCTGTAAATTTCAGCAAAAGTCCTCACAAGAATAGTAATTACGGAAAGTGGTGTTTTCCCATGTGATCGTGAGCTCCCCCTATAGTACACACTTGTGTGCTGCATCAGCCATCCTGGGAGGAGGAGTCTGAGGGAGAGGGATTTTTCTGATTGGATGGCTCATTGCCTAGCTGGGGGATTTTTCTGATTGGTCACTTCAGTCACATGTCTACACTGTGGAGGGAAGTGCAGATAGAGTTGCAGGGTGACTCACAAAGGCCTGTGATCAGCCAAATCTCAACCATGAAAACCTATTAACTCAAGTACAAACATATCAATGACCAGTTCACACAATTAATGATATTAAATAAACTTATAATTTACATTATCATTAAACAATTAAATGATCATTATTTAATTTCTTAAGGGGATAATGAGCTTTTTACTTCTGCAGTGAACAGAAATAAACAGTGGAATAAAACTTAAATTTAAAGTATGAAAATAGATTTTAATTTCTAATTTATGAGAATTTGTACATAATGTGGGCATCTTTACGTTTACTGTTAATTTTGACAGTTTTTTATTTAGTTATTCTGTTGAAGTCTGAGTCTTAAGAGTTTTGATTTGTGTAAATTTGGATTGGAATATGGAATATGAAGTGAATATTTAATACACTAATTAATGTTTGATTAGGATTAATTTGCTAATTTGTTGGCCCAGTTGAGGAAACTTCAGTTTAAGGTTTAAATGTATACAATCTAAGTAATAAAGGTAAGGACAGCTGCAAATGTTACCAGGTGAAACAGCCTAGTGTCTGCTTTCTCTATATGCATAAACATTGTGTCTTGTTAGAAAGAAGGAATTTTCTAGTATTGGATGTGATTGTGTAGTTTTATTTTTCTTTTGTGATTAAAGTATAATGGTTACATCACTTTCATCTTATTCTGAATGCATTTCCTCTGCATATTCCAGTTGCTTATTTTTACTAACGTCTCGTCATTCCAGATGCTGCTATTTCTCACCTACCAGTTGTTATCATTGTTTTTCCTGCCCTAGCCCATCACATATAGTCTCCAGCCCTCTGACCCACTCATTAGTTTTTCTAACCCTGTTTTTTCTTGACCTGTTTGTATGCATGACATCTTGCCTGTTCATCTATACCTACAATATACCTTTTGTAGGTCTATTCAAAAGTTAGTGGAACATGTCCATCATTAATGTGATGAACCTGGTGGTTACTCGTCTTGGGGCACCTGTGTGAACTCAGTGGTGGTGGTAATTTTGTGGACTACCATGGACATACCAGAATTGGATAACATTTTTTAAAATTTTAAGTACTAATAAAACACACACTTGTGTAAATGATACTTTTCCTGAGACTAAATGCAAATATTAGTATAATGTAAAAAAATCAACATCAATCAACATCAAATAGCTCTAATGCTTGATGACCAACTTTCATGTCCAATATAACAATTTAAATACATTTTGAATCAACTTTTTTCATTTGATATTGTTAATAAATGTATCATGTCACTGTTAAAACAGCAGATCAACATGTTTTAAATAATAGTTATTATGCACTGAAGTTGTGTCCCACAACATGCATGCAACCCACAACCGAAATCTATTTACCTGGCAGAGGAAGAGAAAAAAACATTAAGTCACATGAGGAAATTTCACCATCAAGCCATTTGCTATTTGCTAACGCTACGGATAGACCAAAGGTAAGACCTCTTTTCTATTTTTCATATTTTTCCAATCTTTTCAGCATAGACTGAGTGTTCTACTCAAACCAATGCAACCCCGTTACTCTTATTATCAGAATAAGGGAAAATAATTTTAAAGTTTTCTTTCTTTATATACCTAAGTTGAGTTTGTTGTGACAGTATCATTAAATTCCAGAGCTAGCATCTTTGGGGCGGCTGTGGCTCAGGAGGTAGAGCGGGTTGGCCGTTAATCGGAAGGTGGAAGTGTCCGTGGGCAAGATACTGAACCCCGATTTGCACCTGGCGGCTGTTCCTATAGTAAATTTAAATGTGCTTGTATAACTCAGCATTTATATTATGTTGACACCAGGTAGCCTAAGCATGGTTACCTGGATGGAATTAGTAACTCAAAATTAACTCATATATGGTTAAATCATGTTCAGATAATTTTCAATATGTTGATTTACTGAGTTCATGCGCACCATTTAACGCTGCTAAAAAGCAGAGGTGCTACATGGCCAGTTTGATGCTGATGAACAGATGAGACAGCAGTACAGTTAGTTAGATGAATAAATTCTGTAAAACTTTCATATATTTTAGATTCATTACATACAAAGTGAAATATTTCAGGCTTTTTTTTTGTTTTAATGATGTTTGATGATAGCGGCTTACTTCTCGTGGAAATTAAAAATATTAGAATATAAGAGTAAAGAATGTATAATATAGAAATGTCGACCTTCAGTTTACACAACCACAATCATGGGGAGAACCTCTGACTTGACAGTTGTCCAGAAGACAATCATTGACCCCATCCACCAGGAGGGTAACCACAGAAGGTCACTGCTGAAAGGGCTGGCTGTTCACAGAGTGCTGGATCAAAGCATATTCATGGAAAGTTGACTGGAAGGTTAAAATCTAGCAGGAAAAGGTGCACAAGCAACAGGGATGACTGCAGCCTTGAGAGGATTGTCAAGCAAAGCAGATTCAAGAACTTGGTGGAGCTTCACAGGGACTGAGGCAGGAGTTATCAAGATCCACCAGGCTCAGACGGGTCCAGGAAATGAGCTGTAAGAGTTGCATTTCTAGTGTCAAGCCTCTCCTGAACTAGACACAACAGATGAGTCTTACCTGGGCTAAAGAGAACCAGAACTGGACCGTTGCTCAGTGGCCCAAAGTTCTCTTTTGAGATGAAAGTAAATTATGCATTTCATTTGGAAATCCAGGTCCCAGAGGACTAGTAGAGAGACACAGAATCCAAGTAGCTTGAACTCTCTACCAAGAGATTTTAGAGCACTTAATGCTTCATCTGCTAACAAACTTTATGGAGATGCTGATTTCCTTTTCCAGCAGGACTTGGCAACTGCCCACAGGGCCAAGCCCCATAGAGAATCTATGGGCTCTTGTCAAGAGGCAAAAGAGAGACACCAGACCAACAACAATACAGACGAGCTGAAGCCCACTATCAAAGCAACCTGGGCTTTCATAACACCCCAGCTGCTACAGGCTGATTGTCTCCATGCCATATAGCATTGATGCAGTAAGTCATGCAAAAGGAGCCCAGACGAAGTGCTTAGTGCCTAATTTAACCTTTTTCAGAACTTTTAAACTTTTCAGAAAGTCGGCAGTTCTGTATTTTACATTGCTTATTGTGATATTCTAATATTTTGAGAGGTGTAGTTTTGATTTCCATGAGCTGTAAATATCAAGATTAAAACAAAAAAGGCCTGAAATATGTCACCCTCTGTGTAATCTAGAATATATGAATATGAATGAATGTGAATATGAATGTGAATATAAATCTAGAATATATGAAAGTTTCACTTTTTGACTTATGGGAAAAAATAACTTTTTCACAATATTCAAATTTTCTGAGATGCACCTGTATCTCATAAGCTGTGTCTTCTCTTCACCAAAAGGACTTGTCACACACAAAGACTCAAATCAAGAGATCATCCAGGACTGAGGCTCCATCCAAACTACTATGTGTTTGTTTTAAAACACAGACCTTCTGCTCGTTTCTGCAGATAGCAACCAACAGAATATCCTTCCAATATTTATGCTTGAAAATAAATTACGATTATGTCAAGTAGCTAGCAACTGGTCGGCGTTAGCAGGGAAGCTAACATTATCTAATTTGCACCAATTAAAACACAAAATAACATGTTTTGTAATCATGTTGCACACATAAACGTGATAGCGTATGTAAGACAATGGATTTTCACAGGAAATCTGACCAGTCCTTTATATATAAAACAGTAGGCTTATATAGGCTGTTGTAGGAAACTGAGAAACTTGGTGAATGCCTCAAACTTTAGGTGAGGTTACAACCTGTTCATATATAGGCAATAAAAATGTAATAAATATATTTAAAAATTTTAGAAAAACTCCACAATGCTCCTTTTAAACGGTGTGTAGCTGACATAAACGGTTACAGCTGTCGTGGTGGTCTTAAAAGATATTAAAAAGGTCTTGAAAAAGGTCTTAAAAGGTAGTGAATTTTACTTCTGGATTCCAGTATATACCCTGCTGTTTACACCGGCACGCGCATGCCAAGCGTAAGTGATAGGCTGCTAGATGTGCGTTTTCAGTCGCATAGACAGAGATCAATTCTGATCTGCAGCTAAATCACTGGTGTGAACAGAGAAATAAAAATTTAATTGTGTGGATGTAGCCTGAGAGAAATGGAAAGCTTGTTTGCTATAAGTTTATTCAGGAAGACAATAGTGTTTGGTGTGATAATTAAATTTTTCCAATATAGATGTAGTTCATAATGTCTGATGTTAATTTCCCTCTGTTACAGAGCTATCCAGAAGCCAAGGCCTGATCAAAATGATCCTTGTGATGCAGACCAAAGTCAAGAGATCATCCAAGACTGAGAGTAAGCTTGTTTGTTGCCAATAAAGAATCACCTTGTACACTCTACATACTACATACACCCTAGCACCCTGGCTGTGTGCATGTACTATTTGAACTGCCTTAACTTGTTAACCGTACCACCCTTGGGCCCTTACAAGCCTGTCAAACATTACAACATTGTTTAAAACATGATATTTCAGGTAATATTGTAAATGGTGCCCAAGGGACACGATTTAGGGGAAGTGCGGTTTCCAAGTTTGTATTTTCAACCTCAAAAGAAAGCTGCAGAGCTCCAATCTGAGTTCCCCTTTGAGGGAACTCGAACTGCATCAGTTACGACACTACGGTAACGCCTCTAGGCGCAGCAGGTCTGAACGTGAATGAAATCACTCCAATCCTATTGGCTTTTTGCTAGAACAGTAAGGTGTGATGGAAAAACCGGAGGAGTATAAAGCACACCTGTACACACTCATCATTAGCTTTTTTCTATTCAGCAGGCGCTCTCTATGTTGTTTGAAGAAAGCTCCAGTCCTACAAGCAGTGTGTCTTACCTGAAGAAGAAGTCTACCAGCATGTCCGGCAACCAGATGTACAGAAGGTGTGTTTTTTCTTGCCTTCGGTACATCACGGATGGAAATTCTCATGAGATGTGTGTCTCATGTTTGGGGATGGAGCACGCCCGGGGCTGCCTACGGAGAGGAGAGGAAGCATAGTGTCACTTCTCGGGGGCCCCCCCTACCAGCTGGGGCAGCGAGACGGTGCTCTCACCCTCAACCTTCTGAGAGACGTGATCTGAGGACCATCATCCAGTCCCGAAGGAGCTCAGGGAAGACCAGGGTAGGGGAGTCTTTCTCCGGGGGGTTTCGACTACAGTTCAAAACCCGCCCTCCAAAATTCAACAGGGTGGTTTGGACTGCGGTCCGCCCGGAGCAAGTTCCGGTGTTGGGACAGGAAGTTCGTACTCTGCTGAGGAAAGGGGCCGTGGAACGTGTCTCCCCCCCAGACAGAGATGCCGGTTCTACAGCCGGTACTTCATAGTCCCCAAGAAGGACGGAGGGCTGCGCCAGAGAGAATTATACATGACATTCCATCAAACTCCTTTTTGACAGCTATTTCCGGTCCCACCCCCCCACCGGATGTCTGTATGTAACTGATAAGAGGGGGTGCATCCGGTCCCGCCCCAGCCGGAAATATGTCTGTATGTAACTGATAAGAGGGGGTGCATCCTGTCCCACCCAAACGGAAATATGTCTGTGTGTAACTGATAAGAGGGTTGCGTACATCCTTCCATTGTGTGTTTTTCATTGATTTAAAGACTTCATTAAGTAATACAACTTGAATGAATTAACTAGGAGGTGTTTGTGACAATGAATTTATCATTAAAAAAGTATAGCAGTGAGTTATAAGTAAAAGGATGAATCTCCGGGGCCAGCAAAGGATCAGTAGGAGGTTTCTTTGGAATCAAATAATGACAGTAAAGCAGTAAAATGGTATAACGGTGAGTAAAAATTAAACAGCATTATAAATTACCTTCAACAGCATGCAGCAAAATAAGAGTGAGTTCCAAAATTAAACTTTGTAAAATCTTTGCTAAAGCTTTGTGTGACAAACTTACCATCATTAAAGAACTAAAGAATAAGATGAAATAATTACAGTAAAATAGTATAACAGTGAGTTAAAATCAAACAGATTTTTTAATTACCTTCAACAGCATGCAGCAAAATAAGAGAGTGTTCCAAATTACTTTGCTATTGCTTTGTCTTACAAACTTGCCATCATTATCACTCCAAAGCTGTAGCCTAGTCTTAAACTTGTGAGTCTTAAAACTTTAATCCTTCTAGAGTCTGTGTCTCCTCTTCTCTGTCCTCTCTCATTCTGGTGTAGCATAGGCTGTGGGGTGAATTGAGGAATGTGCTCCACCCCCCGCACCTCCCTCTGTTTTCTCAACGAGTCGTGTTGGTGAGTCGTGTAACCCCTACCTCTGTTTTCTCAATGAGGCGTGTTGTGTGTTTAACTGCCATCCTCAGGTAATCTTGTAGACCAGTTATTAACTATGGTTATCTATAACCCAGACTCCGGATGTTAAAAAACGGTCTGGTTTTATCAGACAGAGTTCGTGAGTTCGTTTTTGAAACAGGAAGCTATTTTTATCAGCCGGAGACAAGAGTTTAAATAATAATCTGGTTGTACCAGAAGTAACGGCCCCAACCTCACATGCAGAGCAGCACTCGTGTGTTTGGTTTTTTTTGTTTTTTTCTTACTTCTGTAAGTACCCTACCAGAAATCCAGAGGTCTTCACACTAGTGACCTGAAACCAGAGCGATGACCCTTCAAAGAGAACACGGTACGCATTCAGCCTTTCCTCCGCAACTTAAGAAATAGCAAAAATCGACACTTTGTATTTTCATTCCTGCGTGTTTTCAATTAACAGTTTTTGACTTAATCGACAATGAGCTTCATTCAACCGAATATCAACTTGAAGGTAAGAGGGCCTTCTATGTTTAGAACATTTCTATTTCACTCTAGTAGTGAAATAGAAATGTTCTAAATTTTAAAGTGTACTATCCTGATGTGTATTTTGTATATTGTTTTTTACAGATTTGTACTCAGGCGAGGAAATAGGTTCTACAAGGGAGAATGGCATTCCATCAGAGCAGGTTGTAGATCTCACAGGAGAAGTCGGTAAGTAAGTTTACCTTAACTTTTAATCAGTGTGTAGGTTTTATTTATTTATTTACAAACTTTTACGCAGATGTGGTAACAGTACCCTTTTCTTTCATTACACCCGCAGATGGTGCGAGCGATTGTGAACGGTACTTTATGCAGGATCAGCCCTCGGTTTCAGTACCGCAAGCGTACATAACACCGGGGTCCCCGGAACACGATGAGCCGGATGTGTCCCCGGAATCACCCGTCGATGATGTAGAGCGCTCCAGTCAGGCCGCAGATGGGAGGTCACGTAACGGATCAGCGGTAGAAGCGCGGGGACTGACAGCGGAGGAAATCATTAGTCCGGACCCAGCAGAACCGTGTACGCCGCTGAATCAGACTGAGCCTATACCGAACAACGGACCTCGGAAAAGGGAACACCGTAGAAGGCTCATTTCAACCAGCAGTAGCAGTAGTAGGAGCAGCAGTAAGTAAATTGTTATAACGCTCTAAAACCATTAACCTAGAAAATATGCAGTCATAAAAAAAAAAAGTATAGCCTATATACACAGTTTCCCGTGATACCATGTTGCTGATTATTAGGCTATACAATTAATGAGTTAAAAGTATTCCACACTATTTTCTCAAATACAACAGCATGTCAAATGTTCTATGCAGCAAGTAGTCTTATGAGTTATTTAACCTGACTCTAAAAGCTATTTTGCTTCTTTTTTCATAAAGTAGGCTATTACTGTGGTGTTTGTTTGTTTTGCACTTCTACAGTGTTTTGGTACTGATGTCTGACATTCAGGGTATTTAGTTACAAGATAATGTAAGAATAAAAAAAAAAAAACTAGTTTGCTTGTTTGCTATAAAGTATTAATGTAGTGATTTGTAGGGGTGATGCCTGACTTTCTGTATTAAAATACACAAAAGAGGTTAAAGTGTCTTTGTTTTTTGTCTCCCTCCAGCAAACAGACCCCGACGATCCGTGAGAGGCTGTCAGAATTGTTGTCGGACTGCCCATGAACAACTAGTTTTAATGAGTAATGCTTTCCGACTAATGGGTGAAATGCTGGCTGTCTACAGTGATCATAATTAGTAAGGTGATTTATCTGAATTTGTTTTAAATGATTTTTTTGTTTGTTTCATTGGGTAATTGTTTTTATTGTTGATTTTCACTTGCAATAGTTAGATAAACGTGTTATTAGTTTTAATTTATGATGTTGATATTTTTTAAGGTTTAAGTGTGTTTTGATTTTATGATAATGGATGAAAACAAACCGAGTTTATCAGACGAGGTAGATCAACATTATCAGAATGAGTCAAACTTTCAAAATGGTATAACTGAAAATAGTGTAATTGAAAACGAGACCTCCTCCAGTCAGTTCTTAGATCCGTTACACGCTATAAATCAAGCTCTCGTTGATCTGGAACGCTTAGAAAATGAAATACCAACTGCTTTATTAGATGAAATCAACCAAATGAATGAACCCTTTAACCAAAACAACATCCCCTCTTTACCCGAGCCCGAGCATATTCCTGTCTTAAACTCATCTGTGTCTCCAGACCCCTTGATTCAAATACAAAATGCTCTCTCCGAGCTTGAAAATAATGCAATCCCTGCCTTAACCCCCTCCACATCCTCGACCTATCAGACCCCCATTAACTCCCCCCTCATGGAGCAGGTAGCCAACACTCCTCCCTTGCAACAGCAAGGGGGAAGTACGACTCAAAATATTGACCCTGTGGCACCTCAAGCAAGAGTCATATCACGACATAGATTCTGTAATTATGAAATACGTCAGGTGTTGCGCTTTCCTTCTCCAACCAATGCAGAGGGTGTAGTGGATTATGCTCAGTTTTACAATGGTACACTGGAGCAGGTAGATGCGATTTTACAACAAGCCTTGTCACACAGGAGACCCCAAGATGTGGTGCAGTTGGAGCTAAGAGGTGAAAATCTCCGTAATAATGTATCAGTTATCTTACAGGATGGTGATGTTGACAATTTAGCAGGTTTTGAAAGACTTTTGCTTCGCATTGTACAATCCAATTGGACCATTATGACAGATGGTGATCTAGAACTGGTTCTCCAAGTGATCACCTGCCCTACAGGCGCGGGTAAAAGAGCAATGGTGGATAAAATGTTACAAAGCGAAATCTTAAAAAAAAAACAACGCTTTCTGTACATCGTAGAAAACGAGGGGAATCAGTTGTGTTTCGCCGTCTGTCTGGCTCATCTTCTACATCCCCTCCTCAACGATAGACAGGCTCTTGAATGCGGTAGAGAGATTCAAAACAAAGTGGGAATGGATGATCAGACACCTGTAGCCTTAAGCGACATCACGTGATTTGAACGTGCTTTGGACTGCAAAATTGTAGTGTTTTATAGAGGAGACGACGATAGGGCCCTCTGTAAATTCATGACCAAAAGCCCAAGACAGAGTAAAACCCTATTTTTGTTTCTCTTTCAGAACCACTACTATGGTATAAAAAATCTAAAGGCCTTTCTGGGTTCCCCATATCTGTGTGAGTACTGCTACACAGGGTACAACTGTGTGCTGAGTCACCGGTGCCGTGCTCATTGTTCCGTTTGCTTGACCCTACCTGTAATCAGAAGGGGTTCCAACCTATTGTGTGTAAAGAGTGTAACAGGACATGTCGTTCAGAATTCTGTCTGACAAAGCACAAAGAGCCTACAGAGAGGCCCAGAGCCAAAAAATTCGCCAGCACGTGCTCGTTGTACAAAAAATGTAACAAATGTGCACAGCTTTACTACTCAGCGATGAGTGGTGAAGGTAAACCACACACATGTCCTGCGGTGAAGTGTAAAATCTGTGGTGAGAATTTGACCTCTGACGTTACAGATAAGAGCGAGATGCACCAATGCTACATCCAGAACTACCACCTGAAACAAAACACACAGGAAAATTGGTGTTTTATGATTTTGAAACATACGTCAATGAAAATGGCGTTCACATACCCTTTTTGGTGTGTACAAAAACGTTAGATGGCAAAACATGGAGCTCTCAAGGCAGAAATTGTGCCAACGAGTTTCTCATGCATTTCAGACGCCCTCTGTACAAAAATGCTGTGTTTATTGCTCACAATGCTCGAGGTTTTGACTCCTACCTACTCCTCAACGCCATGCTTGAACAAGCATTAAAACCCTCTTTGATTTTGCAAGGTTCAAAAGTCATCTGTATGACAGATCCTGATTTTAATCAAAAATCATTGACTCACTGTCCTTTCTTTCCATGCGTTTAGCCGATATGCCAAACGCTCTCGGTTTCGATGACAGAATTAAAGGCTATTTTCCCCATAATTTTAGCTCACCTGCCCATTTGACCTACATAGGTCCCTACCCGGAGCCAAAAATGTACGGTACAGAACGCATTACTACGGTACAGCTGAAAGACTTTAACACCTGGTACGAGACGGCGCGCCGCGGTACATTTGATTTCATGAGAGAGGCCCGCCTCTATTGTGAAAACGATGTTGAGATTCCCGCAGAGGGATGCAAGCTGTTCAGAAAACAGTATATTGATGAAACAGCGGTTGACCCTTTAGCCGTGCGACTATAGCATCTGCATGCATGAAAGTGTTTGTGACCAACTTCCTTCCTCCTAAAAGTTTGGCCATCCCCGACCCCGATAACTACACACGCCAGTTCAAAACGTATTCGAACGCAGGCATTCAGTGGTTGCAATGTGTGGCGAGCACCGAAAACATCTTCATTCAACATACTTTAAATGAGGGGGAAAAACAACTAGGAAAATACTTTGTAGATGGTTTTGCAGAGATCCAAGGTGTGAAATATGTATGGGAGTTTCTGGGATGTTTTTTCCATGGCTGTCCAAGTTGTTTCAAAGCTCATGAGACCAATCCTTTGACCGGCTACCCTTTTGAGGAGTTGCATGCGAGGAGCGAGGAGAAATTACGTGAGTTACAGGCCATCTACAATGCTAAAGTGATTGTCATGAGAGAGCACACATGGACCGAGATGAAAAAATCACATCAGGGGTTAAAAGATTTTCTCAATCAGTATAAAGCTCCTCAACCTCTCTCACCCCGCGAAGCTTTGTATGGGGGTCGAACCTGTGCAGTAAAGTTGAGACACACTGCGGGTGCTAATGAAACGGTAGACTACTTTGATGTGACATCGCTGTATCCCTATGTCAACTGTAACTTTCCTATCCTTTGGGGCACCCAAAAATAATCTACAAAGATTTCAAAGAACCCCAAAGCTACTTTGGAATAATCAGAGCCAAAATCTGTCCACCACAGGGTTTATTTTTTCCTGTTTTGCCATATAGAACTGCTGCCGGTAAACTTGTCTTCACACTCTGCCGAACATGCGCTGAACTTAATTTTCAGGAGGGTCCATGTCAACACAGTGATGAGGACAGAGCGATGACAGGGGTCTGGGTCACTCCTGAATTTAACAAGGCCTTGGAGATGGGGTATCGGGTAGCTGAGATCACAGAGGTATGGCAATTTGATAGACAGAGCGACTCAATTTTTGTTCAGTACATGCACACTTTTCTGAAGGGTAAACAGGAAGCTTCAGGTTACCCCCCTGAAGCCAAAGATCAGGCAGCCCGAGAAAAGTACATCAAAGACTATCAGACCAATCAGGGTGTTTTGTTGGATGCGTCTAAAATTCATCCGAATCCTGCAAAAAGAATTATGTCTCAACACATTCTGGGGGAAATTTGCACAACGCTCGAATCAGACACAGACTAAACTAATCACTGACCCTGAAGAGTTTTTTAACTTTATGTTTTCTGGAAAATATAAAGTTAAATACTTTTCCTTTGTCAACGACAAAACAGCATTGTTGCAGTGGAGTTATGGTGAGCAATGTATTGCCCCTCCAAACAAGGTAGACAACGTCTTTATAGCTGCTTTCACCACAGCTTATGGGCGTCTAAAGTTGTACAGTTATTTGGAGCAGCTGCAGGAGAGGGTCTTGTATTATGATACAGACAGTATTATCTATGTCACAAAAGAGGGGGAGAGACGGCTTGACCTGGGTAATTACATGGGAGATTTGACTGATGAGTTAGATGGTGATAGCATAAAAGAATTGCGGCCGCGGGTCCTAAAAGTTATGCATACCAGACTCGTAACAACAAAGTAGTACTTCGTGTAAAGGGTATCACTCAAACGCATGATTGTTGTGAACAAGTTAACTTTAACAGTGTCAAACAGTTGGTGGAGAATTATGTGCTAAACTCTGATGATGGGGGTGTAATTGAAACACCTCAGCACAATATTGTACGAGATAAAAGGGGTTTTTTCCTTAGAAACTCATCATTCCAGAAAAAGTTTAGAGTGGTGTATGACAAGAGACGGTTACTGAGCCAAGGTCAAACCCTGCCTTTTGGCTATTGAAGAAAAAAAAAAAAATGTTTTCATCCAATGAAATTGAGTTTGACCCTAGACTAAGAACACCTTTCTCCCTGTCAAATTGTGGGGCCAAGCGGGTCCGGTAAAACTTATTTTGTAAAGTCTGTGTTGGAATCCTGTAATCATGTCATCGACAACATGCCTAGTAATATTGTTTGGATTTTTACTTCTTATCAACCGATGTACACTGAACTGCAACAGAAGAATAAAAAGATCAAATTTGTTGAAGGATTGCCTGATTCTTTTGACGATGAAATTCTATTCCCACCTGATCAAGATCATCTTATAATTTTGGATGATGTCATTTTCCAGGCCTCTGATCACCCTGAAGTTGTGAAAATTTTCACACAGTACAGGCACCACAAAAAAATGAGTGTCATCATGTTGACTCAAAATGTATTTCACCGTGGAAAGCACAGTAGGACAATTAGTTTAAATAGTAACTATTTGGTTTTGTTTAAAAACCCTCGAGATAGATTACAGATGAGTATATTAGCTCAACAAATATTTCCCGGACAAAAGCCTTTTTCTTAGAAAGTTTTGAAGATGCTACCAAAGATCCTCACGGGTATTTAATCCTGGACCTCACACCTAGTTGCCCAGAAACTTACAGACTAAGATCAGGAGTACTACCCCACCAGTGGCCCGTTGTCTATCTTCCCAAATCAAAGTCCTGATCCAACATGTCAGCACGTTTAAAAAGGAATGCGCCTTTACTGAGGGCTTTATGTCACGCCACGCCTCAAAAGCGTAAAGATATTCTCAACAATTGCTCATCGGACTTTCTTCAGTCTTTGTGTGAACTCTCTTTGAATCTTTTAAAAGGAAACATTCCTATGACCTCAGCTCAATATAACAAACTCAATAAACAAAAGAAAATTATAAGGTTGCTGGCTAATAAAAAAACAAGTCTTAAAACCAAACATAAGGCTCTGACAAAACAGTCTGGAGGCTTTCTGTTACCTCTTCTTTCAACAATCCTTCCTGTCATTTTGGGAGGGCTAATTAATAGATAAATCATGAGTCAGAAAATGTTTTTGGTGACGCCTCAGCAACTAAACCGGCTGAATCATTCTGTACCATCTGAACGCTGAAACAATGAGACATACGGTAGAAAATGATTTGGATGAAAAAATGAGGGCAATACTAAACGAGGATGGTATGAACGCTTATGAAAAAATTAAGAAATACAATGCCCTGCTGCAAAGATACCTAGCTCTGGTCAAACAAGGAGAGAAGGAAGAACGCCACATTACTCTGACAGTAGCTAAAGATTCTGAGGCACTGAAGCAGCGAGTAGAAGGAGAAGAAGAAGAAGAAGAAGACAAGAAACTGGATGAAACAGCAAAGGAGGTTGTACAAAACTTGCCGGCTCGCTATCGTAACAATGCACAGTACATCATAAAGAAATTAACCAAGAGCCGAGGTGGGTGGACTCCCAGGGGAGAGTTTGTGTATAACGGAGATGTTGTGAAAGGTTCACACCTGCTAGACTTGTTTAAAAGTCTGACCGTGTCCCTTAAAAAATCCCAGCCTCCTAAGGGACAGGTTTTTTGAATACTTTGTCAGAACTCAACATCCCTTTATCAATGATGAGCAACCCTCAAGCTCAAAGAGCAATATAGGCAACTTCAAACGGTAGGACCCCGGGAAGATGAGGAGGAGGTGATGTCCCTGCCGATAAAGAGGGGAAGAAGGAAAAAGCAGTCACCCCGTGCCCCTCGCAGGGATGGAGAGGATGATGAGACACCGCCCTTACTATTTAAGAAGGGAAGAAAACACAGACGAGCATCTTTAAGCCCCCAGTGGGAAGAGGTGGACGCCTCGCCACCCTCAAGAAGAGAAAAAAAGAAAGAAACTCACCCCCCTTGCTCCACGATGGCTTAATTTTAACCCATAATAAAAACAATTCAAGCTAAAGTTATTTGTCTCAAGATTCATCTTTATTTATAACTTGTAACAGTCTTTGAACATTTGTAAAGAACAAACTGTGTGGTGAAAAGATGCGGCTCTTTGTTGCCTCATACAACGTTGATATTTTTTCACAAAATTGGATACCATAGAATCATTTCTTGTAAAATCATCATGATACAAAGACAGCACATTCTCAAAAGATAGACCACAGGCTCGATGACACAAATAGAACACACAATGCTGACCACATGTGGTAGACAGTGTATGCTGAAACTGCTGTGTATGATATGAAATGGTTTCACAGCGTTTTTTTAAAAATTCCAAGATACTTTTGGGATAATGTGAAAACTCTAGGGGGGGATCCAAAACAATCAAAAAAGCTAGCTTTCTGACCTTCCTCAAGAGTGAGCGCCAACCAGTGCTCCCCAGGCTCGTGTGCAGGGTGGGTGTTAACTATCATATAAGCAGGTAGTCTAAAGGACTGTCTCAGTAAAGGTAACTGATCCGAAGCCCACATGCCACAAAAGGAATCTCCAAGTAAATGTCGCAATATTCCTTCCAATTCATGGTTGTTCATATTGCTTTAGTAATAGTCCACCAACACTTGTCATTTTGAATTTATTTCCAGAATAGATTCGTAACACGTGTAAACAATGAGAGTTGTGGTATGAGGTAAGGGCACTCGGAATCTCATTTCAAGTCTTAAACTCCCGTTGGAAATGGTTGACAAAGCGTCGCTGTCTTCACTGGCATTGAGGTTGAAAACAAACAAAGAGTAACCTTGCTGAAATTCTTCCCGGTTGATGCTCAGAGGTAAATCTTTTAGATGTCTCCCTGTGGCGGTAAACATATTATAAAATTCTCGGACAGACAACCCGTGGTTAAATTGAGGCTGGAAAGCTTTGGCTGGGACTTGTCTCCCGTCCTGACACAATGCCATGTATTCTACATCATTGTGTATAAAATTGAAGGGTGACAGGTCTCTCTTTCCTGTGAAGGCTTCGTGGTTTACCATGGCAATAACTAGATATTTAGGTAACGTTCCTAGGAAGAGATTTTCTTGGTTGCATATCCGTGAATTCGCGGGTATAGAATAGGTTTTGACATTCACACGGGATAAGGGGTAGAGGGCATTGCCCCTCATTAAGGCCAATGCATGACCTAATCGCACTGCTGCGTAGCGCTGGACTGTGAAATCAGTCTATCTCCCAAAATAACGTCGCATTGGCTGAAGATTGTATGTAGGGGATAATTGATGAGACCCACAGAGGCATCATCAGCCAGGTCTGATCCATCCGCATTCGTAATTTTCAAACGCAGGTGTAACAGGGTGTCGTTCAAATCCAAATATTTTTCCCCGTCACCAGGGATAAAGAATTCAACGGGACCTCCATCAGTAATGGCTGACAGAGGCATGACTTCTGTGTAAATCTTTTCATCGATGGAGAGCTGTGTCATAGGAGCTGAAAATAAATCCAATTCCCCCATAGTGCATTCGGCCGATTTGTGATGTAAAAGAGCCATCTTTTCTAAAATATATCAGAGGCCCTTCTGCTAGTGTGCTTCCTCTTGGTCTTACTTTTTTCAACTGATCTTTTTCTTTTTGTATGCCCTGCTTTTACACGCCGCCCTGGCGGTCTCTTCCTTGCTCTTCGAGCAAACACCATCATGCTGCCTGATCCTTCTTGAACACCTTGGGCCGAGCGATCACCTAATTTACCAACGGCGTGGGTTATCACCTCTGAGGCTATGTTTTTAGGGGCTGATGTATCTGTTTTTTATATATTTTTTAGGTCTCTTGCTTTGACCCAGCTGTTAAACTTCTCAGGCCAGTTTTTCCAGCGCACCAGCATTTCTTTTCTCCCCCTGATACTACGTTCCTCTAAGATTTCTTCCACTTGAAATGCTTTGTCTTTAGAAACCAAAACTTTCTGCAACTCTGCTTCATAGAATGTACCCTGTATAGGGTCTCCGTCATAATCATTCAGTTTATAAACGGGGGGGTTGACGAGGAATGCATTCTGTCACTGTAAAAAGTTCATCTGTATAACTCTGTTGATATTTTTTATCAAACACTCCTCTCAGTTTTGATATTCTTACCAAATCCCCTACATTAAATTTCATCTTTAAATCATTTTTGCGCCGAATAGGAAATGTACCGTACAGGTTTTCAAACACTTGAGAGGTATTTTCTGACGTGACCTGCATAGGCGTCATTTTTATACTTTTATGATAGCTATTATTATAGCTTTCAAGCAATTTCTGTAAGACATCCAAGTATCTACAGGTGTTTGTAGCTGTAAAAAACTTCCACATTCGCGTTTTTAGCGTACGGTTAAACCTTTCGACCACTGACGCTTTTAAGTCACTGGCCATTGCAAAATGATTAATACCTTGTTTTGTCATTAATCTTTCAAAAGTCTTGTTAAAGAATTCTTTACCCGCATCCGTTTGTAACTTTTCAGGGCTCCGGCTGTCTTTTAAAACAGACTCAAATGCCTTAGAGACCTCCACCCCTGTTTTTTTCTTCAAGGGTCTAGCATATGCCCGTTTGGAAAAAACATCAATTACTGTTAATAAATAATTAAAGCCATCATTGTGTTCAGCCAAAGCCTGCATATCGCAAAGATCCGCCTGAAACTGATTTAGGGGTCGTGGTACAAAAACTCTATTTCTTACAAAATGTATCCTGGCAGGTTTATGCAAAGTATATGAATCCTGCTCAGATAAAAAATCTTTGACGCATTCTACATTTACTTTTTTTCCCATTTCATCCTGTAACGCTCTATGGAGTCTGTCTACTCCACCAAAACTAGCCGGATGTGATGGATTATAATACACTTTTTTCATAATTTGTTTTTCAGACATGTTTCCTGCTGCTCTCTTTGAGGGTATTTGAAAACAACAACGGGATACAAGGGTCTTTATGATTTTTTATTATTATTAGTTTTCACAAACATCATCCTCTCAACACAGTCAATGTTAATTTCAATAAACTCCCTCCTACAATATGGTAAATATTATTATGCAATCTTATCACTTCAGTCAAGGTAATTTTTATTTATTTTTTAATTTTTTTTTACACAATAACTCACAAAATCAACAATATGTAACATATTTTCTACAATAATTACCCATTATGAATTAATTTTTCCCTTCCAAAAGTCCGCAACTTCATTCATCTCCTTGATCTTGGCCTCATCTTCTCCGATCAACATGTCGTACAATTTGTCAATTTTCTCACCGATGCGTCGTGTCATTTTGAGGTTGTGAAGAAAGGCCTCGGTAGCACCATGGACCCTGTATACAGACACTTGGATGTTTCGCGCATGAAGCGCCCGTTGAATGGTAGCAATGAAACGATCCGTCCAGAGCCGCTTTAACACCTCATCATAATGCTGCCGGAGGAAGTAGTCAGGCATGTCAAACAGACACTCGTGTTGCATCTGGCTCGGGTGGGTCCGTCTTACAACCGTTACAAATGGAACTTCTATATCTAAATAGAACTTTCTTCAGCAGTAGAAGCACCACAGTTTTCACTGTGTTCACAAACACGGCAGAGAGCACCCCGTCAGGCTCATCTGTTCTTTTGGGAGAGTCTGGTGGTGAGGCGCTCGGAGTCGAGGATGTCGAAGAAGGAGAAGAGGGCCAGTAGGGTGATGGAGGTGGTGAAAGAGGGGAGATGCAACCAGAGTCCGTGTCTAGCATGAAAGGGGTCAACTGGCAGCCCTGCTAGTGGTGGTGGTGAAGCAGAGGGACTGGAAGTGGTGCCCTGGGCCTGCTGTGTTGCTGCTGCTGATGCAGGATTAGTATCGGGGCTCTCATGCTCTCGATCCGTACACCACCAAGTAGGCATATTGCTCATGCTAAATTGGGTCATCACCAGATGTGTTGTAGAAGGGGTAGTTGTCTCCTCTGACCCCGGATGTGGTAGAAGAGGTAGAGAGTTGCTTTTTCTATGAGTCTGCTGGCTCGAAGACATGGTATTTCAGATTTAGTCCTCCTTTAAATTGTGTTTTCTTAGGGGCGGGCTTAGGGGGCGTTGTTGGAGGAGGAGTCTTCTGTGAACGTTAGAGTCTTTTTCATTTGCAGAATCTCCCAGGAGGTCTGACTTTTTTTGAAGAGATCTTTTAGCTTTTCTGCTTTTTCAAACATCATTTCCATCCAAACCTCGACAGATATCCTTAATGAAGTCTGAAACATGCCACATTCAGTATTGAAATACTGCAAGACAAATTCATCCAAGGCTTCATCTCCTTCACTCTTCTGATGGCTTGCACGGTAGAACCATCTACCGGAAGCTGAGCTTTTTGTCTCCCAAACACTACAGGAAACAATTTTTTTAGGAACAAACACGGGTGGAACTTCCTGCTTGATTCTCACAGTTGTTTGAGTCTCCTTGTCTTTTGTAGCAGGTTCCTCGGACGTCGCGGCTTTGAGATTGTTTAAAACCAACAGAGTCAGCACAGCCCAGTCCGTTGATGTGAGCGTTGCTTTTGCTGTGAGGGGTCCAAATGTTTCACCTTTCTCCAACTGGTAAAAACAAAGTTCGTTTACATCATAATTGAATGCATACCCCCAGACACGTCCTGAATCTAAATTCCATTCCTCATGAAGTGTATCGGGGGACGGCGTCTGGATCCGACTCAAGTACAACACTCGTTTCTTTGGGGCTCCTCCTGGGGTTGAGTTTTGATAACTCATTACAGGTGTCTGGCTGATCATCTTCGAATTGGCTGCTCTCTTGCTCATGTTTAGGTTGTTGTGGAATAGTTTCGTTATATGTTTCTGAATGACTAAATGGACTCCTTTTATTTTCACAGACTCCCATCATTGGCCTATGGTAACCCCTCCTAGTCTCTTATCATTGGCTTATGGAAACTCTGCCCACCCCCATTATTTTGTATGTGACGGCATGTGGGAGATAACTGATGAGGGGTTGGGGCCATTACTTCTGGTACAACCAGATTATTATTTAAACTCTTGTCTCCGGCTGATAAAAATAGCTTCCTGTTTCAAAAATGAACTCACGAACTCTGTCTGATAAAACCAGACCGTTTTTTAACATCCGGAGTCTGGGTTATAGATAACCATAGTTAATAACTGGTCTACAAGATTACCTGAGGATGGCAGTTAAACACACAACACGCCTCATTGAGAAAACAGAGGTAGGGGTTACACGACTCACCAACACGACTCGTTGAGAAAACAGAGGGAGGTGCGGGGGGTGGAGCACATTCCTCAATTCACCCCACAGCCTATGCTACACCAGAATGAGAGAGGACAGAGAAGAGGAGACACAGACTCTAGAAGGATTAAAGTTTTAAGACTCACAAGTTTAAGACTAGGCTACAGCTTTGGAGTGATAATGATGGCAAGTTTGTAAGACAAAGCAATAGCAAAGTAATTTGGAACACTCTCTTATTTTGCTGCATGCTGTTGAAGGTAATTAAAAAATCTGTTTGATTTTAACTCACTGTTATACTATTTTACTGCTTTACTGTCATTATTTCAATTTATTCTTCACTTGTTTAATAATAAAGACTGACTTGATTCCAAAGAAACCTCCTACTGATCCTTTGCTGGCCCCGGAGATTCATCCTTTTACTTATAACTCACTGCTATACTTTTTAATGATAAATTTATTGTCACAAACACCTCCTAGTTAATTCATTCAAGTTGTATTACTTAATGAAGTCTTTAAATCAATGAAAAACACACAATGGAAGGATGTACGCAACCCTCTTATCAGTTACACACAGACATATTTCCGTTTGGGTGGGACAGGATGCACCCCCTCTTATCAGTTACATACAGACATATTTCCGGCTGGGGCGGGACCGGATGCACCCCCTCTTATCAGTTACATACAGACATCCGGTGGGGGGGTGGGACCGGAAATAGCTGTCAAAAATGAGTTTGATGGAATGTCATGTATAATTCTCTCTTGCGCCATATTTTGGATCTGCGGGTTCTAACCGGTCTCTGAGGAGATTCAGGTTCAAGATGTTCATCATCCCCGCCATCGTGACGCACATCCAATCCGAGGATTGGTTCGTCACGATAGATCTAAAGGACGCCTATTTCCACGTCTCCATCCGTCCTTCTCACAGGAAGTTCCTGAGGTTCGCCTTCGGGGGTGTGGCTTACCAGTATCGGGTTCTTCCATTCGGCCTGGCACTTTCCCCTCGCACATTCACCAAGTGTATGGATGCAGCACTGGCCCCGCTGAGGCTCCAGGGCGTCCAGATTTCAACTACATCGACGACTGGCTCATCCCAACCCAGTCTCGAGAGTTGGCGGTTCGGGATCGAGATGTCGTTCTGGCTCATCTGCGGCGTTTAGGGCTGAGGCTGGTCATTTCGACAGATGCCTCCCTCACGGGCTGGGGCGCGGTCATGGACGGCCGCTTTGCAAGGGGATCCTGGCAGGTGCATCAATCCGAGTGGCATATCAACTGTCTCGAGATGTTGGGTTCCAGGCTCTAAGGAGTTTCCTCCAAGGCCACCACGTCCCGGTTCGTTCCGACAACACAGCGGTGGTAGCCTATCTGAATCACCAGGACGGTCTGCGCTCGCGCCCTCTGTACAGACTGGCGCGTCAGATCCTCCTGTGGTCCCAGCAGAGGTTACTATCGCTCAGGGCGCTGTATCTCCCGGGGACGCAGAATCAGGGAGCAGACCTGTTGTCGAGGCAGGGGCTGAGGCCCGGGGAATGGAGACTTCACCCCAAAGTGGTGGAGCTCTTGTGCGAAGAGTTCGAGAGAGAGACGAGGATCTGTTCTGGAGCGGGTCCGCCCGGACAATGTCGGCCTACTGCTCGTAGCCCCGTTCTGGCCAACCCGGGTGTGGTTCTCGGACATCATGATCACTCCTGGACGGCCCGCCGTGGCGTTTAAAAACACATGTCAAGGTCCCAGGTGGGAACCCTGGAACGAGTCACGGGTCTCATCCTCTGGGCTCCACGGAGGAAGCGCACGACCAGTGGAAGCCTCCCCTAGGCCCATCACTCAGAGGGGCGTGGAATGCTGCAATGGTCCTCTGTCGGATCTGACAAGGATGTGGTGACCGCGGAGGGCGGGCAGAAAACACCTCAGAGCTCTGAAAACCGCCAATATTTCCATGCAATTTATGTGGCAAGAGAAATGATGCTCCTCCCAGGAGCCTCTCGCAAAGCGGCCGTCCATGACCGCGCCCCAACCCGTGAGTGAGGCGTCTGTTGAAATAATTGTTCGGCGACAGATCGCTCCCAACACAGGACCTTGGGACAGGAACCAAGATTTCCTCCATACAGACAGGGAACGAAGGCATCCGCTCGTAACCTGTATCAGATGGAGTGGATCAGAAGGAACTTCCTGTGAGAGGGACGGATGGAGATGTGGAAATAAGCGTCTTGCAGATCTATCGTGACAAACCAATCCTCGGATTGGATGTGACTGATGATGGCGGGGATGGTAAGCATCCTGAACCTGAATCTCCTCAGAGATTGGTTCAGGGACCACAGATCCAAAATCGGACGCAATCCTCCGTCCTTTTTGGGAACCAGGAAGTATCGGCTGTAGAAGCCGGCTTCTCTGACTGGCGGGGAAATGAGTTCTATGGCCCCTTTCTTCAGCAGAGAGCGGACTTCCTGTCCCAACAACTGGCTCTGTTTTACGTTTACTGTAGCCATCTACTACTGTGCGCAGGACCCACGGGGAAATGTTGAATGCCAAATACAATAGGCCGCCTATTTTCAGTGGTCACAGTGTTGGTGTATAAATTGTGAGGTTTAACAACGTCAGAGGAGGGAGTGTTGTGAATTATTTTGGAGCATTATAGCCTAAATTGTTATCATTAATTACTAGAGCAATGGTGGTCTACACTGTCATCATTGAAAGTGTAAAGTTAGGATCACAGTGTGAAAACTCTACAGCTCTGAGTGTATGTGCTCCTTCCTGCCCAGGCTCAGCAGTAGCACGTGTGTGTGTGTGAGCAAGCTCGTGTGCTTTGGGAGAAAAGGGAGGGAGCACAGTAAGATAGCATCAAAAACACTTACAAAGGAAAATATAGAAGCAGATTTTGTGAAAATTGTATTACAAAACATACATCAATATAGTCCATCACAGTAAGAATGTCCTGTTTCTAGCACGGAGCACAAACAACACCAGTTTATTCCATAAAAGTCAGGTTATGGAAGAAATGGCATGATCAAGCGGAGTGCATGCAAAAGACACAGAGAGGAGGAGCAGGCAGTCAGGGAATTTCCCAGACCCAGGTGCAGTAGGAAAGAGAGCCAAGAGATGATGTGAAGCCAAGAAACAGAACCATAAAAGGAGGTCCAAAAGGAGGTGAAAGTCAGTCGTAACATGGTTTTTATGTCGACTCGGGTCTCTGTTCTGGTAAAAAAATGGGGCTCTATTTTGCACCGATCTCTGACACACTCCGGTGGAACTTTTGTATTCTAATTGGTGTCTGTATTTGTTGATAATAAAAATTTTGGTAAAAGTTCAAGCTTTCTTATCTGGCCCAAGTCTTGAATTTTTACACGACATTAATATCACACATGATTATATATAAGTTCATAAAACAGTTGCATTTTTAATTGAAATGCAATATTTAAATATTGCAAATTATTGCAACATGATTAAATGTTTATGAAGTTCAGCTCAATGTTTTGCTAATTCAGTCATTTTGGTAAAAAACTGTCCAAAGCCTCTGTGAGATCCTGGAGGAGCTGAGAATAATACTGCACACAGCTGATTTATCAGACATGTGTAATGTCTCCTAGTTGGATGCTTACCTGTCTGAACTCACCTGCAGGTTGAACTGAGGAGACGTTGCGGCTTCACCTTCAGAGGAAACAAACTGCTGCTTCTCCTTCAGTCTGTCACACTCTCACAACTTCACTACTTATATCTACAGAAGGCGCTGTGATGTCACACCAGACACACCTTTTAGAAAAACACATTAAATAAATGCAGACGATCACAAAAAAAACGTGTAGCTGACCTCCAGGATGTCCTGTTCTTGTTTAAACAAATGATTTGTTGTTGGGCTTCTGTAAATAACATCACAGAGTACGGTCTAGACCTGCTCTTTTATGAAAAGCGCTGTGAGATAACTGTTGTTGTGATTTGGCGCTATATAAATAAAATTGAATTGAATTGAATTGAAATTTGTTCTGTAAAATTAAAATTTACATTTAGCTGACACTTTCATCCAAAGCAACTTACAATTGCTAAACATGCCAGAGTGTGCATGCTTCTGGAGCAACTAGGGGTTAAGTGTCAGGGACACAATGGTGGATGTCTCACAGTGGGAAATGAACCCAGGTCTCTCACACCAAAGGCAAGCATCTTACCTATGCACCACCACCACCCTGTAAAATGAGCTTGTTATTCTGCCCCAGGCCCCGTAGTACATGATGGTTATGGATGAAATAAAAACACTAAATAAGAATTTGTAAGAAACATTAAACCTGAAAAAAAGTACATCAGATGACATTAGGAACAATGTGGAGCTTCACTCTATTCCCCAGCCTTAACCCAAACCCTGAGAGATCCATGATCTATCTATGAGATCTATGATCTCTCAGTTTGGAAGCAGCAGCCTCCCGTTCAGCTCGTCTGAGTAAGTTTGTCTTCTGTCTTAAGGCCCGGACACACAAAGTGTCTCAGCAAAGTTCTGCGCCTTTTTGTTTGGGCTGACCCCGAATAGTCGATGGTTCGATGGGCGGAGCCTGACTCAACAGTCAATCTCAATGTTGAATCTTCACAGCAGCGTTATGAAACAAGGATCATACCATTTTGACGATATGGGAGTGTTCAAGGTCTGATTTCACATAGAACTACTAGTTTTCTCCCAATAAGTTAATATACAGCCTATTATGACTTAAATTTTAACATATAATGATAAATATAAATATGTGAAAGGAAAGAAGCTTTTAATGAAAACAGATCTGAGGTCAGAGACTCTGTGATGGAGTGATGATGAACAAGTGATCAGCTGCACCTTTAAAGCAGAGTTTACTCACTGCGTTAAAACTACACTCACATGTCCACATGTACATAAGTAAAGTTTTGATCACATGACTATAGGCAAGATTTTTTTTTCAGGGCTAGTTTCAGCACTAGTTAGTCACAATACATAGATACATTCACGTAGATGCTGCATCGTGTTCAAATAAAAGTCTTTGAAGTCTCTGCTGCTTTTAGATGTCTAGTGAAGGAATTGGCAAAACCAAGCAAACTGGGTAAGCATTTCACAGATCAGAAGTTATTTTACAATATTATACTGTTACAGTTGAGTTTGATATATCACACAAAGCAATACTTCTTTTAAGCTAACATTAAGTTACTGTCCTGATACTAACTTAGCTAACTGTTACACTGCAACTCTGCACCAGTCTGCTGAAACACTGGATCAATTCTGTAAATAATGTGTGACTTAATAAGTAAAAAAAAGTGAATATTTCCCTGTAAATGCAATTAAAAACAGAATTGTTTGTTTCCAGATGCTCGCTGACAGACATGCTGTATTTTAAAGCTCCATAGAGCTGCAGAGTTGGTGATAACTGTTGCTTCAGAACATAGACTGTATATAAATGTAATGTTTAAACAGTCAGTGGTTCAGAACAACCAGAGACAGTTTCACTTCACACCGAGTCATTTCATCCAATGTTTGGTGGTGATGAAACAGTGGATAAGACACATGCATTCTGGGTCTGTGTCTTGCAGAAGTAACGCAACGGAAGAGAATATTGTGTACATATAAATATATAAACTGACAACATAAAAATATACAACAACAAAGATCAACAATTAACAACAAATATGTGCGATGTGCCGGATCTGTGCACGACACGAGATGATACAGTATTTACGTGTGCAGAGACATTTGTATTGTTTGCAAGGGGGGATGGGAGTGGGGGACCCGGGCCTTGTTAATGAGGCCAGCTGCAGACGGGTAGAGGCTGTTTTTTTGTCTCCTGCCAGAGGGGACAGTCTGAAACAGTTTATGTCCGGGGTGGGAGGAGTCAGCTGCAATCTTTCTTGCTCGCCTCAGAGTCCTGGAGGAGTACAGGTCCTGAAGTGATGGAAGATTGCAGCCAATCACCTTCTCTCTGAAATCCCTCCACTGGCTGCCCATTCAATACAGAATTCAATATAAAATCTGTCTCCTTACCCACCAGTGCATACATGGAACTGCCCCTGCCTACCTCAGTGAACTCCTCACCCCACTCACCACCTTAAGAAACCTCCGCTCCTCCACCTCTACCCACTGCCTGCACCAACCAAGGACTAAACTCTCCACCATGGGAGACAGGGCCTTCCAGGCAGTCGCCCCACGGCTCTGGAATGCCCTCCCAGAGCCCCTAAGGGCCCCACAAACTCTGGAGGTTTTTAAGAAGGGCCTAAAGACTTTTCTATTTCAAAAGGCCTTTTAACAGTCATGGTTTTAAATCTTTTGTTACGGTGTTTTATTGCGATTGTTATTTTCTGGAACTGTTTTTAACCCCTTGTTGCTGTAGCACTTTGAGATTTCCCTGAAATGTAAAGTGCATTATAAATAAAATTTATTATTATTATTATTATTCTCTGCAGAGCGAATGATGCGCTGCAGCCTGCCCTTGTCCCTGGCAGTGGCAGCAGCGAACCAGATGGTGATGGAGGAGGTGAGGATGGACTCAATGATGGCGGTGTAGAAGTGCACCATCATTGTCTTTGGCAGGCTGAACTTCTTCAGCTGCCGCAGGAAGTACATCCTCTGCTGGCCCTTCTGGTGAGGGAGGTGATGTTCAGCTCCTACTTGAGGTCCTGGGAGATGATGGTGCCCAGGAAGCGGAAGGAGTCCACAGTGGTGACTGGGGAGTCACACAGGATGATGGGGAGGGTGGGGCTGGGCTCTTCCTGAAGTCCTCGACCATCTCCATGGTCTTCAGAGCGTTAAGCTCCAGACTGTTCTGGCTGCACCAGGTCACCAGATGGTCGATCTCCATCGTCGATCACTCGTCCCCATCTGAGATGAGCCCAATGAGGGTGGTGTCATCCGCAAACTTCAGGAGCTTGACAGACTGGTGACTGGAGGTGCAGCTGTTGGTGTACAGGGAGAAGAGAAGGGGGGAAAGAACGCAGCCTTGAGGGGATCCGGTGCTGATGGTCCTGGAATCAGAGACATGTTTTCCCAGCTTCATGTGCTGCTTCCTGTCCGTCAAGAAGTCTGTGATCCACCTGCAGGTGGAGTCAGGCACGCTCAGCTGGGAGAGCTTGTCCTGCAGCAGGGCCGGGATGATGGTGTTAACTACAGATGAGTGCATGATCTGCACATGTCAGCAGCACCAGTCTTGCCAAATCCACACATATTGTTGTCAAACCTGCCACCAGGAGCTCACTGGTACAGTCAATCATTTATCTATATTTTTCAGGTAGGGGATCTAACTAAGGCTCCCAAACCACAAATAGTGACCAAAATGCTCTCATTCTTGAGTATTTTAGGCAATAGATCTCAAAACAGTCCTACTTAGGGCAATGGTCGAGGTGGCAGGCCAAACATATAACTCACAAGTAGCCAAAGGATCCTTTCAGGCCATTAAGTGAGAGATGCAAACAGCTCCCTCCTTAGGCAACCCAGACTACTTGTTAAATTTTCCATTTGTGTGTAGCAGAACGTGCAGGCTAGTGTATATGCAGGACAAACTGCCTAAAATATCATATCCAGAATGAACTAGAATGGGTATTTCCTTAACAAAATGCCTGCGAGAGCTGCCGGTTATTTTTTGCGATTGCTACAGCTGTCGGTGCAATGTGTGGCTCCATCAGCTAAGAGAGTCAATGATGTGCTGCACACATGTTCAGCAAACATATGTGTTAAGTTTTGCCCCTTGTCTTATTCTGACAAAAAAAAATGCCTCCTTATAAACACATTTTCTGTGTTTATAAACCAATACAGATATCAGCAACACAGGTCATAGCACCCATCTCATGAAGAAGATGTACAATTTGAAGTTGAAACCAAGTTTGTAGGACAAACGGTACAGGAGAAGATAGATGCCAAAAAACGGCGGAATAAATAATAATAATTAAGAGCGAAGAGAACAGAAGTGTTCAGAAGCAGAAGCGATCAAACGATCTCTTCCTGTCTCCTGAGACGCCTTCAAGCTGCCCCAGTAACGGCCAGTTTTGAAAGCAGCATCGATGCTGACTATTACCCATAAAGCTGCGTGGCTGTGACGACTGTACCTTTTAAAAACTGGTCAAGATGGTGGACAAACGTTTTTAAAAGTTTTTAGTAGTTTTCTCACTTTGATTTTTGAAAAGCTAGCGAGAACTAAACACTGAACTATCATATTACCCCGTGACTGTAACCAACAAAATTTGTTCAGTATGAGGCGTCATTTTGCTTTTCCATAGCTAGTTAGCTGATGCTAAGGCTAGCGTCTCTTCTGACAGCTAGAAGAGATTCAAGACGGCATGCTGACGTCCCATGTTGCCGTAAGTGCTGCCCTAGAAGGGTGTTCGAAACCAATGTTAACAGAGCTGCCTTCACTTGAAAGTGATGCCTTCTGAGGCTCCTGTCTATTACGGTAGAGAGGCAGCGAGGCAACTGCCTTCCGTTTCGAACACAGCCAAAGACTGGGGTTTGAATGGAACATTGTGGTGAGTCTGCTGCAGTTCCCTCACAGTGCAATACAAATCATGACTATCCAGTTTAAATTATTCCAAGATGGCCACCAGACATTGGCGCGATATCTATGACCAGATGCAACTTTTTATTACAAAAACAGTAGAGATGAGATACCATTTTTAATTGCAAATATATGAATGGAAGTGTGATTTTATTGTTCTCCGACAGTTTATTCAATGAGTTATGAGTTATACTGCTGGAATCTATAGAGTCAGAGAACAGCAGACACAGTAAAGACATCAGATCATCTTAATGCTCAGCTTCTTATTTATTGTCAGCGTACAGCAGATAATGATTCACACAAGGGTTTCAAACCTGTCACTATCAGCTTTTCACACGATCAGACTCTAAATATCTGTTTCTATTTCAAGATTCTGGGCCGCTTTGAGCCACAGATGGTAACAAAAAGGACTAATCTGAGTTGGTGTTCTGCTGCTGGTGGATTGTGCTCGTGCCCAGTTTCAGGAAAATAAGGCCCGTTGTGAGATTACATGCTTAATGAGAGAAAGAGAAAGAAATCAGGAGAGAGATCAGCTGCTGATATTCTGCTGTACGTTGGTCCTGGAGAACTACTGCACAGGACGGATCTTCATGCTGATGGCCTTCAGGGAGTAGTCAAGACCCTTCCAATGGCGCCACTCCACTCCAACAGCAAAGAGAGTTTTGTCAGCCCCAAAGCGATAAACCCCGTTGGGGTTTGTATAGTGACAGTCGTTGTACCAGAACGCCCCCAGGAATGATCTGGCACAGTTACCGGACCAGGAGTCCTGGTCTTTGTCAAAGGTGGTGAACTTCTGTCCGTTGTGATAAGTCAAGGAGTCTCCTGCAGACACACAGAAGAACCACAGGGTTAGTAAATTTGCATTATCTATAAGTATCAGCTGAACTTTTCACAGTCTGCAGTCCTCTATCAGACAGACTGATGAGACCAGTTATGGTCCAGACAGCTGAAGTCACCAGCAGGTCGATCTCTGATCGACTCAGTGTTTCACCTGGATGAAACGTAAGAAAATCACACAGTCTATTCCTTTTTTGTAAGTGAAAGTAACAGGTAAAACTTTCAAAATAAACGTAGGCTCATGTACGGTGTAGTTAGAAAGGTTATTATAGACTTAAACTAAGCCAAAATCACATTTTTTAGTAAAACTTAACTAAAACTAACAACTAACTAAACATTTATAAGACCTGACCTATAACTTCAGATTAAGAAAAGTGAACTGGTATCATATGAAGCTTAAGTTAATTATATTTTAGATATTATTATTTAATTAAAATTTTCACAACAAATCATACTTGCTATGTGGAAGCTCAACCAGCAGAGGTCACTCTACCCCTGCTGAGGCGCCCAGTGGAAAAATGTTTCTGACTTGTGTTGAAGGGGCATTATGAGTTTTCAGCGACCACTAGCGGTGCGGTTTTAAGATTGCAACCAGCAGTGTTGGGCAAGCTACTTGGAAAATGTAGTGAGCTAAGCTACTAGCTAGTCTACATTAAATGAAGCTTTACTACACAGAAGTAAATAAATAAATCTAGATATATACACATGTAGATATAGATTTATATGTGTGTGTGTGTGTGTGTGTGTGTGTGTGTGTGTGTGTGTGTGTGTGTGTGTGTGTGTGCGTGTGTGTGTGTGTGAGCTAGAGAGAGGGGGAGTTTGGGGTGCAGCAACCTGCTCAAGATGTAGAAGTGTAGAAAGACACATCTTACTCACCCGCCCCTCCATCGATGAATCCAGATACACTCAGTTTATATCCGTTACACTCTGAATCGATGGAGAATGAAGAGTAGCGAGCAAACACTTTCTTCCCCTCAAAGTCCTCCATGTCGACCAGCAGCTCATATTTTCTTTGCTTAGTCAGTTGGTAGATGTTCTCAAGACCTGCACACACACAAACACACATACACACTGTATATATACATGTACACACTGGGCACAGTTTGACATTTTGGACAGACGTGGAGATAATTCATTAAAACACTCTCACACTAACTGATCTAGACTTTAGACACAAAACTTGGTCAGTCTCATTTCTGGATTCACACAACAAAGTTTCACAAAGTCACATTAGTGTTAGTTAGGTTTGGTTTCTCACCGAGCCAGTACTCTCCAGCAGCGCTACCAAAGCCCAGCTTGTACTGATCCCAGCCCCTGTAGAAGTTCACGGTGCCGTCCATCCTCCTCTGGAACACCTGGGGGGACGGGATGGAGGGAGAACTAGCTAAACACACCAGATACCTGACAGCTCATGTTTCCAGGCAACAAGGTTTTACTGCTATGTCATTTATTGTGAAAGTCCAACAGGAAGTGCTGATACTGAAAGTCACTCTGTGGTAATACTCACCGTCCAGCGACCTCCTTCTGTCTTCATGTCACAGTACACCTACACACAAACACATTCATTAGTAAATGACTTCAGCTGTCTGAACTTGTTTATTAGGTTCATACTTATGAGGCTGTGAGCCGTTTGTCTTATTTAGTTTCTATTGTTGGATATTTCATGAAGATATTTTATGCATCTCTCAGAGGGATTGGCTGGAATCAACCAACTTCAAGGGCTGTGATTGGTTGGGTTCATAGGTACTCACAGCAAGAGTTTGTGCCTCTACAGCATGATCACCTGATCTGACTCAGTAACTCTGCTTTGATTCCAGCATAAATGTGAAGCTGAGTCCCAGAGAAGGTGAAGTGTACCTGGACAGCAGACCTCTCTCCAAGGGGATAGATGGTGTACACTCCACTGGGGAGGCCCTTGTTTTGTTTATAGATGTCACTGCAGTCCACCGGTTGGACGAGCTGCTGGCAGCTGGTCAACAGAGGAGCCAGGAGGAGGAAGACGACTGATACCAGCTGGAACAGAGCACATGTTGTCGTTCTGACTGAGCTTTGACTCTTACACACTGTTTTAACAGTTTGGCCTCTAGTTTCATGGCGGTGTGGGCAAAGACACCTCTAAGGTGGAGCTAACTGACAATAATTATCTGCCTGGGTTGTTGCTGTAGCAACCATCTAAGCTACCGATATCACAAGCCTCTTCACAGTTTAACAGGACTTTGAGATCTGTAAAATATCAGTTCACAAACTCACCTTCATTGTCAGATTTCTGCTGAAACTGCTGATGTGGATCCGTCTGATGCTCTGAAAATACAGCAACAATATATTTGTTTTCGTCACTGAACTCACATGGGACAGATTATTATGTGAATGCAGAATAAGTAGAATTTAAATTTGGTGTTTAGGTTGTAGCTCCGTCTCGCCCCAATACACTAAGCTGGGAGTGACAGTAATAACTTCCCTCACAAAACTGCATTAGATACAAATCATGACACCGACTGTTGAATAGAATTTATCAGGGTTCAAAGTCTTTCTATGATTTAGAATTGTTATTTCATGGTAATATAGGATTTTTAGAATATTAGAGTCACCTCTCAGTTAAATCAAACACAATTCTGCAGCATCACAAACTACAGACGTGTTGACAGACTTCACCGCCATCACTTCATACAACCACAGTCTGAAGCTCTACAGACGCTCTGCAGTCACTCAGGAATCAACACATACTCAACCAAGCAGCTGTGGCTCAGGAGGTAGAGCGGGTTGGCCGTTAATCAGAAGGTTCTGCCAGTGTATGAATGTGTGTGAATATTAGTTTCCGTTTGAGCACTTAGGCTCAGTGTATGAATGTGTATAACTGGTGAATGCAGATGTAGTGTAAAAAGCACTTTGAGTGGGTGAAAATACTAGAAAGGCACTATACAAATACGGAGCATTTACAAAACTCATCAGTATTTGGGAATATCACACATGATTATATATAAGTTCATAAAACAGTTGCATTTTTAATTGAAATGCAATATTTAAATATTGCAAATTATTGCAACATGACTGTTTATGAAGTTCAGCTCAATGTTTTGCTAATTCAGTCATTTGGGTAAAAAAAAAACTGCCCAAAGCCTCTGTGAGATCCTGGAGGAGCTGAGAATAATACTGCACACAGCTGATTTATCAGACATGTGTAATGTCTCCTGGTTGGATGCTTACCTGTCTGAACTCACCTGCAGGTTGAACTGAGGAGACGATGCGGCTTCACCTTCAGAGGAAACAAACTGCTGTTCTCCTTCAGTCTGTCACACTCTCACAACTTCACTACTTATATCTACAGAAGGCGCTGTGATGTCACAGCAGTCGCACCTCTTAAATTCTCCAGCATTTCCTGTTCTTGTTTAAACATATGATTTGTTGTGTAATATTAAAATGAGCTTGTTATTCTGCCAAAGGCCCTGTAGTACATGATGGTTATGAATGAAATAAAAACATTGAAGAAGACTTTAAAAGGAACATTAAACCTGTAAAATGTACATCAGGTGACATTAGGAACAATGTGGAGCTTCACACTATTCCCCAGCCTTAACCCAAACCCTGGAGGGATCTGTGATTTCTCAGTTTGGAAGCAGCAGCCTCCCGTTCAGCTCTCCTGTGAGGGAGTTTGTCTTCTGTCTAAAGGCCCGGACACACAAAGTGTCACAGTAAAATGCCATTGCAAACGTTCATCATCATCATTTTACCACAAGTTCAAATTCTGGTTATCAGAACTACTTTGTGTTTCTATTGTATTTCATAAAAGCACTCGGCTGGCAGTGCGTGTTCCGAGTTGTCAGACTCCGGCAAGATGAGGGAGGTGATGCTTGGTGCTCAAACACAGTCAAGATGGACACGGGTGGATGGATGGATATGTGTATGTAGTAAATAACCTTTGTATATAAATAACTGTATATATTTTTAAGTTAATTCAATTTTATATGTTACCATATTTTAATACACGTTTAATTTTCTGTTAAGTTCTCTGTGTGTAGCATGAAGGGACTACAAACTACAGACTTTCACAAAGTGCTGTATGAATGTATAATGATAATGTATAATGAGCGCCGTCCTAGAGCCAGACCTTGATGGTGGATGAGAACTGCTGACCTGGACTGGAGATATTGTTGGGGGATGGAAAGATTGTTGCATGGAGGTCAGGGAAAGAACGTATGGTGTGGCAGACTGCAGATGTGGTTCCCATATTCAAAAAGGGGAACCAGATGGATCCAACTATTGTGGTATCACACTGCTCAGCCTTCCCAGGAAAGTTTATTCCAGGGGGCTGGAAATGAGGGTCCGAGTGGTTTTGTCAAACCGCACATTCAGGAGGAGCTGTCCTGGCTGTGGAACAGTAGACCAGCAAAAGTGCTGGTAGGTGTTGCATTCCAACATTGTTGACCCTTGTTTCTGATCTTTCACACAGGGCCAGTGTGAAGTGATTGGGATGAAGGTCAGCACCTCCAAGTCTGCGGCCATGGTTCTCTGCTGGAAAACAGTGGATATCTCCTTCCAGGTTGGGAGTGAGCTCCTACCCCAAGCGAAGGAGAACAAGTATCTCATGATCTTGTTCACGAGTCAGTTAAGGTGGTTCAGGCATCAGGATCCTCCTGGGCACCTTCTTTTGGAGGTTTTCCTGGCACACCCAGGGTAGACCAAGAACCAGGCCTGGGAAGACCTTCGGATCCCCCAAGACAGGGGTTTTCAAAGTGTGAGACTGTGGGCCTCCCCTCAGACAAAAATTGAGCTTTAGTTGACCTGAACCCGGAAAAGTGAAAGATAATGGATGAATGGATTGTGAAGCCTGCCAGAAATGTACATAATGTTTTAACTGTAGTGTTTGTTGTAATTGTCATTTTAATTAATTAAGTCTTCATTTTCAAAATAAGATACGGCAGCCATTTTACAGTACAGTAAGAAAAAAGAACATACCTAGAACCTAATTACATTGAGTTTGATCATTTCAAATATCATACTTTACTTTACTACTAGTATTAGTAGAAATGCTACTACAGAAAAAAAAAACTGCTTATCTGGGGTCAGGTCGCGAGGGCATCAGCTCCAGCAGGGGACCCCTCCCTTTTTTCAAGCCACATTAGTCAGCTTTGACTTGGGGATCCTGAGGTGTTCAGGCCAGTGTGGCAATATAATCTCTCCACCTACTCCTGGGTCTTCCCATGTCTCCCCCCAGCTGGATGTGCCTGGTGGGCATCCTGAACTCCCTCACCTGGGGTAAGGATTTATTCCCTACCTGTAGTGAGCACTCCATCCTGCTGAGAACCACATCCTCAGATTTAGAGGTGCTAATTCTTATTCCAGCCGCTTCACACTGGGCTGCGAACTGATCCGGTGAGTGCTAAAGGTCACGGACCGATGATGTCAACAGGACCACATCTCAGCCAGTGTCACTGGTCACTGAATACCAGTTAAATATCAAGCGAAGTTTGAGGTCAAGGGCAACTGGACTTGGTTGAAGATACTAGAAGACGTTAAATGTGACCAGTTAAATGTGTTGATTCTTCATTACAGCAGCTCACTACACACTTAATCTCACAGTAGTTCTGCTTAAGCACTCACTGTTCTTTCCATCTTTTAGCGACCCTCTTTAAAATCTCATAGTTGTTAACAAGAGTTACTACTAGTATTAGTAAAAACAGTGAGTTTCACTAAATTAAGTTTTATAACTAGGTTCAGGAACAAGGACCATGCCTCGAACAGATCTCATTTCCACACAAAAACATTTAAGTTTTCATCATTTAAAACACACAGCACAAGATGCTGGGCATTTACAGTTTTTTACAATCACTTTGGTACTATTTTCAGAACCTTGATGTCATTTTTCACAACTCTAGACACAAAACTCAAAACGGTTATCACTTGTAACACAGGCTGTCTAATGTTCAAAACATTGCATTGTGCATTCACATCTTTACAGAAAACTTGCACTTGCACAATCATTGGTTCAAAAAACAAATTTACTGTGAAATACCATTGAAACATAACTATAGATCACCCACACACAAGCACTGTGTCATTGTTCATACAATCATTAAATATTGTAGAACAAAATAGGTGATACAGGTTTCATTATGGTACTACAAGTACAGTAAATACATCTCTGTAAAAGTACTGCAGTAGTAGAGAGAATACTACAGACACAGTGGAATCATTGAACAAAGTTTGTAATATATTGATGCAAAACACTACAGTACAATCACAACATAGGCCACGAATCCAGGCCTGACACTGGTCTGCTGTGATGTCATTGCAGGCGTCATCCATGGCCTGGAGAAGAGTGACTTGTTCATGAGGGTGCTTGTCATGAACCTTCCATCTCCATGCGGAGAAAAATTCCTCAATCGGGTTAAGGAAGGGAAGCGCTACAAACCTGATGGAGCTCATCAAGAAAGGTGACAAGGAGAACTGCATTATATGGTCCAATATGAGGTCTGCGTCCCACCACACCTCTCAAACGAGGCCCACGACCACCTCTCAGAAGGGGTGCCTGTCCCCTGCCATTCCTTTGACCAACACGTCTTCCTCGTCTTCCTCCCACCACTGCTTGACCTCCACTGTGACCTGTATCACCTGCTGGCTCCCTGTTACGTATCACTATGCTCTTGCAATTGGATCCCAATCAACTCTTTATATACTCATTCCACAATGTGCACTCAATCATCAGGAACGAGTTGGCAGAATTGGACAAGCAATTACAAGGGCCTGCATCTATACAGTGCAGTACTGTCAATACTGTAAATAGTCTGAAAAGGTGGTACAGTATTTGGGACCATAGACACAGTGTCTGATCTCGTTATCTTGAAACTTTCATGATTTACTGTAAACATGGAAGATTGTTTGTCTGTTTCCATACAACTATGCATTAAGAGTAATGCAACAGTTACTTATCATTTTGAGCAGTTGTTTCAATTGATAGTTTAATCATTGTAAGGAAATGAATAGACACTCATTTGAAATGTAATGTGTGAACTGCCTTTTGAAATAGTAGTACTTTGATGTTAAGTTGTGTCATATTGAACAGGTGATTTTAGTTGAATGAACAAATGATGAAGTTTTATGTGTATTGTATCCAAGCAATTGAGAAAAGGGTTCGAGTTTTGAAAAATGTGCATTTTGATCATCGGTTGTGAGTTTTGTGTCTAGAGTTGTGGAAAAGCTGTAAAAGAGATTGCAGCAGGGACGTCACTAAGATTGAAACACAGGGGGGGCTTAGCCCCCAGGGGATGCGTAACTTGCGCTTGCAAAATCTTTGCACTCACATCTTTTGTTACTGTATTAGAACTACACTTATGTCAACAAGCAGTGAAGAAGCCAAGATGTTAACAAATAAAAAGCAACAGACATACTTTGTTCTTCCATTTCTCCTCTGTTGAACAAAAGGTACTGTAATGTTACATGGGCGTCTGGAGCAAAAGAAATGTGGGTGTGTCCTCCTCCAGGATTTATATATATATATATATAAATTTTGTTTTATAGAAATCATCATTGATTATAAGTTATATGCTATTTTAAAGCTGCTAAGTTCAATGTTTTGCTCTAAACTGCTTTTTGTTGTATTTTGTATACAATGTCAATAGAGTCTCTATCATGAATCCTGAAATCTGTTAGTTGGGGGGGTCCTCCCCCCGAAGATTTAGAGCATTAAACACTTAATTTCCTGCATTCTTGGGATTTGTTTGCACCAATTTATGGTGAAATGTTTTTATTTATGTAAAGGGAAACACAAAATTCAGGTGGCAGGTGACAGTTCAAAATCTAAAACTCAACAGAGCTTCAGTCGGTGCAGCTCTCAGTCATTCTGTGGTGCTTTCAGATATGTTTCTCATGTAGATCAACTTTCTCATGTAATATCATCCCTGCTGAGTCAACACACATTGAGAAAACAATAAGTTTGTCCAGTCCATTTCTGAATCAGATTTGGCTGTGACATAAATACTACCCAGCTGCTCATGTATATCTCTATTAGATAAGTTCTCACAGAGATCCAAAGAATACTATTTAATTACACTAATTACTGTTACTGCACTGTGGATTGGTTCAATCATGGTTTCAGCCCCCCTAAAATAGGCCTAACAACATCCATGGATTGCAGAGACTCCAACAATAAAAAAGGTATTAAGGTAGACATGGGAACATTTGTAGTTGTGTTTAAAAATGATAACTGCCACCTCCACTGCCTGACAGCCAAGAATAATTAAAACAGTAGTAATTAAGGGACATGCCTCAGTTAGTGGGGAAAAATTAATAAGTGTTAGTTATAACAACATCTTATATCTTTTACATATAAAGGACTTGTTTAAAGGGACCTCACATTAAGTAGACTAAAGAAATAATGAAAATCTATCAACACCAGCCACAGAGCCCCAGAGCATTATTCAGAGTAACTCTGTTTCTGGACAGACGTGTTGTTTTTTAAAGCTCCACAGAGCTGCAGAGTTTGGTGATAACTGGGATCAGAACATAGACTGTATATAAATGTGTATGTAATGTTTATACAGTCAGTGGTTCAGAACAACCAGAGACAGTTTCACCTCACAGTCATTTCATCCATGTATTAAAGCATATTTAAAAGATGAAACAAATTGTTTTCTACTTTAAACATTTCATTCATTTCACAATCATCACATCCTACAAAAACATAGTGTTGTGTCAGAAGGAATGAGTTTGCTCTGAAGAGGAACAGGAACTACTTCTGGGTTTGACTGAAGGTTAAACACAGATAAGATCGCATCAGTCAATAAAAAAACATGAACATTCAGCCTTGTTGCTGTTGTGCATGTTTGATTGTTTTTTTCTCTGCTAAGCATTGTTTCTTCTTCTGGTGTAAAGTGCAGGTGATGCCAACAGATTTGCCCGAAACACGCTTTGTTGGAATAAATGAAACTAAATACACAGTGATGCAGGAGCTGCAGTCCTGTATTGTGAATCAAAGCCTATCATCAGTGTCTACTGTCTGCAGAGCGAGTTGTTGTAGCAGTAGGATCCTCTGCCAGCTGAAGTTCCTGTCCTGGTGTTAAAAGAGAGATCAGCTGCTGATAATCTGCTGTGTGTTGGTCCTGGAGAACTACTGCACAGGACGGATCTTCATGATGATGAAGCAGATCTGAGGTCTGTGAGGGAGTGATGATGGACAGGTGACCAGCTGCACCTTTAAACTGTGAGTTAAAACAACACTCACATGTCCACATGTACATAAGTAAAGTTTTAATAATAATAATAATTTTTATTTGTAGAGCACTTTTCAAAAACAAGTTACAAAATGCTTTAACAAGTGTAATGACAATAATACCCTAGAGACAATAATACAAAAACAATACAAGATAAAAGCATGAAAACACTGAAAAGACTAAAATACACGTTTAAGATAAATATAAAATTAGTAAAATACAATAAAATAAAAGGGGTAAAATAAAGTCAAATAAGATCGGGAAAGGCTCTCCTATAAAAGGCCATGAAGAACTTTAAAAGTGATCAATAAAAATTTAAAGTAAATTCTAAAACATACTGGGAGCCAGTGTAATGAAGCTAAAATAGGAGCAATGTGGTCATATTTCTTTGTTCTGGTTAAAAGCCCGGCAGCTGAGTTCTGGACAGTCTGGAGTCGATCAATAGATTTTTGGGTTAAACAGGTGAAAAGGCTGTTGCAATAATCCAGGCGTGATGAGATGAAGGCGTGTAAAATGGTCTCGGTGTCCTTAAAAGTTAACATAGATCGAATGTTTGCTATATTTCTAAGTTGATAAAAACATGATTGAAGTGACTTCCGGTTCGAATGTCACCGTGACCGCAGCACTGTGAATCCTAAGGAAACCTACGAAATTTAAACCTTTACCCTGTTAAGACAATGCAGATTTGGGTTTAGAGGTAGATAAGTGAGGGGGTAAGTGAAAAACACAAAAACTAACGCTTCGACGGAGCAACATAGTGGGTGCTTAAACCTGGGAAAATAGCGCTAGCTTCCCTGCTAACGCTAAAGGGATTCACTGCTCGACACGAGGCCACACACTGGTGGACTGCTACCGCATGGTGAGACAATATGGCCAACATAGACATGGTACTTCATGAATTGAGGGACTTTTGCCAAGAAAACAATGTGAGTTTGGGGGAAATTCAGGAAGAAATATCTAAGATGAGCGCGAGAATGGACGAGGCTGAAGGACGGATTGAGAAGGTGGAGGAGAGGATTCAGAACACAGAGGACGCCATGACGGAAATAATAAAGTTACAAATAAGATTGGAGGATAAATTAATGGACTTGGAGAGGCGCACGAGAAGGGAAAACGTCCGCATCTACGGTGTACCCGAGACAGCAGAGTGGGACTCTCCAAAAATGAGTGATTTTGTGGAGAAGCTGCTGTGCGACGGGTTGGAGGTGTCTCAAGATGAGCTTGACATGTGCATCGAACGGGCGCATCGCTCTCTAGGCCCACCATCGCCAGACGACGCACCCCCACACTCTATTATTGTGAAATTCCTCAGCTTTAAGACCAAAGAACTTGTGCTCCGTAAGGCGTGGAAGAAAAAAGGATTTGCCTGGAATGGCAAACAAGTAAGTTTAGACCATGATTACCCTCCTCTCATCCTAAAGAAACGAAGAGAATATGCAGAGGTGCGCAAGATTCTGAAAGAGCAGCAGATCCCCTTTCAGACTCTCTTTCCAGCTAGGCTAAAGGTGAAATACACTGAAGAAACCAAAATCTACAACACAGTTGTGGAAGCTACTGCAGATATGTCCAGTAGAGGCTATGCGGTGAAGGTCATCACATCACCAGAAACAGCGTTGGAGCAAATGAAGCAGCTGACCTGGAGCAGAGTTGGCAGAGGAGCGGGGAGCAGCGCAGCAAACAAGAGGCGGGACCCCGGTTACAAAGAAACACTCAGAGCCTTCAGGAGGACCTCACCTATGCCTTCGGGGAAATTGAGGTTCACCCACTATGCTGTTTCTTTATCTTACAACTGAAAAATAACTGTTATTCAGTTTAATGGTGTGCAATAAGCAGATAAGTAAGGTTTTTGGAGGGTGTTCTTCTCAGTGAGGCCTTAGCTTTTGAGGGCCTCCTCCACTGACTGATGAAGAAGTTGCCCTTGAAGGCGAAGCAGAGTCCACCGCTAGGACCCCTACCTTGGAAGTTAGAACTACCTCAGTTTGATTTTTGTCTTTTGTTGATGTTATTTGTTCATGTGTTCCATGTTCAGTGTTTACAAGGGTGTGTGGGGAGCCTATTAGAATGGGTGTATTCGTTGTATGATTTAGATGAATAGCAGACCAGTGAAGATGGTATCAATCAATATTAATGGCCTACACAATCCGGGTTAAAGGTGGAAAGCCCTATCTAACCTTAAATGAGAGAAAGCTAAGGTTGTTTTTATGCAGGAAACACATCTGTCGGATAGCGAACATGAAAAACTGAACAAGCTTGGTTTTAAACATGTCTTTTATTCTTCTCACAGTTCGGGGAAGCGAAGAGGTGTGGCAATCTTAGTGCACAGCGCTCTGAACTATGAACATATATCAGAGTATAAAGATAAGGAGGGTAGATATAGGAAGCAAATGGTCCTTGTATAAACAGATCCTTGAATTAACAACAACAAGGAGTCAGGGAATTCTATTATATGGCGGTGATCTTAACCTCACACTAAACGCCAAATTAGATTCTTCAAACGGGAAAGGTGATTCGAGAAACATTGGGAAAAGAATGGTACACCTGATGGACGAATTAGGATTAGTTGATGTGTGGAGGGACTGCCACACAACCGATAGGGAATATACCCACTATTCATGTGCACACAATGTCTACTCAAGGTTAGACTATATCTTCATGTTTAGAACTGATCTCCTCAGGGTAAAAAATTGTGAAATAGGTCCCTGTACTATATCAGACCATAACCCGGTCTACGCTGATATCTGCCTGAACAGGAAGAAAAGATCCACCTTATGGAGGTTGAACACAAACATTCTTAATTACCCAAATATTAAAGAGCGCTTGAAGAAAGATATAGAGTACTTAGTATATAACGATAAGGACGAGGTGTCACCAGGAACACTTAAGGCAGTGATTAGGGGGAATATAATTGGTATTTCCTCTCACCTGAAAAAAGTAGGTCTGCAAAAACTCCGGCACTTAGAAGACAAGTTGCTAGATCTGCAACACCAACACTCCGCGTCTCATAATGGTAATATTAAATCGGATATAACAAAATTGAAAAAAGAAATAGATGATTTGAACACCACGGACATACAGAACAAACTCATTCTTATAAAGCAACAGTACTATGAGGTAGGGGGGAAATCATTGAAACTTCTTTCTTATAAGCTTAGGAAACAGCAAGCGGAGAGATCTATTCACAAAATTAAGAATCCCCTAAAGGATCGAATAGAAACTGAACAGGAAAAAATTCAACAATGCTTTCTGGAGTATTATAAGACACTATATTCTCAACCTCATATAGACAATGACCAGGATATTAATACCTTCCTGTCTGAACTTGAGTTACCAACAGTGACAAAGGAACAAAATGAAAAGTTATTATCCACAATAACTAAAGAAGAAATTCAGTTGGCAATTAAAAGATTAAAGGGAGGGAAGATGGCAGGGGCAGATGGATTTGGTCCGGAATGGTACAAAATAATGCAGGATTTTTTGGCCCAGACAGCACACACTGTGTCAAGGCGAAATGGGAAAAAGAAGGTAATCTGAAAATCACAAAAGAATGTTGGGAACACATATGCGAGATACAATGGGTTACAACTGGTTCTAATGTATGGCGTGAATTTTGTTGGAAAAGTGTATTGAGATTTTTTATCACCCCTGTTCAGAAAAGGTATCGGGGCATTGGAGATACTTGCTGGAGATGTGGGGGGGTTGGTGCCAACCATTTCCACATTTTTTGGGACTGCCAAGTTATTTCTCAGTATTGGTATAGAATTCATGAGCATATACAGAATGTTTTTGCACTTGTTTTTCCATTTACCTTTGAAACCCTATACCTAAGTAATGTATCAACGGATAAACTGGACTGGAAGGACAAGAAAGGCGAATCGCAGCTAAAAACAATACATCTGTGGTCAGATATGGTCATGTCCACTAATTCCACAGAGGAAATGCTGACACCCAGGGTAAAAACCAGTGTAAGTCCAGTGTATGACCACGGTTATGTGTTTGCCTTTTGACATGTTGTTTGAAGTTAAAAGAAGTGGCCATATTTAAAAAGTCAGTTGCATTAACATTGGTGGGTTCATCAACATGAATATTGAAAGTGCCACAAAGAACAATTTTGTCATAATTTAAAACCAGAGTAGATAAAAATTCAGGAAGTTCTGATAAAAATCCTCCAGGCAGTTTTGGGGGGCGATAAATTATAACAAATATGACAGGTTGCAGCGCTCCAAGTTTAAGAGTGAGAACTTCAAAGGAGTTAAATTCATCACAGCGTACTTGATGACATTTAAAATTTTCCCTATACACGCTCACAAGCCCACCACCACGACCACTGACCCTCGGTTGACTAAAACAATCATATTGAGGCGGACACAGTTCAGCTAGCTGGCTATAGTCATTCATCTGCAACCAGGATTCAGTTAAAAACATAAAATCTAGATTTGCAGACAAGATAAAATCATTTAAGATAAAAGTCTTAATTTAAGGTACTTGTACTTCAGTGTTTCCATGTCATGCTTTGTTGCAGTAATTCTCAGAGGGAAATATTGGACTTCAAATGGTTATTTTAAGTATTATTACAGATTGAGCTGTCCAGCAGCATCTAACAACCTTTACCAGCTGGAACATTAAGGTGATGAACACATGAATGAGTTAATAATTATAATCCATTAATATATATTATTCTGAAATGACCCAATCTGCATAATGAGTACTTTTACTGGTGGGAAGTAAGTATATTTTGATGCTAATACAGGATGCAGGTTAACGTAGTATTTCTAGACCGTGCTATTTGAAGGGATTTTGGTTTAATTTAGAAATGTTTATACAGTCAGTGGTTCAGAACAACCAGAGACAGTTTCACCTCACAGTCATTTCATCCAGTGTATTAAAGGCATATTTAAAAGATGAAACAAATTTGTTTTCTACTTTAAACATTTCATTCATTTCACAATCATCACATCCTACAAAAACATAGTGTTGTGTCAGAAGGAATGAGTTTGCTCTGAAGAGGAACAGGAACTACTTCTGGGTTTGACTGAAGGTTAAACACAGATAAGATCGCATCAGTCAATAAAAAAACATGAACATTCAGCCTTGTTGCTGTTTTGCATGTTTGATTGTTTTTTTCTCTGTTAAGCATCGTTTCTTCTTCTGGTGTAAAGTGCAGGTGATGCCAACAGATTTGCCCGAAACACGCTTTGTTGGAATAAATGAAACTAAATACACAGTGATGCAGGAGCTGCAGTCCTGTATTGTGAATCAAAGCCTATCATCAGTGTCTACTGTCTGCAGAGCGAGTTGTTGTAGCAGTAGGATCCTCTGCCAGCTGAAGTTCCTGTCCTGGTGTTAAAAGAGAGATCAGCTGCTGATAATCTGCTGTGTGTTGGTCCTGGAGAACTACTGCACAGGACGGATCTTCATGATGACGGTCTTCAGGGAGTTAAATTAAGTTAAAAAAGAAAATGCCCGTTCTGTGGCCAAAGCCAAAGGGCTCCTTTGATCAAACTTCAGTCGATGGAGAGACTTTTCTTCTGTTGCAGCGGTACTTTATACTTTATTTATTCTGATTAGAAACACATACTATAGAACATTTAGTCTTTCTGTATCACACATAAACAGGAGTGCAGCTCAGACATTTCTCTGCATGAAATGAAGTTGTGTATTAGGCGGACATGTTTTCTGCAGCAGTGAAGCAGATCTGAGGTCAGAGACTCTGTGAGGCAGTGATGATGGACAGGTGACCAGCTGCACCTTTAGACTGTGAGTTAAAACAACACTCACATGTCCACATGTACATAAGTAAAGTTTTAAGGTACTTGTACTTCAGTGTTTCCCTGTCATGCTTTGTTGCAGTACTTCTCAGAGGGAAATATTGGACTCCAAATGGTTATTTTAAGTATTATTACAGATTGAGCTGTCCAGCAGCATGTAACAACCTTTACCAGCTGGAACATTAAGGTGATGAACACATGAATGAGTTAATAATTATAATCCATTATATATATTATTCTGAAATGACCCATTCTGCATAATGAGTACTTTTACTGGTGGGAAGTAAATATATTTTGATGCTAATACAGGATGCAGGTTAACGTAGTATTTCTAGACCGTGCTATTTGAAGGGATTTTGGTTTAATTTAGAAATGTTTATACAGCCAGTGGTTCAGAACAACCAGAGACAGTTTCACCTCACAGTCATTTCATCCAGTGTATTAAAAGCATATTAAAAAGATGAAACAAATTTGATTTCTACTTTAAACATTTCATTCATTTCACAATCATCACATCCTACAAAAACATAGTGTTGTGTCAGAAGGAATGAGTTTGCTCTGAAGAGGAACAGGAACTACTTCTGGGTTTGACTGAAGGTTAAACACAGATAAGATCGCATCAGTCAATAAAAAAACTTGAACATTCAGCCTTGTTGCTGTTGTGCATGTTTGATTGTTTTTTTCTCTGTTAAGCATCGTTTCTTCTTCTGGTGTAAAGTGCAGGTGATGCCAACAGATTTGCCCGAAACACGCTTTGTTGGAATAAATGAAACTAAATACACAGTGATGCAGGAGCTGCAGTCCTGTATTGTGAATCAAAGCCTATCATCAGTGTCTACTGTCTGCAGAGCGAGTTGTTGTAGCAGTAGGATCCTCTGCCAGCTGAAGTTCCTGTCCTGGTGTTAAAAGAGAGATCAGCTGCTGATAATCTGCTGTGTGTTGGTCCTGGAGAACTACTGCACAGGACGGATCTTCATGATGATGAAGCAGATCTGAGGTCTGTGAGGGAGTGATGATGGACAGGTGACCAGCTGCACCTTTAAACTGTGAGTTAAAACAACACTCACATGTCCACATGTACATAAGTAAAGTTTTAAGGTACTTGTACTTCAGTGTTTCCATGTCATGCTTTGTTGCAGTACTTCTCAGAGGGAAATATTGGACTCCAAATGGTTATTTTAAGTATTATTACAGATTGAGCTGTCCAGCAGCATGTAACAACCTTTACCAGCTGGAACATTAAGGTGATGAACACATGAATGAGTTATAATTATAATCCATTTATATATTATTCTGAAATGACCCATTCTGCATAATGAGTACTTTTACTGGTGGGAAGTAAGTATATTTTGATGCTAATACAGGATGCAGGTTAACGTAGTATTTCTAGACCGTGCTATTTGAAGGGTTTAATTTAGAAATATTTATTGTATTTATTTATTTATAAGAACATGACTCTTTCAGTTATTGTTTATTATGTGGAACTTCAGGGGTTCATCCTAACTTCGGGATGAATGAATGTATAAATGAATGAATTCTCATATGTCATGGTGTTTACTGAAGGATTTAAGGTAATAAACAAACAAAACTACATCACATGTTCTTCATTTGTTTCATTTCCAGATTCAGTGTTTGTTAATGAAATTAAGGGCGATCTGCACACTTTAAGGCATTTTATTGTGTAAACTATTCAAAATGGACCAAATCATCCCTGAACTGAACACTGAAAAGAGCCTGATAAAAATGATAAAAATTAAAGTTGTGCTTTCATGTTTCATGCTTTCATTTACAGGAGTTTTTAACCCTTAAACTGAGCAGATAATCTATCAACACATTTACATGTTAGAATCCATTAATCAGTAAACTTTACCGCCCACGTTTATGATTTATAAGCAGCAGATAATAAACTGACAATTTAACACCGTTGTGATCATTTAAAATATATCTTCATGTTTTATATGAAGTATTAAATATATTAAGTATTATATTTATTAATGAAGTGTAATCTGTTTATAAATAGAACCAGGTAGGTTTAAATTAGCTCAGAAACATTTGAGCAGATTGTAGTTATCGTCCTCATGTAGTTGATCAACATTTCATGAGTTTTTTTCTATGTATATTGTACAATTACAATCAATTACTGATCTTTACCCTGTGAGAGGCTTGATGGAGCTGCAGCACTAAAGTGAACTGTACCTTTTTGGGCCGGACAGAAGCTCCAACATCAGTGAAGACGGTGGCGCCCCCTGCCTGTACGTCACTCATCTGCAGCATGAAGGAGGAGACAGATTAACCCTTGCAGTCAGTTTGGCACATTTTCTCTCTCACAATAATCAGTGCTGTCTGAAAGTGAAGATTTATTTCTATAATAAATTCTATAAACATGAAGATTTTAGGTTCGCCTCGAAAGAAAATGTTTTTATTATAAGATGTGACGTCTCATCTCAGACGTCTGAGCAGCTTCATAATCAAATAAAAACAGGAGAGAACTGATAAAGTAGAACAAATAAATATTTACTCAGTTTTTACTGTCTCTGACTTTATGACTTAATGGGGTCAAAGGTCAACTACAGTAAGGTGAAGAGTTCACTTAGTATACGTGACTAAGTGTGACGGATCATTTTGTTCACAATGACTGAGATGTTGACTGACAGCTAGACAGACCAAACAGTGGGCGGGGCGGGCGGCGGCGTTCTGCTCATAGCTACTAAGATAAGAAACATCATGTGAGGGTTACTGACATAAAGCAGCCAGGTGGCGATTCTGTTTCCTGTCCCCAACTCTTCAAACGCATCCGGTTTATCTTTCTGAAAGATCACAACAGTGAAATCAATCAATACTCCAACTTCATCAGAGATATTATCCTGCACCGAGTGTATTTGGTGCTGATACTTTTGTACTTTTACTAAGAACAGAGTACTTCTACGTTGTAGTATTACTACTTCCTCTGAAGTAAAAGAGCTGAGTACTTCGTCTTCTCTTCTTTCTGCCAAAACTAATCAACACTTCAGAGACAAACACAGAAGCATCATTTCAGAGCCTCCTGCTGCTGAGAGGGAAACGTCCATTTACCCGTCCAAAGTCAAAGTGAGGCTCGTACTGTCCTCCCACGCCGTAGTTGGCCACCTGCATCCACAAACACACAGAAATAACATTTAAAGAGATAAAGGAGAAACATGCAAATGAAAAGTCTGTTTGAATCTCGTGTTAATCTGGATTCTTTAATTCAATTAAATTCAAATTAGCTTTGTTGGCATGAATGTGTAACAACAATATGGCCAAAGCATCATACAAACATTATTAAAAAATAAAATATATTAAAAATTTAAATAAATAAATCAATGAAAAGGTAACGTGCTATTATAATAATATATTAAAAATTTAAATAAAAGAAATAGATAATACCGTAAATGTGTGTGTGTGTATGAATAGACAAAAAAATAAAAAATTAGATTTAAATAATAATAATTTTTAAAAAAAGAAATCAGTATCAAATGTGAAATTTGTGTTTAGAGGCTGCATATCTTTTGATGATTCACAGATCATGTGATTTGAAAGCCTGAAATATTCGGCTGCCCAGAGGCCCGAAAACTGGACCTGGCTGTTCGTCAACTTTGTCTCCAAATCCTGAAGAAGAAAAGCAGACAGGCGAGTTGACTGTGAGGTGAAACTGTCTCTGGTTGTTCTGAACCACTGGCTGTATAAACATTTCTAAATTAAACCAAAATCCCTTGCAGATCCTCAGCGGTGGTGTTCCTTATTCTGGATTGTATCTAAAAAAATGTATGTGACAGCTGAATCTCATAATGTCAGTCCGTTTAGTTTTCATTAAAGCTACATCCAAATGTGTCTGAGGGTGAACTGATAAAGTTCTTAATTTTAGTTCCACACAGCAGATGAAATTAAAGGTTAAAGAGAAATTAACTGCAAAGGTGGTCAAAGGAGGGAGCTGTGGCAGCAACATATGTGGTAACAGCACAACTAAGTAGTTAAAGATAAAATAAAAGACGTCAGATAAGAGATAGAGAAAGCTCAGCATAAAGGGAAAATAGGGAGAAACAGTTTGACCAACAGGTAGATAGTACTGATGTACGATATAGCCTTTAGTGAAGGAAAAGTACGGAATAATGAAACACCCCATTCTGTTAGATAAGGTCTAAATAGATATACCCCCTGATGAAGAAACGTATACAGCAAGTGGAAGGAAGATATAGGAAAGTGCATTTAAGGGCCAGTACAGGCAGAAGAAGAAGAAAAAAGAATTAGGGTCTTTAAAGGGTTGAGTTCAGATAGAAAGGAGAGATGGAAAAAGAGAGGCTATAATAGATAGGGAGGCGACGAGAGCTAGATTTGAATAGGAAAAAAACAACAACTACCAAACAAAGAAGTGAAAAGTTAAAGTTGATGGCAGAAAGACAAAAGATCTGCCTACAGACCAAGGCACCTGCAGAGCACAACAAACCATGAGACATGACGACAGCGAGACAGAGCTACAATGGACAAGATGGTAGCTCTGAAGTTTCATGCTGGAAGAAGAAGGGGAGAGAGCAGCTTCAAAATGGACAGAGAAGAATCTGACTGTGAGGAAGAGATGGAGGGCCACAAATGAGCAGTGATGCAGGAGGTGTTTCACAGAGAGGCGTGTCAACCTGGTGCATCACAGGCCCAAGCCCACCACCACTGACGTCAGCGTCTTCCCAATGCTGAGGACACGGCCAGTCAGACCACCCCTACCATCTACAGTTGAATCATAAAGAGGACAACACCACCTTAAAGACTGCGAACCTAATGTCTCGGGTTACGTATGTAACCCTTGTTCCCCGAGAAGGGGAACGAGACACTGCGTCGGTGACGACACTATGGGAACACCCCTGGGCGTGGCAGGGCTGAACTATGAATGAAACTACTCCAATCCTATTGGTGTTACTAGGTAATTACTAGGTAACGGTAGTGTGTGACGGCGTACGCCGGCACATAGGACACATTAGCCCTTTCTATGAAGCAAGGCACTCCAGGCGGGGTGAGGTGTGGCGGACCGACAAGGGTTACATACGTAACCGAGACATTCCCCTTCGAGGGAACTCGAACTGCGTCGGTGACGACACTATGGGAACGAGATACCCACTTAGGCCGCGCCGAAACCCCACCTACCCCCAGCGTGCAGAACCTGCTGGCACGACTAGGAGGAGAGTGCACGGGTGCCGGGTGCAGAAGGAAGGTCCAGACTGTAAAACCAGCCGCGTCACACAAATCCTGGAGTGACGCCCCTGCGAGGAGGGCCCTAGAAGCCGCCATGCCTCGAGTAGAGTGCGTCCTTACGGCTGTAGGTGAAGGTAAACCGCGCACCTGATAGGCCAGGGAAATAGTCTGAACGATCCAGTTGCTGATGGTGTGTTTAGAAGCGGGGAGCCCAGCCTTGGAGGACCCGAAACACACCAGCAACTGGTCTGCTTTCCTCCACCGGGAAGACCTCAGAGTGTAAATACTCAGCCCTGTCAGAGCAGATGAAGTCTCCCGTCCTCCGCCATCACATGAGGTGGGGGATGAAACGCCTGCAGCACCGTGGACCCTGCCAGTCTGGCCGGAACCTTAGGGACATAACCTGGAATAGGGTGCAGGATGCCCCTGACCGTCCCCGGGGGAAACTCAAGGCATCGGGGAGAAACCGAAAGTGCCTGGAGATCCCCCACCCTCCTCAGAGAGGTGATAGCGAGGAGAAAGGTCATCTTAAGGGTCATGTGCTTGGCCTCAGCCAACTCCAGGGGTTCGAGGGGGGCCTCAGCCAGCCCTTCGAGAACCACTGCCACGTCCCAGGTGGGAAACCTGGAACGAGTCACGGGTCTCATCCTCTTGGCTCCATGGAGGAAGCGCACGACCAGAGGAAGCCTCTCCAAGGGCCCATCACTCAGAGGGGCGTGGAATGCTGCAATTGCAGCCACATACACTTTGAGCGTGGACGTGGAGAGGCGAGCGGAGAAACGGTGCTGGAGGAACTCCAGTATCACAATTACCGAGCAGGTAACTGGGTCCACCGCCCGTTCTCTGCACCAGGTGGTGAACACATTCCACTTTAGGCCGTACATCCTTCTCGTGGAAGGGGCTCTGGAGCTGAGCAGCGTCTCGACTGCTCCTGTCGTCAGGCCCGCTTCTAGGAACTGCACCCCCTCAGGGGCCAGACCCATTGCTGCCACAGGGCGGGGTGCGGGTGAAAGATCCGGCCCTCCGCCTGGGACAGCAGGTCTCTCCTCAGAGGGACCTGTCAGGGCGGACCCTCGAGGAGCGATATTAAATCCGAGAACCACACTCGTGCCGGCCAAAACGGGGCTACTAGTAGTAGACTTACGCCGTCCTGGCGGACCCGCTCCGGAACCCCTGGGAGCAGAGCAACTGGGGGAAACGCGTACAGACGCAGCCTCGGCCACATCTGCACCATGTCATCCAGCCATAGCGGGGCTGGGGGCGAGAGGGAGAACCACAGTGGACAGTGCGCCGTCTCTCGGGACGCAAACAAGTCCACGTCTACAGGGCCCGAACTCTTCGCATAATAACTCTACCACCTCGGGGTGGAGTCTCCATTCCCAGGGTCTCAGTCCCTGTCTGAGGAGCAGGTTTGCTCCTTGATTCTGGGTCCCAGGGATGTACATCGCTCTGAGGGACAGCAGTCTCTGCTGGGACCACAGGAGGATCTGATGTGCCAGTTTTCATAATGGGCGCGAGAGCAGACCCCCCTGGTGATTCAAATCGGCCACCACTGCCGTATTGTAGGTTCTGACAAGGATGTGGCGACCGCGGAGGGTGGGCAGAAACTCCTCAGAGCTCTGAAAACCGCCAACATTTCCAGGCAATTTATGTGCCAAGAGAAATGATGCTCCTCCCAGGAGCCTCTCGCGAAGCGGCCGTCCATGACCGCGCCCATCCCGTGAGTGAGGCGTCTGTTGAAATAATTATTCGGCGACAGGTCGCTCCCAATACAGGCCCTTGGGACAGGAACCAAGATTTCCTCCATACAGACAGGGAATGAAGGCACCCGCTTGTAACCCATATCAGACGGAGCGGATTTCCCCTTGGGGAGAATCCCTTGGATTTTAGCCACCACTGCAGGGCTCTCATGTGCAGTAGTCCGGAAGGTATTATAGTGGACGCTGCTGCCAGGAGACCCAACACCCTCTGCATAGAGCCCAGAGCTGCATCCATGCATTTGGTGAATGTGCGGGGAGATAGTGCTAGGCCGAACAGAAGAAACTGATACTGGTAAGCCCCCGAAGGCGAACATCAGGAACTTCCTGTGAGAGGGACGGATGGAGATGTGGAAATAAGCGTCTTGCAGATCTATCGTGACAAACCAGTCCTCGGATTGGATATGACTGATGATGGCGGGGATGGTAAGCATCCTGAACCTGAATCTCCTCAGAGATTGGTTCAGGGACCGCAGATCCAAAATCGGACGCAATCCTCCGTCCTTCTTGGGAACCAGGAAGTATCTAGGGGGGCGAACCCGGAACTGCAGCCTGTAGCCATCTACTACTGTGCACAGGACCCACGGGGAAATGTGGTGGTGGGTCGCCCTACTCGAAGTCTCAGGACCGCTTCCCCCCGGGCCCGCCAAGACTGAATGACGGTCCTCAGATCCGTCTTCCCGGGGTGGGCTGTGGGTAGGTAGGTGCTGGACGAAGGCTGCGTCCGCCTTTCCTGAGCCGTCGCGGTCCTGAGCGGCGGGGGAGATATTGCTCAAACACCTCTCCCTGAGTTCTGGCGTGCCGGAACCTGTTGACGACAGCATCCACTGCTTCGCCAAACAGGCCAGAAGGCGAGAGGGGCGCATCCAGGAGAAAAGCACTCTCCTTCCCCTGGATGCCCGAGAGGCTGAGCCACAGATGGCGCTCCGTGGCCACCAAAGCCGCCATGGATCGGCCAATGGAACGTTTCGTTTCCTTGGTCACACGGAGAGCCAAGTCCATCGCTCTACAGAGCTCTGTCAGGTCCTCCTCAGAGGGACCTCCCCCTACGTCACAGTCCCGAAGGAGATCGGCCTGGTATGCAAGACAGCCATCGTGTGCAGGCTGGCACCAGCTCGACCCGCTGCCATGTAGGCCTTGCCCACCAAATCGGACATCATCCGACACGGCTTGGTGGGGAGCGCCGGCCGTGTCGGGCCTCGAGATGTCAGGCCTCGAGACCTCAGCACCCTCAGGGGCAGGGCCTCGCAATGGTCGCAGGTAGCCCCCTCGAGAGCTGCCTGAGCGTGCAACATCCCCAGGCATGAGACACACATCCCATGGGTATCCTTCCGTGATGAAACGCTCACATGGAAAGACACACTGTCGGAATCGCTTAAACATGATCTGCTTCGTCTCGACTTCAGGTAGGATAATCGAGCTTCCAAACATAGCCAGAGTGCCTGCTGAATAGAAAGAAGCTAATGTGTCCTATGTGCCAGCGTGCTCATATACCCCCTCCGGTTACGCCGTCACACACTACCGTTCTAGTAACACCAATAGGATTGGAGTAGTTTCATTCATAGTTCAGCCCTGCCACGCACAGAGGCGTTCCCATAGTATCGTCACCGACGCAGTTCGAGTTCCCTCGAAGGGGAACAGTAAAGTTTAAAAGGTCAAGAAGGCTTCGCAGTGAAAATGAACTTCAGCCAAAATGCTCTCACACGAGACCAAGTGCTGACATAAACATCACCAAGGAAGCGCTTTCTGTCTCACCATGATCAACATTACCAATGGTCAGACTGTCAGAAAACTGTAACATTTGCTGAAAAAGAACTGTTTGTGTTTTTAAACAGCGTTTTAGGAAAAGGGAATAATATTTTTATATTATAACTGTTAGAGATCACTGTCTGCTCTGGGTTTGTGCAGAGGAACAGCCAGCGCAGAGCTCCTCGGCGTAGCAAATACAATGACAGGCAACCTTTCAGGCTTGATTTTAAAGAGGTCGAAAGGAGAAGCCTCATTGAAGCCTTTATAAAGCAATTTCAGCAGCACATTGCTACTGCATGCTTAAATTTGATGATTGTGAGTCTTAAATCATGATCGACCTTTGTAATGTATTCCACAGGAACAACCAAGCAACTGTAATGATAACCTGAGACACATGTGTGATGCTGAACACCTGAGTTAATTTATGTTTTCTTTCTGTTTTTGTTGAACACCTGAGTTAATTTATGTTTTCTTTCTGTTTTTGTAGGTAGTATTAGTAAACTAGTTTGAAGTATGGAAGAACTGTAGTGCCCTAATGAATAATGGAGTGTTATTTCAAGATTTACTATTTGTACGTCCAATAGCAATGTAATTCAATACACAGATATACAGGAGGTTAGAAGGGTTAAATTGCAAGCAAATATAATATCTAGGAAGCAAACTCATGTTGAAAAAGATAGATATTTTCCTCACAGATAGAGACAACAGTTAAGTTTCCAAACTACAAACAGTAGGATAAAGCTCACTTATTGGTAATAGTAACAAGTACAATTGCAAGCAAGTTTAATAATCCTTCACAGCCAGTCAAAGACCAGAGGGGGCCACTCGCCACTGTGAGGCCTCATGATGCACACGCAACAGCAAGCAAGATCAAGCGTGACCTGCACCACCACAGAGACAACTTTGACAATCACCAGCTATGAGTCCAAGTGAACCAGCAAAGGGAAGAACAAGAATGAAACTACTAACGACTGAGTGCCCTCAAATTGGTACCCAGTCTGTTCCCCAAGAAACCTGAGTGCCAAAATAAGGGCAAAATAAGGCCAAAAGGAGGTGAAAGTCAGTCGTTACATGGTTTTCATGTCGACTCGGGTCTCTGTTCTGGTAACAGAATGGGGCTCTATTTTGCACCGATCTCTGACTCACTCCGGTGGAACTTTTGTATTCTAATTGGTGTCTATTTTTGTTGATAATAAAAATGTTGGTAAAAGTTCAAGCTTTCTTATCTGGCCCAAGTCTTGAATTTTTACACGACATTAATATCACACATGATTATATATAAGTTCATAAAACAGTTGCATTTTTAAGTTGAAATGCAATATTTAAATATTGTAAATTATTGCAACATAACCAAATGTTTATGAAGTTCAGCTCAATGTTTTGCTAATTCAGCCATTTTGGTTAAAAAACTGTCCAAAGCCTCTGTGAGATCCTGGAGGAGCTGAGAATAATACTGCACACAGCTGATTTATCAGACATGTGTAATGTCTCCTGGTTGGATGCTTACCTGTCTGAACTCACCTGCAGGTTGAACTGAGGAGACGTTGCGGCTTCACCTTCAGAGGAAACAAACTGCTGCTTCTCCTTCAGTCTGTCACACTCTCACAACTTCACTACTTATATCTACAGAAGGCGCTGTGATGTCACAGCCGTCGCACCTTTTATAAAAACACATGCAGACAATCACAAACGAAGCGTGTAGCTGACCTCCAGGATGTCCTGTTCCTGTTCAAACATATGATTTGTTCTGTAACATTAAAATGAGCTTGTTATTCTGCCCAAGGCCCCATAGTACATGATGGTTATGGATGAAATAAAAACACTAAATAAGAATTTGTAAGAAACATTAAACCTGAAAAGACAAAGTAAATCAGGTGACATTTGGAACAATGTGGAGCTTCACTCGATTCCCCAGCCTTAACCCAAACCCTGAGAGATCCATGATCTATCTATGAGATCTATGATCTCTCAGTTTGGAAGCAGCAGCCTCCCGTTCAGCTTGTCTGAGTGAGTTTGTCTTCTGTCTAAAGGCCCGGACACACAAAGTGTCTCAGCAAAGTTCTGCACCTTTTTGTTTGGGCTGACCCCGAATAGTCGAAGATTTGGTGCTTCGATGGGCGGAGCCTGACTCGACAGTCAATCTCACCATCGAATCTTCGCAGCAGCGTTATGAAACAAGGATCATACCAGATCATACCATGACAATATGGGAGTGTTCAAGGTTTGATTTCACATAGAACTACCAGTTTTCTCCCAATAAGTTAATATACAGCCTATTATGATTTAAATTTCAACATATAATGATAAATATAAATAACACAGATAAAACAGATCTGAGGTCAGAGACTCTGTGATGGAGTGATGATGAACAGGTGATCAGCTGCACCTTTAAAGCAGAGTTTACTCACTGTGTTAAAACTACACTCACATGTCCACATGTACATAAGTAAAGTTTTGTACTTGTACTTCAGTGTTTCCATGTTATGCTTCGTTGCAGTACTTCTCAGAGGGAAATATTGGACTTCAGATAAAATAAATGTTATTTTTAATATTATTATAGTAGTAATTATTATTCCAGATTAACTGCACAGTAGTATATATCATTTCATCCAATGTTTGTTTCTTCAGATCCCCATTAGCTGCCACTAGTGTGGCTTTTGCTTTGTGAAAAACCATTAAAAGAATAGTTAACTGTTTGCTTTCTGCTTTAAACATTTTATTCACTTCACAATCATCACATACTACAAAAACATAGTTTTGTGTTACAGCAGAAATGAGTTTGACTGAAGTTTAAACACTGATAAGATCACAGTGTGAACATTCAGCCATGCTGCTGTTGGCATGTTTGATTGGTTTGTCTCTCCCATCTTCCTGTTATGGATTGTTTCTTCTTCCTGTGTAAAGTGCATCTCTGTGGCGCTGATGGTGCCGACAGATTTCCCCAACACATGCTTTGTAATAAACTAAATACACACTGCTTAAGTGTGTATTTAGTTTATTATTGTGATACAGGAGCAGCAGGATCCCTCCTTTCCATCAATATTTGATGTGCTGTCCTCTGAATCAAAGCGTATCATCAGTGTCTACTGTCTGCAGAGTGAGTTGTTGTAGCAGTAGGATCCTCTGCCCTGTCAGATTATATTCTTAGTATACTCAATGACTTCTTTGCCAAGGTTTGTAGAAATCTTGCAGAACAAATTGTTTGTACAGATGATGGTCCATTTGATTCGATTACTGGTTGCTCTCCCACAGTGTGTATTTTAGACCCTCCTACATCCAGTGAAGTCTTTGATTTTATAGGGAACCTTAATAACTGCAGCAGGTCATGATGAAATCAAGGCTCAGCTTTAAAAAGAAGTAGCATTCCCATTTAGTGAGCCATCAACTCATGTCCTCTCACTCTCTTTAAAAAGTGGGGTTGTCCCAAAGTATCTGGAAATTGGAAAGTCATGTGCATTATTTTGTCTGTGTCGTGCAGAAGTAATGCAACGGAAGAGAATATTGTGTACATATAAATATATAACAACAAAGATCAACAATTAACAACAAATATGTGCGACGTGCCAGGTCTGTGCACGACACGAGATGAAAAAGCATTTACATGTGCAGAGACATTTGTATCGTTTGCAAGGGGGGATTGTCAGTGGGGGACCCGGGCCTTGTTAATGAGGCCAGCTGCAGACGGGTAGAGGCTGTTTTTGTGGCGAGAGGTTTTGGTCTCCTGCCAGAGGGGAGAGTAAGTAAGTAAGTAAAAGTTTATTTCTATAGCACCTTTCACAGGTATAGGGCCACAAAGTGCTTCACAACAAAAACATTAATATCATAAAATACACACAATAAAAGCATAGACAGTACATGATCATATCAACCCACAAGTAGCTAATTGAAAGCCTGAACAAATAAATGTGTCTTTAGTCTGCATTTGAAGGCATCAACAGAATCAGAAGAGCGCATAGATGGTGGAAGGTCATTCCACAACCTAGGGGCAACAGCCTGAAAAGATCGGTCACCTCTAGTACGGTAGCGAGTGCGTGGAACCGTCAGCAGGTTCTGATCCACAGACCTCAGAGCACGCACAGGGGTATAACGCTGAATCAGGTCACTAATATAGGGTGGAGCCTGGCCATGTAAAGCTCTGAAAACTAAAACCAAAATTTTAAAATTTATCCTATAAGACACTGGTAGCCAATGAAGTTCTTTTAGGATTGGTGATATGTGAGACCTCCTATTAGTACGTGTTAAAATTCTGGCTGCAGAGTTTTGTACTAATTGCAGTCGAGAGAGCTCCTTCTGGTTTAGGCATAAAAATAAACTATTACAATAGTCTAACCGCGACGACACAAAGGCGTGAATGATTAGCTCCAAATCATTTCTTGAAACTATATTTCTAAGTTTTGAGATTTTCCTTAATTGAAAGAAGCAGTTTCTCGTCAGCTGCTTGCAGTGCTGCACTAACGACATGTCTTTGTCCAGGACAACTCCCAAATTTCTAAGACTTTGCTTAGCAGACTGGCCTAAATCACCCAAGTATTGTTTAATTCCTGGAATTGCATCCTCAGGGGCAATGATTAATGTTTCTGTTTTGTCTGCATTTAGCTGCAGGGAGTTTTCACTTAGCCATTTTTTAATTTCCACAAGACAATGGAGCAAGGAGTTTAACTTCCAGATCTCTGACGGCTTGAAGCAGCAGTAAAGTTGGATATCATCAGCAAATAGATGAAAAGAAACATCATTGAACCTTTGTATGATCTTTCCCAAAGGGATCAAATACAACAAAAATAAAACGGGGCCCAGAACAGAGCCTTGAGGCACTCCACAAAGCAAGTCTGCAGACTCAGACCTTATTTGGTTTGCTGTAACACTAAAACTACGCCCAGATAAATATGAGGTGAACCACTGCAGAACTGACCCTGACAGCCCTACTTGATCCCTTAATCTTTCCAGCAAAACCTGATGGTCGACGGTGTCAAAGGCGGAAGACAGATCCAAGAGAACTAGAACAGTGTGTTTTCCAGAATCAGCAGACATCATAATGTCATTTGACACTTTCAGTAAGGCCGTTTCGGTAGAGTGTTGTTTACGAAAACCTGACTGGAATGGCTCATGGATGTTACTATTATCCAGGTAAAATGTCAACTGTTCGCAGACTACCTTCTCAATGATCTTGGATAAAAACGGGAGCTTAGAAATAGGCCGAAAACTATTCAAATCCGACGGGTCCAAACCTGCCTTTTTATTAACGGTTCCACTATAGCATGCTTAAAAGCATCTGGAAAAACGCCAGTAGACAGCGAGAGGTTAACCATTTTGGTTACACAAGCGCCAATATCTTCAAACACTTTTTTGAATAATCTGAATGGAATGACATCCGATGAACAGGAAGATGGCTTCATCCTGGTCACCAATTCAGAAATATCTGAAATCGTCACAGTCCTAAAAGTGGACCACATGCTGGAGACTGGCTTAAAGACAGCAGTGGTACCACACGAATGTAACGGGATTTTATCTTTAATCATTTTAATTTTATTAGTGAAAAAACCCAAAAAAGCATTGCTGTCAGCTTCACAAAAAACAGGGATAACTGGGGCAGCAGGGCAAACAAGTGTATTGATCGTATCAAACAGCACTTTAGGATTTTTTTTATTTAATGTTATTAGTTGACGGAAATAGTCAGATCTGGCTTTTCCAACCGTCACATTATAGGACAACACAAGTTCTCTGAGATAAAGCCTGTGTACCTCAAGGCTAGTGGATTTCCACAGGCGTTCAGTCTTTCGACACATTCTCTTAAGTTTTAAAATCTCTTCATTAATCCAAGGCCACATTTTTTCCCGAGTAGGCAAGTTTGAATTAACAGGGGCCACCTGATCCAGAATCTTTTCACAGTGATTGTTTAAACAGTGAACAAAATCATCCACATCAGGGCAATCCATAACTAGAGCAGGATCAAACAAATCAGAGAAAGTATCTGCAGTATTTGCCGTGATAACACGTCTCTGAGACCTAACTACTGGAAGCTTTGGGTCAGAACTGAAGTGAAGATCAAACAGAACAATATTATGGTCGCTCATATAGACATCATTTACAGATACGTTTAATATATCTAGGCCAAGTGTAAAAACCAAGTCTAAAATATGGCCTTTTTGGTGAGTGGGCTCAGATACATGCTGATTAAAATTAAAAGTTTCAGTCAATGTTAAAAATTCCATTGCGGGGCAAGATGAGTTGTCATCTACATGAAGATTAAAATCCCCAAGGATTAAGACAGATTCCAGCTTAATTATAGAGGATAAGAATTCACTAAAATCCTTTAGAAAGACAGCAGCAGGGCCTGGAGGTCGATAGACCAGAATACAGTAGAAGGGGGATAAAAAACCCACCTTTACCATCTGCAATTCAAAAGAAGAAAATTTTTGGGGCAAAATTTCATTACATTTGTGGAAATCCTTGTGCACAATAGCCAGTCCACCACCGCGACGAGAGGGGCGAGGCCTCCCAATAGCAGAGCAACCTACTGGGCAGAGCTCATTTAAATGAATAAGCTCGTCCTCTCTCTGCCATGTCTCTGACAAACACATAATATCCAGGCCTTCCCTTGTGAAAAGATCGTTTAATGAATGCGATTTATTCGCAATAGAACGAGCATTCAACAGGCCGAAATGCATTTTGGAGAACGTCACGGAGGCAGTGTCCCTGCTTTGCAACGGGATTGGTTGCAGGCACGACCAGCGGTCACATGGTCTTTTGCCGGTCCATTTGGAAAGAGCCGGCACAAACACGGAAGTAAACATTTGCGGCGAAAGTCTCGGACCACCACTCCAGCGCTGTGAAGGATCCAGGACACCCGTTGAAATCCGAACAGGCGGCGGCGAAGCTACGCTGCCGCACACATCGTGAAGAGGAATCCGCCGCAGGCACTGAATGCGGTCCCGGCGGCCGAAGACAACAAAGCCACCGCGCGCTGCGGCACGCCTACACCTGACCTGGACACCGGACCGCAAGCCTCTTTTCCTGAATCTCCTACGGACCCTACCCGGAGCCCGGTATAGTAGCAAGTAGTCAGGAGAGTCAGGATCGATAGCAAATGGAGGAGGAAATGCCTGTTTGAACCTGTCGTAATTATCAAACAGGACCTCCATCGACTCTCTGATGTGAAACAAAGAGTCCCGGTCATAAGTCCATACAGCCAGAACACATCCATCTGTTATGCAGGCTGAGATGATCACGTACACTGAGAAACAGAGCATTAATAATTTACACAGCAGGAGACGAGCCGCGGCTCTGCCAGTTACAGGCGCCATCTTGCTCCCCAAGCATCACCGAAGTCTGAAACAGTTTGTGTCCGGGGTGGGAGGAGTCAGCTGCAATCTTTCCTGCTCGCCTCCGAGTCCTCGAGGAGTACAGGTCCAGAAGAGATGGAAGATTGCAGCCAATCACCTTCTCTGCAGAGCGAATGATGCGCTGCAGCCTGCCCTTGTCCCTGGCAGTGGCAGCAGCGAACCAGATGGTGATGGAGGAGGTGAGGATGGACTCAATTATGGCGGTGTAGAAGTGCACCATCATTGTCTTTGGCAGGCTGAACTTCTTCAGCTGCCGCAGGAAGTACATCCTCTGCTGGGTCTTCTTGGTGAGGGAGGTGATGTTCAGCTCCCACTTGAGGTCCTGGGAGATGATGGTGCCCAGGAAGCGGAAGGAGTCCACAGTGGTGCCTGGGGAGTCACACAGGATGATGGGGAGGGTGGGGCTGGGACCTTCCTGGTCCATGACCATCTCCACGGTCTTCAGAGCGTTGAGCTCCAGACTGTTCTGGCTGCACCAGGTCACCAGATGGTCGATCTCCCACCTGCGAGAGCTGCCGGTTATTTTTTGCGATGGCTACTGCTGTCGGTGCAATGTGCGGCTCCATCAGCTAAGAGACTCAATGATGTGCTGCACAAATGTTCAGCAAACCTATGTGTTAAGTTTTGCCCCTTTTCATTAACATGCTGTGAGCGGGGTTTGATCCATCAATCCCTGGTTTCAGAGCAAGAGCAAGACCTAAACCACCGGGCTACTCAGCTACACTGTGAAGGGAAGGCTTTCAAGTTTCTTTGTCAATCATGTGTCTTATTCTGACAAAACAAATGCCTCCTTATAAACATATTTTCTGTGATGTCTACTCCGCTGTTGAAGAATAAAATAAACAGCCACAGAATTATGCTGTAAAAGACTTAATATCATGTAAACAATGATTGCATTTAGAAAGACTAACCACATAGAATTTTGAAAGTAACCACTGAAAGTCAGTAAGGACTCCACATTTTGTTAGCATCAAGTTCAAACAAAAACAATAATACATATATACACAAACAATATATTAATATTGTGAATCAAATCAATGTCTGGAGCATGAAGTGGTACTCTGAGGACTGTCTCTATACCACTACGCTATTGGATCACACTGCTTTTTGAACTATTATTGATGGTAAAGTGCATTTGCCTTAAAAAATTAAAATTTCAGCTGTCGTTTGGGCAATTTGAGTTACAGCTTGAGCAGCTGAACACTTCTTCACCACAATTGAGGAGAAAGAGAATGCAAGCTGAAGAACTGGAGGAGCAAAGCAGAAGACAGCTAAACATTACTACTAATGAGTCCACTCAATCCATGCTGCAGGCTAGCTATCAATGCAGCCATTTTTATCAAATGAAACAGGCACTTCAATTCCTGGTTTCAATAGTAAACCACCACAAGAATGACAATTTCCAACAAAAAACATTATTTTCTAAGCAGACACATTTAACAAATACATAAATCACAAAGTATTTGTTTTGTATTTCAAACAAATAGGAGACTTATTTGCAAATTTTAGCAAAACTTTCTTCAATGCCATGCATCATGGGAGTTTAGCTCCACCCCCGCTAGGTTGGAAGAGGAGTCCCATAGGAACACATTCATTTTTAAATGCATAATAATATTAATATAAAATCAACCAATACAGATATCAGCAACACAGGTCATAGCACCCATCACATGAAGAAGAAGTACAATTTGAAGTTGAAACCAAGTTTGTAGGACAAACGGTACAGGAGAAGATAGATGCCAAAAAACGGCGGAATACATAATAATAATTAAGAGCGAAGAGAACAGAAGTGTTCAGAAGCAGAAGCGATCGAACGATCTCTTCCTGTCTCCTGAGACGCTTTCCAGCTGCCCCAGTAACGGCCAGTTTTGAAACTGAATTACCCATAAAGCCGCGTGGCTGCGACCACTGTACCTTTTAAAAACTGGTCAAGATGGTGGGCAAACGTTTTTAAAAGTTTTTAGTAGTTTTCTCACTTTGATTTTTGAAAAGCTAGCGAGAACTAAACACTGAACTATCATATTACCCCGTGACTGTAACCAACAAAATTTGTTCAGTATGAGGCGTCATTTTGCTTTTCCATAGCTAGTTAGCTGATGCTAAGGCTCTCTTCTGACAGCCAGAAGAGATTCAAGACGGCGTGCTGACGTCCCATGTAGCCGTAAGTGCTGCCCTAGAAGGGTGTTCGAAACCAATGTTAACAGAGCTGCCTTCACTTGAAAGTGATGCCTTCTGAGTCTCCTGTCTATTACGGTAGAGAGGCAGCGAGGCAACTGCCTTCCGTTTCGAACACAGCCAAAGACTGGGGTTTGAATGGAACATTGTGGTGAGTCTGCTGCAGTTCCCTCACAGTGCAATACAAATCATGACTATCCAGTTTAAATTATTCCAAGATGGCCACCAGACATTGGCGCGATATCTATGACCAGATGCAACTTTTTATTACAAAAACAGTAGAGATGAGATACCATTTTTAATTGCAAATATATGAATGGAAGTGTGATTTTATTGTTCTCCGACAGTTTATTCAATGAGTTATGAGTTATACTGCTGGAATCTATAGAGTCAGAGAACAGCAGACACAGTAAAGACATCAGATCATCTTAATGCTCAGCTTCTTATTTATTGTCAGCATACAGCAGATAATGATTCACACAAGGGTTTCAAACCTGTCACTATCAGCTTTTCACACTATCAGACTCTAAATATCTGTTTCCATTTCAAGATTCTGGGCCCTACTTTCCTGCCGGCACAAATCCAGCAGCAGCCCAACTGCAGCCAGCTGACTTTCCACTGGTGGAAGGTGGAGTGGTGCAGCTGAGGCTGTTGGAGCAGGTCAGGTGGTGCAGTGACATTTTACTTCTCAAACTGGCCTGAAATCCTGATGTGTTGCTAACGTATATTAATATTTGGGATGTTCCACATTTGTGTTCGGAGCCTTCTTTATTTCTCATAGACGCCTCGGCCTGACTCGTCCTGGTCCACTTGGTCTGTCTGCTGCTTTTAAAAAGGATGAGAGGAGCTCATGTGATTGGTCGTTACTGAAGCTCCACCTGCTGATTCTGTGCTCCTCCTACTAATCATTTATTCAACCTCTCTTCCACGTTGCGCCGAGCTACGACCGCTTTGAGCAAAAAGGACTAATCTGAGTTGGTGTTCTGCTGCTGGTGGATTGTGCTCGTGCCCAGTTTCAGGAAAATAAGGCCCGTTGTGAGATTACATGCTTAATGAGAGAAAGAGAAAGAAATCAGGAGAGAGATCAGCTGCTGATATTCTGCTGTACGTTGGTCCTGGAGAACTACTGCACAGGACGGATCTTCATGCTGATGGTCTTCAGGGAGTAGTTATTACCCTTCCAAGTAGACCACTCCACTCCAACAGCAAAGAAAGAGTTGTCAGACCCCCAGCGATAAATCCCGTTGGGGTTTGTACCATGACAGTCGTTGTACCAGAACGCCCCCACGTATGATCTGGCACAGTTACCGGGCCAGGAGTCCTGGTCTTTGTCAAAGGTGGTGAACTTCTGTCCGTTATGATAATTCAAGGCGTCTCCTACAGACACACAGAAGAACCACAGGGTTAGTAAATTTGCATTATCTATAAGTATCAGCTGAACTTTTCACAGTCTGCAGTCCTCTATCAGACAGACTGATGAGACCAGTTATGGTCCAGACAGCTGAAGTCACCAGCAGGTCGATCTCTGATCGACTCAGTGTTTCACCTGGATGATACGTAAGAAAATCACACGGTCTATTCCTTTTTTGTAAGTGAAAGTAACAGGTAAAACTTTCAAAATAAAAGTAGGATCATGTACGGTGTAGTTAGAAAGGTTATTATAGACTAAAACTAAGCCAAAATCACATTTTTTAGTAAAACTTAACTAAAACTAACAACTAACTAAACATTTATAAGACCTGACCTATAACTTCAGATTAAGAAAAGTGAACTGGTATCATATGAAGCTTAAGTTAATTATATATTTTAGATATTATTATTTAATTAAAACCTTCATAACAAATTCATCCTTGCTATGTGGAAGCTCAACCAGCAGAGGTCACTCTACCCCTGCTGAGGCGCCCAGTGGAAAAATGTTTCTGACTTGTGTTGAAGGGGCATTATGAGTTTTCAGCGACCACTAGCAGTGCGGTTTTAAGATTGCAACCAGCAGTGTTGGGCAAGCTACTTGGAAAATGTAGTGAGCTAAGCTACTAGCTAGTCTACATTAAATGAAGCTTTACTACACAGAAGTAAATAAATAAATCTATATATCTATATATATTTATATATATATAAATCTATATCTATATCTATATGTATATATATCTATATCTGTCTATCTATATATATATATATATATATATATATATATATATATCTTATATATCTATAGATAAATATATGTGTGTGTGTGTGTGTGTGTGTGTGTGTGTGTGTGTGTTGTGTGTGTGTGAGCTAGAGAGAGGGGGAGTTTGGGGTGCAGCAACCTGCTCAAGATGTAGAAGTGTAGAAAGACACATCTTACTCACCCGCCCCTCCATTAATGAATCCAGATACACTCAGTTTATATCCGTTACACTCTGAAGCGATGGAGAATGAAGAGTAGCGAGCAAACACTTTCTTCCCCTCAAAGTCCTCCATGTCGACCAGCAGCTCATATTTTCTTTGCTTAGTCAGTTGGTAGATGTTCTCAAGACCTGCACACACACAAACACACACATACACACTTTATATATACACTCACCTAAAGGATTATTAGAAACACCATACTAATACTGTGTTTGACCCCCTTTCGCCTTCAGAACTGCCTTAATTCTACGTGGCATTGATTCAACAAGGTGCTGAAAGCATTCTTTAGAAATGTTGGCCCATATTGATGGATAGCATCTTGCAGTTGATGGAGATTTGTGGGATGCACATCCAGGGCACGAAGCTCCCGTTCCACCACATCCCAAAGATGCTCTATTGGGTTGAGATCTGGTGACTGTGGGGGCCATTTTAGTACAGTGAACTCATTGTCATGTTCAAGAAACCAATTTGAAATGATTGGAGCTTTGTGACATGGTGCATTATCCTGCTGGAAGTAGCCATCAGAGGATGGGTACATGGTGGCCATAAAGGGATGGACATGGTCAGAAACAATGCTCAGGTAGGCCGTGGCATTTAAACCATGCCCAATTGGCACTACGGGGCCTAAAGTGTGCCAAGAAAACATCCCCCACACCATTACACCACCACCACCAGCCTGCACAGTGGTAACAAGGCATGATGGATCCATGTTCTCAATCTGTTCACACCAAATTCTGACTCTACCATCTGAATGTCTCAACAGAAATCGAGACTCATCAGACCAGGCAACATTTTTCCAGTCTTCAACTGTCCAATTTTGGTGAGCTCTTGCAAATTGTAGCCTCTTTTTCCTATTTGTAGTGGAGATGAGTGGTACCCGATGGGGTCTTCTGCTGTTGTAGCCCATCCGCCTCAAGGTTGTGCGTGTTGCGGCTTCACAAATGCTTTGCTGCATACCTCGGTTGTAACGAGTGCTTATTTCAGTCAAAGTTGCTCTTCTATCAGCTTGAATCAGTCGGCCCATTCTCCTCTGACCTCTAGCATCAACGAGGCATTTTCGCCCACAGGACTGCCGCATACTGGATGTATTTCCCTTTTCACACCATTCTTTGTAAACCCTAGAAATGGTTGTACGTGAAAATCCCAGTAACTGAGCAGATTGTGAAATACTCAGACCGGCCCGTCTGGCACCAACAACCATGCCACGCTCAAAATTGCTTAAATCACCTTTCTTTCCCATTCTGACATTCAGTTTGGAGTTCAGGAGATTGTCTTGACCAGGACCACACCCCTAAATGCACTGAAGCAACTGCCATGTGATTGGTTGATTAGATAATTGCATTAATGAGAAATTGAACAGGTGTTCCTAATAATCCTTTAGGTGAGTGTATATATACATGTACACACTGGGCACAGTTTGACATTTTGGACAGACGTGGAGATAATTCATTAAAACACTCTCACACTAACTGATCTAGACTTTAGACACAAAACTTGATCAGTCTCATTTCTGGATTCACACAACAAAGTTTCACAAAGTCACATTAGTGTTAGTTAGGTTTGGTTTCTCACCGAGCCAGTGCTCTCCAGCAGCGCTACCAAAGCCCAGCTTGTACTGATCCCAGCCCCTGTAGAAGTTCACGGTGCCGTCCATCCTCCTCTGGAACACCTGGGGGGGACGGGATGGAGGGAGAACTAGCTAAACACACCAGATACCTGACAGCTCATGTTTCCAGGCAACAAGGTTTTACTGCTATGTCATTTATTGTGAAAGTCCAACAGGAAGTGCTGATACTGAAAGTCACTCTGTGGTAATACTCACCGTCCAGCGACCTCCTTCTGTCTTCATGTCACAGTACACCTACACACAAACACATTCTGTAGGAAATGACTTCAGCTGTCTGAACTTGTTTATTAGGTTCATACTTATGAGGCTGTGGGCTGTTTGTCTTATTTAGTTTCTATTGTTGGATATTTCATGGAGATATTTTATGCATCTCTCAGAGGGCTTGGCTGGAATCAACCAACTTCAAGGGCTGTGATTGGTTGGGTTCATAGGTACTCACAGCAAGAGTTTGTGCCTCTACAGCATGATCACCTGATCTGACTCAGTAACTCTGCTTTGATTCCAGCATAAATGTGAAGCTGAGTCCCAGAGAAGGTGAAGTGTACCTGGACAGCAGACCTCTCTCCAAGGGGATAGATGGTGTACACTCCACTGGGGAGGCCCTTGTTTTGTTTATAGATGTCACTGCAGTCCACCGGTTGGACGAGCTGCTGGCAGCTGGTCAACAGAGGAGCCAGGAGGAGGAAGACGACTGATACCAGCTGGAACAGAGCACATGTTGTCGTTCTGACTGAGCTTTGACTCTTACACACTGTTTTACCAGTTTGGCCTCTAGTTTCATGGCGGTGTGGGCAAAGACACCTCTAAGGTGGAGCTAACTGACAATAATTATCTGCCTGGGTTGTTGCTGTAGCAACCATCTAAGCTACCAATATCACAAGTCTCTTCACAGTTTAACAGGACTTTGAGATCTGTAAAATATCAGTTCACAAACTCACCTTCATTGTCAGATTTCTGCTGAAACTGCTGATGTGGATCCGTCTGATGCTCTGAAAATACAGCAACAATATATTTGTTTCGTCACTGAAATCACATGGAACAGATTATTATGTGAATGCAGAATAAGTAGAATTTAAATTTGGTGTTTAGGTTGTAGCTCCGTCACTCCCCAATACACTAAGCTGGGAGTGACAGTAATAACTTCCCTCACAAAACTGCATTAGATACAAATCATGACACCGACTGTTGAATAGAATTTATCAGGGTTCAAAGTCTTTCTGTGATTTAGAATTGTTATTTCATGGTAATATAGGATTTTTAGAATATTAGAGTCACCTCTCAGTAAAATCAAACACAATTCTGCAGCATCACAAACTACAGACATGTTGACAGACTTCACCGCCATCACTTCATACAACCACAGTCTGCAGCTCTACAGACGCTCTGCAGTCACTCAGGAATCAACACATAATCAACCAAAACTCATCAGTATTTGGGAGTATCACACATGATTATATAAGTTCATAAAACAGTTGCATTTATAATTGAATTGCAATATTTAAATATTGCAAATTATTGCAACATGACTAAATGTTTATGAAGTTCAGCTCTATGTTTTGCTAATTCAGCCATTTTCGTTAAAATACTGTCCAAAGTCTCTGTGAGATCCTGGAGGAGCTGAGAATAATACTGCACACAGCTGATTTATCAGACATGTGTAATGTCTCCTGGTTGGATGCTTACCTGTCTGAACTCACCTGCAGGTTGAACTGAGGAGACGACGTTGCGGCTTCACCTTCAGAGGAAACAAACTGCTGCTTCTCCTTCAGTCTGTCACACTCTCACAACTTCACTACTTATATCTACAGAAGGCGCTGTGATGTCACAGCAGTCGCAACTCTTAAATTCTCCAGCATTTCCTGTTCTTGTTTAAACATATGATTTGTTGTGTAATATTAAAATGAGCTTGTTATTCTGCCAAAGGCCCTGTAGTACATGATGGTTATGAATGAAATAAAACATTGAAGAAGACTTTAAAAGGAACATTAAACCTGTAAAAAGTACATCAGGTGACATTAGGAACAATGTGGAGCTTCACACTATTCCCCAGCCTTAACCCAAACCCTGGAGGGATCTGTGATTTCTCAGTTTGGAAGCAGCAGCCTCCCGTTCAGCTCTCCAGTGAGGGAGTTTGTCTTCTGTCATCTTAAGTGCAATTTATACTTCTGCGTCAAATCGACGGTGTAGGTAACGGCGTAGGCTACAGGACTACACAGAGGCTACGCTGTCGCCTGATGTGCACCTCCTCAAAAATGTAACAACACGCGAGTCGACGCGGACCGTAAGCACTGTGATTGGTCGGCTGGGAAGCCTTGCAATGCCTCCGAGCCGACCGGAAGTAACCCGCGCTTTGAAGTAACATTTACTAGCGGCCAAAACGGCGGCTGTAACACAGTGAATCAATATATTTGACCATCGCAACCCGAACAAAATTACTCGTTTCGCTATCAGAATGTGATCCATTCGGTTGGTAACATCTGAAAAGGCTACACCAGCCGCACGTTTACAATTTTACCCCCATTTACGTTAGCAGACCGGAAGTTAGCCTGCTCGGCCGGCAAAAGTCAACACAGTGGACGCTGTAGCGCTACTGCCAACTAGCGTTTGGGGGTGTAATTGCAGAATGACAGACGCACAAGTATAAATGCATGGCTACGTGCGTAGCCTACGGCGTAGGTACGCACGTAGACCCTACCCAGGAGTATAAATGGGCCTTTAGCTGATGGTTACAATTTGCAACGTGACCACTAGATGTCACCACAATGTACACACTGAACCTTTAAGTTAACATTAAGTGACTGTCCTGATACCAAATTAAGCTTACAAAGCTAAAACTACAACAGTAACTTACTGTTGGCTAACTGTTACACAGCAACATTTATTTCTGTAAATAATGTGTGACTAAACAAGTAAATAAGCAACATATGAATATTTCACTATAAATGCAATTAAAAACAAAATTGTGAAGACCCTACATGAATTGGACGAGAAGGAGCTGTAGCAACTTGCCCAGAAAAGGGAAACCTGAGCGCCGTCCTAGAGCCAGACCTTGATGGTGGATGAGGACTGCTGACCTGTACTGGAGATATTGTTGGGGGATGGAAAGATTGGGCTGTCTTTGCTGACACATGTCTTCAGTGTTGCATGGAGGTCAGGGACAGAACGTATGGTGTTGCAGACTGCAGAGGTGGTTCCCATATTCAAAAAGGGGAACCAGATGGATCCAACTATTTTGGTATCACACTGCTCAACCTTCACAGGAAAGTTTATTCCAGGGGGGCTAAAAATGAGGGTCCGAGTGTTTTGTCAAACCGCACATTCAGGAGGAGCTGTCCTGGCTGTGGAACAGTAGATCAGCAAAAGTGCTGGTAGGTGTTGCATTCCGACATTGTTGATCCTTGTCTCTGATCTTTCACACAGTGCCAGTGTGAAGTGATTGGGATGAAGGTCAGCACCTCCGAGTCTGCGGCCATGGTTCTCTGCTGGAAAACAGTGGATATCTTCTTCCAGGTTGGGAGTGAGGTCCTACCCCAAGCGAAGGAGAACAAGTATCTCATGATCTTGTTCATGAGTCAGTTAAGGTGGTTCAGGCATCAGGATCCTCCTGGGCACCTTCTTTTGGAGGTTTTCCTGGCACACCCAGGGTAGACCAAGAACCAGGCCTGGGAAGACCTTCGGATCCCCCAAGACAGGGGTTTTCAAAGTGTGAGACTGTGGGACTCCCCTCAGACAAAAATTGAGCTTTAGTTGACCTGGCCCCGGAAAAGTGAAAGATAATGGATGAATGGATTGTGAAGCCTGCCAGAAATGTACATAATGTTTTAACTGTAGTGTTTGTTGTAATTGTCATTTTAATTAATTACGTCTTCATTTTCAAAATAAGATACGGCAGCCATTTTACAGTACAGTAAGAAAAAAAAACATACCTAGAACCTAATTACATTGAGTTTGATCATTTCAAATATCATACTTTACTTTACTACTAGTATTAGTAGAAATGCTACTACAGAAAAAAAAAAATCAACTGCTTATCTGGGGTCAGGTCGCGAGGGCAACAGCTCCAGCAGGGGACCCCTCCCTTTTTCTTGGTTGAAGATACTAGAAGACGTTAAATGTGACCAGTTAAATGTGTTGATTCTTCATTACAGCAGCTCACTACACACTTAATCTCACAGTAGTTCTGCTTAAGCACTCACTGTTCTTTCCATCTTTTAGCGACCCTCTTTAAAATCTCATAGTTGTTAACAAGAGTTACTACTAGTATTAGTAAAAACAGTGAGTTTCACTAAATTAAGTTTTATAACTAGGTTCAGGAACAAGGACTATGCCTCGAACAGATCTCATTTCCACACGAAAACATTTAAGTTTTCATCATTTAAAACACACAGCACAAGATGCTGGGCATTTACAGTTTTTTACAATCACTTTGGTACTATTTTCAGAACCTTGATGTCATTTTTCACAACTCTAGACACAAAACTCAAAATGGTTATCACTTGTAACACAGGCTGTCTAATGTTCAAAACATTGCATTGTGCATTCACATCTTTACAGAAATCTTGCACTTGCACAATCATTGGTTCAAAAAACAAATTTATTGGGAAATACCATTGAAACATAACTATAGATCACCCACACACAAGCACTGTGTCATTGTTCATACAATCATTAAATATTGTAGAAGAAAATAGGTGATACAGGTTTCATTATGGTACTACATGTACAGTAAATACATCTCTGTAAAAGTACTGCAGTAGTAGAGAGAATACTACAGACACAGTGGAATCATTGAACAAAGTTTGTAATATATTGATGCAAAACACTACAGTACAATCACAACATAGGTTTATTTGAATCAAAACAAAAATAATTGATGATTTCTATGAAATAGAAAACAAAAGACAAGCAAGCAAGTGTTCCTCAACTTACTTGCTTGTACTAGAAGAAACAGGAGTGATTACTGTACTTCTACATTGTCATCAACTCTGTGTTGTGGATTTGGCCACAGGTTCTCATCTACATCACAATGGATGATTTCATTAGCCAAACATTTTGGAAAAAACCTTCGGGCATGGCGAATCCAGGCCTGACACTGGTCTGCTGTGATGTCATTGCAGGCGTCATCCATGGCCTGGAGAAGAGTGACTTGTTCATGAGGGTGCCTGTCATGAACCTTCCATCTCCATGCGGAGAAAAATTCCTCAATGGGGTTAAGGAAGGGAAGCTCTACAAACCTGATGGAGCTCATCAAGAAAGGTGACAAGGAGAGCTGCATTATATGGTCCAATATGAGGTCTGCGTCCCGCCACACCTCTCAAACGAGGCCCACGACCACCTCTCAGAAGGGGTGCCTGTCCCCTGCCATTCCTTTGACCAACACGTCTTCCTCGTCTTCCTCCCACTACTGCTTGACCTCCACTGTGACCTGTATCACCTGCTGGCTCCCTGTTACGTATCACTATGCTCTTGCAATTGGATCCCAATCAACTCTTTATATACTCATTCCACAATGTGCACTCAATCATCAGGAACGAGTTGGCAGAATTGGACAAGCAATTACAAGGGCCTGCATCTATACAGTGCAGTACTGTCAATACTGTAAATAGTCTGAAAAGGTGGTACAGTATTTGGGACCATAGACACAGTGTCTGATCTCGTTATCTTGAAACTTTCACGATTTACTGTAAACATGGAAGATAGTTTGTCTGTTTCCATACAACTATGCATTAAGAGTAATGCAACAGTTACTTATCATTTTGAGCAGTTGTTTCAATTGATAGTTAGATCATTGTAAGGAAATGAATAGACACTCATTTGAAATGTAATGTGTGAACTGCCTTTTGAAATAGTAGTACTTTGATGTTGTGTCATATTGAACAGGTGATTTTAGTTGAATGAACAAATGATGAAGTTTTATGTGTATTGTCTCCAAGCAATTGAGAAAAGTTTTGAAAAATGTGCATTTTGATCATCGGTTGTGAGTTTTGTGTCTAGAGTTGTGAAAAAGCTGTAAAAGAGATTGCAGCAGGGACGTCACTAAGATTGAAACACAGGGGGGGCTTAGCCCCCAGGGGATGCGTAACTTGCACTTGCAAAATCTTTGCACTCGCGTCTTTTGTTACTGTATTAGAACTACACTTATGTCAACAACCAGTGAAGAAGCCAAGATGTTAACAAATAAAAAGCAACAGACATACTTTGTTCTTCCATTTCTCCTCTGTTGAACAAAAGGTACTGTAATGTTACATGGGCGTCTGGAGCAAAAGAAATGTGGGTGTGTCCTCCTCCAGGATTTATATATATATATATATATAAATTTTGTTTTATAAAAATCGTCATTGCTTATTACTTATATGCTATTTTAAAGCTGCTAAGTTCAATGTTGCTCTAAACTGCTTTTTGTTGTATTTTGTATACAATGACAATAGAGTCTCTATCATGAATCCTGAAATCTGTTAGTTGGGGGGTTCCCCCCCCCCCCCCCCCCCGAAGATTTAGAGCATTAAACACTTAATTTCCTACATTCTTGGGATTTGTTTGCACCAATTTATGGTGAAATGTTTTTATTTATGTAAAGGGAAACACAAAATTCAGGTGGCAGGTGACAGTTCAAAATCTAAAACTCAACAGAACTTCAGTCAGTGCAGCTCTCAGTCATTCTGTGGTGCTTTCAGATATGTTTCTCCTGTAGATCAACTTTCTCATGTAATATCATCCCTGCTGAGTCAAGTCTGTCCAGTCCATTTCTGAATCAGATTTGGCACTGGTACCACAGCTAGCTTCTCTCATTGACCAGGATTCAAAGAGCTGCTAACTCTGGTTGATTAATGTTAATATTACTGTAGCTAGCTAGCCTAGCAAAAATATCAGATAACTCTGTTATAAGTGTTATGTTGTTAACTATTTTAACAACATAGCGTAAGTGTAACTGTAATTCAATGCTGCAACAAAGACTACATGATGCCTTTAAAAGCATCAGGCGAACAAATGATGAACTTTCCCTTAAAAAGCGGTTTTAATGACAGTACGTGAGCATGACGACTCTTTGAAAGGTGAACAAACAGAGGCGCTGAATTTCAGTGAGTGGGTCCAATATCATTGTTCCTAAAAAGTGGGACAGTCCCACCCACATACAATGGTTCCGACGCCCATGTAATGTTATAAAAATATAAATATAGTATATATCTATCTATCATGTTAGCTTTTAGACACATCAACGCTGCAGGGGGGGAATTCACTTAGACCAGACTGAGTTCTTCTGTAGGCTGTGACATAAATGCTACCCAGCTGCTCATGTAAATGTGTAATATCTCTATTAGATAAGTCGGAGATCCAAAGAATACTATTTAATTACACTAATTACTGTTACTGCACTGTGGATTGGTTCAATCAGGGTTTCAGCCCCCCTAAAATAGGCCTAACAACATCCATGGATTGCAGAGACTCCAACAATAAAAAAGGTATTAAGGTAGACATGGGAACATTTGTAGTTGTGTTTAAAAATGATAACTGCCACCTCCACTCCCTGACAGCCAAGAATAATTAAAACAGTAGTAATTAAGGGACATGCCTCAGTTAGTGGGGAAAAAATTAATAATTGTTAGTTATAATAACATCTTATATCTTTTACATATAAAGGACTTGTTTAAAGGGACCTCACATTAAGTAGACTAAAGAAATAATGAAAATCTATCAACACCAGCCACAGAGCCCCAGAGCATTATTCAGAGTAACTCTGTTTCTGGACAGACGTGTTCTTTTTTAAAGCTCCACAGAGCTGCAGAGTTTGGTGATAACTGGGATCAGAACATAGACTGTATATAAATGTGTATGTAATGTTTATACAGTCAGTGGTTCAGAACAATTTCATTTCATCCAGTGTATTAAAAGCATATTTAAAAGATGAAACAAATTTGTTTTCTACTTTAAACATTTCATTCATTTCACAATCATCACATCCTACAAAAACATAGTGTTGTGTCAGAAGGAATGAGTTTGCTCTGAAGAGGAACAGGAACTACTTCTGGGTTTGACTGAAGGTTAAACACAGATAAGATCGCATCAGTCAATAAAAAAACTTGAACATTCAGCCTTGTTGCTGTTGTGCATGTTTGATTGTTTTTTTCTCTGTTAAGCATCGTTTCTTCTTCTGGTGTAAAGTGCAGGTGATGCCAACAGATTTGCCCGAAACACGCTTTGTTGGAATAAATGAAACTAAATACACAGTGATGCAGGAGCTGCAGTCCTGTATTGTGAATCAAAGCCTATCATCAGTGTCTACTGTCTGCAGAGCGAGTTGTTGTAGCAGTAGGATCCTCTGCCAGCTGAAGTTCCTGTCCTGGTGTTAAAAGAGAGATCAGCTACTGATAATCTGCTGTGTGTTGGTCCTGGAGAACTACTGCACAGGACGGATCTTCATGATGATGAAGCAGATCTGAGGTCTGTGAGGGAGTGATGATGGACAGGTGACCAGCTGCACCTTTAAACTGTGAGTTAAAACAACACTCACATGTCCACATGTACATAAGTAAAGTTTTAAGGTACTTGTACTTCAGTGTTTCCATGTCATGCTTTGTTGCAGTACTTCTCAGAGGGAAATATTGGACTCCAAATGGTTATTTTAAGTATTATTACAGATTGAGCTGTCCAGCAGCATGTAACAACCTTTACCAGCTGGAACATTAAGGTGATGAACACATGAATGAGTTAATAATTATAATCCATTTATATATTATTCTGAAATGACCCATTCTGCATAATGAGTACTTTTACTGGTGGGAAGTAAGTATATTTTGATGCTAATACAGGATGCAGGTTAACGTAGTATTTCTAGACCGTGCTATTTTAAGGGATTTTGGTTTAATTTAGAAATGTTTATACAGTCAGTGGTTCAGAACAACCAGAGACAGTTTCACCTCACAGTCATTTCATCCAGTGTATTAAAAGCATATTTAAAAGATGAAACATATTTGTTTTCTACTTTAAACATTTCATTCATTTCACAATCATCACATCCTACAAAAACATAGTGTTGTGTCAGAAGGAATGAGTTTGCTCTGAAGAGGAACAGGAACTACTTCTGGGTTTGACTGAAGGTTAAACACAGATAAGATCGCATCAGTCAATAAAAAAACTTGAACATTCAGCCTTGTTGCTGTTGTGCATGTTTGATTGTTTTTTTCTCTGCTAAGCATTGTTTCTTCTTCTGGTGTAAAGTGCAGGTGATGCCAACAGATTTGCCCGAAACACGCTTTGTTGGAATAAATGAAACTAAATACACAGTGATGCAGGAGCTGCAGTCCTGTATTGTGAATCAAAGCCTATCATCAGTGTCTACTGTCTGCAGAGCGAGTTGTTGTAGCAGTAGGATCCTCTGCCAGCTGAAGTTCCTGTCCTGGTGTTAAAAGAGAGATCAGCTGCTGATAATCTGCTGTGTGTTGGTCCTGGAGAACTACTGCACAGGACGGATCTTCATGATGACGGTCTTCAGGGAGTTAAATTAAGTTAAAAAAGAAAATACCCGTTCTGTGGCCAAAGCCAAAGGGCTCCTTTGATCGAACTTCAGTCGATGGAGAGACTTTTCTTCTGTTGCAGCGGTACTTTATACTTTATTTATTCTGATTAGAAACACATACTATAGAACATTTAGTCTTTCTGTATCACACATAAACAGGAGTGCAGCTCAGACATTTCTCTGCATGAAATGAAGTTGTGTATTAGGCGGACATGTTCTCTGCAGCAGTGAAGCAGATCTGAGGTCAGAGACTCTGTGAGGCAGTGATGATGGACAGGTGACCAGCTGCACCTTTAAACTGTGAGTTAAAACAACACTCACATGTCCACATGTACATAAGTAAAGTTTTAAGGTACTTGTACTTCAGTGTTTCCCTGTCATGCTTTGTTGCAGTACTTCTCAGAGGGAAATATTGGACTCCAAATGGTTATTTTAAGTATTATTACAGATTGAGCTGTCCAGCAGCATGTAACAACCTTTACCAGCTGGAACATTAAGGTGATGAACACATGAATGAGTTAGTAATTATAATCCATTTATATATATTATTCTGAAATGACCCATTCTGCATAATGAGTACTTTTACTGGTGGGAAGTAAGTATATTTTAATGCTAATACAGGATGCAGGTTAACGTAGTATTTCTAGACCGTGCTATTTGAAGGGTTTAATTTAGAAATATTTATTGTATTCATTTATTTATAAGAACATGACTCTTTCAGTTATTGTTTATTATGTGGAACTTCAGGGGTTCATCCCAACTTTGGGATGAATGAATGTATAAATGAATGAATTCTCATATGTCATGGTGTTTACTGAAGGATTTAAGGTAATAAACAAACAAAACTACATCACATGTTCTTCATTTGTTTCATTTCCAGATTCAGTGTTTGTTAATGAAATTAAGGGCGATCTGCACACTTTAAGGCATTTATTGTGTAAACAATTCAAAATGGACCAAATCATCCCTGAACTGAACACTGAAAAGAGCCTGATAAAAATGATAAAAATTAAAGTTGTGCTTTCATGTTTCATGCTTTCATTTACAGGAGTTTTTAACCCTTAAACTGAGCAGATAATCTATCAACACAGTTACGTTAGAATCCATTAATCAGTAAACTTTACCGCCCACGTTTATGATTTATAAGCAGCAGATAATAAACTGACAATTTAACACCGTTGTGATCATTTAAAATATATCTTCATGTTTTATATGAAGTATTAAATATATTAAGTATTATATTTATTAATGAAGTGTAATCTGTTTATAAATAGAACCAGGTATAGATCCTTCATGAGAGGAGTTGTTCTTAAATACTGAAAACTAAAATATGTTTATAGAGTTTTATTATTTTATATATTGCTTATAAATGCTACATGTCAATTTAATAAGATATTTATTAACGTCTAAATAAAATAGTGAAGTTTCAATTAAGTTATTTATTCAATTATGGTTTAATTCTGTTTTTAATCAACACATTAATTCTGCATTAACAGTGTGAAGAATCAATATTTGAATAGTTATTGAATATTGGCATTGGAAAATTTCACAGACTGGAAGGCAGGAGGAGGAGGAGGAGGAGGAGGAGGAGGTCTGCTGTCAGTCCGTCTCCTGGAGGCCACAGCGCCTCCTGAACTCCTGCCCTCGCTCATGGATCCATTTATTGGACACTGCGGACAGAGAAGACCAGTTCAGGGGTCGGAGTAAAACCAGGACCTGCTCCACCTGTTGACAGTCAGTAGCACATATTTCAACTTTTATGCTCGTGTTGCTGCTGCTGCTGTGTGAACACGAGCTCTGTGGCGCCCTCCGGCCTTTTACGATATAAAATTGAAGTTTTGCTTTCACGTCATTGGTCAATTTTAAAAGGGGTTTAAAATATATTTTAAACCCCGTTTTGCTTCATAAGCAGCAGATAATAAAACACGTTAAGCAGAAACATGAATGTACTTTTCTAAACTCCTGAAGCAGCAGATAATAAACTGACACTTTAACACCGTTGTGATCCTTTAAAATACATCTTCATGTTTTAGATCAAGTATTAAATGTGTGTTGCTTGCTATAAAATACAGTTTACCATGAAGACGCAGTCAGAATTTTGAGCAACTAAAGCTGCCAGAAAAATGCAGTGTACAAGTATAAAATGGATATACTCCAGTAAAGTACCTCAAAATTGTACTGAAGTACAGTACTTGAGCCTTCTGTTCACTGAAGGAAGCCATCTCTTGTGTGAAGAGCAAGGCTTGTTGATGTGTGAAGTTAGAGTCGACCTCTGTCGTTGTGACTGATCCACCAATAGGCAAGAAGTTGACCCCTTGAGCCACAGCCCCTCCTCATTTGCATAATGAGGCAGAAATGCATAGAGAAATGTAAAAAGGGGAGACAGGAATAAATACCATTGAGGAAATAAATAGGGTAGAAATGCAAAGGAAGAATAATATTCTTCTAATGAAGAACAAAAATATTAAATCATACACATAAACAAATACATTTAAAAAAGTAATTATTTTATTTAAAGTAATTAATAAATAAAGTTGAAGTCTGGTGGTATAACAGACAATAAATAAATAAGATAATTAATACAAAGCTGAATAAATAAAGAAGCAAATTAAAAGAGATATATTTATTTATATCTCACTGTATAATTTAATTACTGCCTACATTTATTTATTTACTGTATTTTCATGTGCATTTAATCAGATGGTTATTTATTTATTGAGCATTTATTTATTTCTGTATTTATTTCTGAATCTGACAGCTAAAGACTGCTGGGAGGCTTGTAGGTGTCAGAACTACAAGTCAGCCACAAGATGGAGACAAATACCGTGTGTTGAAATGGATGCTCTATAACAAATTTTGGTAGCACTTTATAATAACTACACACTATAAAGCATTATTTAAGTATTAGTAAATACGGAATTCATCATTTATAAAGCATTGTTCATACATTAATACACTTTAGTAAGTCATTCATAAACACAGTTATAGATAGAAGTAGATATAAATAGAAAAACTAAATAGATACATTATATACATTATATCAAATAGAATAAAACAAAAGCTATGTAATTCTACTGAAAACTCAAACTTACAGCACCAGCAGTTCACATACAGTACCCACAACTAGCAACTAACTAACTAACTAACTAACATGAACTGAGCAACTGTGCAAAACCATCTCAAGCTGAGTGACAGTGGTGTGATTAGTAGCAGCAAAGTCAGCAGATTATTGTATTCATAAGAGTAATATGATACCGTTCCAGAGCATGAAGCGATCTTTGTTAAACATGGAGAAAAGAAAAAGGACTGCTGTTGTTGGTGCTGCCAGGGGGGGCAGGAAAGTCGGCCCCTGATGCCCCCTCTCTCAAAGGGCTGTGATTGGTTGGGTTCATAGGTACTCACAGCAAGAGTTTGTGCCTCTACAGCATGATCACCTGATCTGACTCAGTAACTCTGCTTTGATTCCAGCATAAATGTGAAGCTGAGTCCCAGAAAAGGTGAAGTGTACCTGGACAGCAGACCTCTCTCCAAGGGGATAGATGGTGTACACTCCACTGGGGAGGCTCTTGTCTTGTTTGTAGATGTCACTGCAGTCCACCGGTTGGACGAGCTGCTGGCAGCTGGTCAACAGAGGAGCCAGGAGGAGGAAGACGACTGATACCAGCTGGAACAGAGCACATGTTGTCATTCTGACTGAGCTTTGACTCTTACACACTGTTTTACCAGTTTGGCCTCTAGTTTCATGGCGGTGTGGGCAAAGACACCTCTAAGGTGGAGCTAACTGACAATAATTATCTGCCTGGGTTGTTGCTGTAGCAACCATCTAAGCTACCAATATCACAAGCCTCTTCACAGTTTAACAGGACTTTGAGATCTGTAAAATATCAGTTCACAAACTCACCTTCATTGTCAGATTTCTGCTGAAACTGCTGATGTGGATCCGTCTGATGCTCTGAAAATACAGCAACAATATATTTGTTCCGTCACTGAACTCACATGGAACAGATTATTATGTGAATGCAGAATAAGTAGAATTTAAATTTGGTGTTTAGGTTGTAGCTCCGTCACTCCCCAATACACTAAGCTGGGAGTGACAGTAATAACTTCCCTCACAAAACTGCATTAGATACAAATCATGACACCGACTGTTGAATAGAATTTATCAGGGTTCAAAGTCTTTCTGTGATTTAGAATTGTTATTTCATGGTAATATAGGACTTTTAGAATATTAGAGTCACCTCTCAGTAAAATCAAACACAATTCTGCAGCATCACAAACTACAGACGTGTTGACAGACTTCACCGCCATCACTTCATACAACCACAGTCTGCAGCTCTACAGACGCTCTGCAGTCACTCAGGAATCAACACATACTCAACCAAAACTCATCAGTATTTGGGAGTATTGTTGTCAATTATTTTGGAGTATTATAGCCTAAATTGTTATCATTAATTACTAGAACAATGGTGGTCTACACTGTCATCATTTAAAGTGTTATTTTATAGTGTAAAGTTAGGATCACAGTGTGAAAACTCCACAGCTCTGAGTGTATGTGCTCCTTCCTGCCCAGGCTCAGCAGTAGCACATGTGTGTGTGTGAGCAAGCTGATTTATCAGACATGTGTAATGTCTCCTGGTTGGATGCTTACCTGTCTGAACTCACCAGCAGGTTGAACTGAGGAGACGTTGCGGCTTCACCTTCAGAGGAAACAAACTGCTGCTTCTCCTTCAGCCTGTCACACTCTCACAACTTCACTACTTATATCTATAGAAGGTGCTGTGACGTCACAGCAGACACACCTTTTAGAAAAACACATTAAATGCAGACAATCACAAACAAAGTGTGTAGCTGACCTCCAGGATGTCCTACCAGTTTTCTCCCAATAGGTTAATATACCGTCTATTATGATTTAAATTTCAACATATAATGATAAATATAAATATGTGAAAGGAAAGAAGCTTTTAATGAAAACAGATCTGAGGTCAGAGACTCTGTGATGGAGTGATGATGAACAGGTGATCAGCTGCACCTTTAAAGCAGAGTTTAGTCACTGTGTTAAAACTACACTCACATGTACATAAGTAAAGTTTTGATCACACGACTATAGGCAAGACTTGACCTTGAAAGGTTTTTGTAAAATATTTGTTTTTCAGGGCTAGTTTCAGCACTAGTTAGTCACAATACATAGATACATTCACGTAGATGCTGCATCGTGTTCAAATAAAAGTCTTTGAAGTCTCTGCTGCTTTTAGATGTCTAGTGAAGGAATTAGCAAAACCAAGCAAACTGGGAAAGCATTTCACAGATCAGAAGTTATTTTACAATATTATACTGTTACAGTTGAGTTTGATATATCACACAAAGCGATACTTCTTTTAAGCTAACATTAAGTTACTGTCCTGATACTAACTTAGGTAACTGTTACACTGCAACTCTGCACCAGTCTGCTGAAACACTGGATCATTTCTGTAAATAATGTGTGACTTAATAAGTAAAAAAAAAAAGAAGTGAATATTTCCCTGTAAATGCAATTAAAAACAGAATTGCTTGTTTCCAGATGCTCGCTGACAGACATGCTGTTTTTTAAAGCTCCATAGAGCTGCAGAGTTGGTGATAACTGTTGCTTCAGAACATAGACTGTATTTAAAGGTGTGTATGTAATGTTTAAACAGTCAGTGGTTCAGAACAACCAGAGACCGTTTCACTTCACACCGAGTCATTTCATCCAATGTTTGGTGGTGATGGAACAGTGGAAAAGACACATGCATTTGGTGTGAGAGTGTGTCCACCAGCGTGTCCCTGACACTTATTTGTTTCTTCAGATCCCCATTAGCTGCCACTAGTGTGGCTTTTGCTTCGTGATAAACTATTAAAAGAATAGTTAACTGTTTGCTTTCTGCTTTAAACATTTTATTCACTTCACAATCATCACATACTACAAATCATAGTTACGTGTTACAGCAGAAATGAGTTTGACTGAAGTTTAAACACTGATAAGATCACAGTGTGAACATTCAGCCATGCTGCTGTTGGCATGTTTGATTGGTTTGTCTCTCCCATCTTCCTGTTATGGATTGTTTCTTCTTCTCTGTGGCGCTGATGGTGCCGACAGATTTCCCCAACACATGCTTTGTAATAAACTAAATACACACTGCTTAAGTGTGTATTTAGTTTATTATTGTGATACAGGAGCAGCAGGATCCCTCCTTTCCATCAATATTTGATGTTCTGTCCTCTGAATCAAAGCGTATCATCAGTGTCTACTGTCTGCAGAGTGAGTTGTTGTAGCAGTAGGATCCTCTGCCCTTTCAGATTATATTCTTAGTATACTCAATGACCTCTTTGCCAAGGTTGGTAGAAATCTTGCAGAACAAATTGTTTGTACAGATGATGGTCCATTTGATTCGATTACTGGTTGCTCTCCCACAGTGTGTATTTTAGACCCTCCTACATCCAGTGAAGTCTTTGATTTTATAGTGAACCTTAATAACTCTGCAGCAGGTCATGATGAAATCAAGGCTCAGCTTTAAAAAGAAGTAGCATTCCCATTTAGTGAGCCATCAACTCATGTCCTCTCACTCTCTTTAAAAAGTGGGGTTGTCCCAAAGTATCTGGAAATTGGAAAGTCATTTAACATAGGGGATCCAATCAATGTCAAATTTAAAAAAGCCACATTATCAGAATCAGATCAGAATCAGAAGGAGCTTTATTGCCAAGTAGTGTTTTGCTGTGGAATTTGCTGTGGTGATAAGGTGCTACACGCAGACAAACAGTTGACATAAATAAATGCAGAAATATATAAATATGGAATAGAAGAACAAGTTTGCAGATATACACATTAGAGGTCGACCGATTAATCGGCCGATTTTTGGCATTTTTTAACATAATCGGCATCGGCCAATATCCAAGTATTTCAAGCCGATCATCAGGCAGGCGCATCTGTGGGCAGCCTAGTGTTGTCGTGGAACACGTGTTTGACACGCGCTGCCACTAGAGTCATTTTCCAGCCGAGTGAGCAGCAGACCTCATCCAGTGCCTAAGGAGCTAACGGTAAGGATTCAATTCTTATTACTCCTTTATATTTAATTAAAAACTTTTGATATGTTACTGCCAACTTCGAGAAAAAACCTGAATAAGACACATGACATTCGGCTAATTTGGATCGTAGTTGAAGTTGCATTATCACAGGAGAGTTGCTATCATGTCACAATAAGTAAGCAATAATTTTGCAATTACAGAGTGAATCTGAGACTTTTATTTGTTCTGTTTGTGTGTCTTATATTTGAGAGAGTTGTCACCCAATGCAGAGAAATAAGTAATAAAAAACGAGACCAACGCACTATAGGCTAGTGACAGACTGGCTTTGCTTTGCTAACGGGTAGCTACAGACAGACCCGGTTCTAATACGGCACTGGAACCTTAACGACCGTTATCTACCGCACCGAATATCAACGCGGATTTCTGTGCTTCAGTTCGGTGCTACTGTTATGCCAGTGCTTCTCTTGGATGCTCAGAAAACGGACGTTAGAATAACAGAAACATCACTTTACATACCGTTAGCAGTGTTGGGAAAGTTCGCTTTCTACATGAACTAGTTCAAAGTTCAGTTCACACATTTTAAAATGAACTAGTTCAGTTCATAGTTCATGCTTCAAAAAATGAACTAGTTCATTCATAGTTCTTTTTTTCCATATGTTGCGAGCTTTTTTTAATTATTATTATTGCCACAGCCCATATACAAACACAGACAACAATTATTTTATCGACGGGCAAAGTTTGCACATAAATGTAAGATTTTTCCCATCCTCACCGACCTCCTCATAAAATCCGTTTAAATGATCGTACACGTCCTCAACGCTCGCTGCTTTGTCGACGTCGGACGCGGCGCAACACTGCTGGCTGGTGTTGCCAGATTGGGTGTTTTTTCGCTACATATTAAGGCCTGTTTACATGCGTTTTAGCCGGGTTTTCGCCTGGAAGGCTCTATAGAAATCTGGCACCCTATTGTACAAAGTTAAACTGACAGAGAGCGCGTTCACAGACACCAGAATGAACGCGTTCACAGTAACGTTCATCAGGCAGTAATACAGTACGTTCAGTTCACGTTCGCCCAAATTATGAACGCGTTCATTGAACGCGTTCAGGCACAACACTGACCGTTAGTTAGTATCTGGATTAAACATGGTTAAAATGCTGGCCAAACAGTGTAAAGTGTGACTGTATTTCACTGTAGACTAAAAGGTCCAACAGCGGGATGCCGTTGACGGGACGGTGCGTTGTGGTGCATTTAAAGTTTTTGTAAAATATCATTTTCCCATCTGGTGGTTGTTTTTGTCGTTCAACAGCAATTTACTAGTGAAATACGTTATTGTTATAAGTTAAATTAAATAAAATATAATAAATCTTATATATAAAAATTAAATCATTTAAAGTTTTTTTTTCTCCTTTTTTGTGATAATTAGGTCATGTCAATTTGTCTTTGTCCGTCAACAAACAAAACAAACCAAAAATACATGTTTCAGGACATTTTTTGAGAGGATAGAAACGTTTTTAGCCTTATATTACTTACAATGCACTGAATTATTAGCTGAATTATGAAACATTTGTTAGATTTTATATCTATACCTATCTATAAAAATGACTTGAAGATGACGTCAAGGTACTATACAAAAATACTAACATAACCTTGTATTTTTCCCCTTTTTAAAGATGGCTGAAAAGAAAACCAACCCTTTATGGCAGCGCTTCACCCAGCCAACACCAGGAAAGGCCAAATGCAATATATGCAGCAAGTTGGTAAGCATGGGGGCTGAGAAAGGCAAAAGTAAAAATACAACATACATGTGGAATCACTTGAAGGCAAACCACCAACAGGATTACAAAGAGGCAGTAAAAGAAAAAGAAGATGCAGCGGCTGCTGCCTCTGCCAGTCTCAGTCAGCCTACTGTAGCACAAATTCTGACCAGAGGTCAAAAAAGATTGATACACAAATACTTGAAATGATTGCTACAGACAACCAGCCATTTACAGTGGTCTCGGATGTTGGCTTTCGGCATTTGATTGCAACACTGGAACCCCGGTATTAGACCCCGGCCTCAAGACTGAAAAATACTACCGTACAGACGTGCTGGAAAACATAATGAAAGGTGTGGAGAGGAAAATCAAAACACTGATCACCCCAGAGAATGCTGGCCCTCATTTGTCATTCACGACAGACTGTTGGTCTGGGGAGACGGAATCACTGATATGTCTAACATGCCATTTCATTAATAGTGACTGGGAAAGAAAACAAGTGGTACTAAATGTTAAGGCCATGTCTGGCTCCCACACTGGAGAATACATCAGCAAGACGCTCCTTAGCATGCTGAAACATTGGGACATCACCCACGACAGAGTTGTGCTTGTGCTCCGAGACGGTGGTGCTAATATGATTAAAGGCCTCAGATTGGCAGAAATACCAGATCTCAGCTGCAGTGCACACACATTACAACTTGTGGTAAATGAGGGCATCAGCAGTCAGAGAGCAGTGGGGGACATTATCGCCAAATTAAAGACATGTGCTACACACTTCAGCCACTCTGTGCTCGCAAAACAGCGTCTGAGCCATCACTGGAGTCCAAGAATCCAAAACGGAGACGGGTGGAGGAGGAGGAGGAAGAGGAAGAACAACCCTGTCCCTCTGGTCTTCTTGAAAAGATGTGCGCAAACATTTTGGGGGCACATGGTGGAACTCCTGCTGAAAAAAATGATGAGCGACACATCATTGAGCAGTTGGATCAGTACCTCCGAGAGCCACTGATTGACAGACAGACTGGTCTGCCACTAGAATGGTGGAAACAGAATGCATCCCGCCTATACCTTCTTGCACCACTTGCAAGAAAATTCCTCTGTCCACCGCCCTCCTCTGTTCCCAGCGAGAGAATATTCAGTGAGATTGGGATTATCTATGAAAAGAAGAGGAGCAGGCTCACAGGGGAACATGCAGAGCAGTTGTGTTTCCTGCACTACAACCTGCAGCTCTTAAACTGGGAGTATTAGCCTAAGAACTTTCAGTGGAGAATGGGTGGGCTGAAGACTCAGGGTCTGGAATTTGGATTGAAACTAAATAATATTATTCACATTCCTTTTTGTATTGTTGTTTACAAATCTTCCTTCCCTCAGAAACAAGGAGATGGAGCTGCTAAGTAAATTGCACTAAAAACTTTAAACTTTATTTATTTTTTCATTGAAAAGTATATTTGACAGTTTATTTTCTTCTTACACGTTTTGTTTATTTAATATATTTTTTTTACATTTATACAATTTATTTATATATGTTTTTTTACATTATACATTTTTAATTTATAAGTGCAGAATGCAGATTGTTCATTGTTCAATAAATGTTTTTGTTGAGAAAGTTTGTCTATTTTAAGTAATTATCATTTCTTTTACATTTTATCTTTCAAATAGAGGTTAAAAACCAAGCAAATATCGGCCAAAAGAAATCGGCAGCATTAATCGGCCCGGATTTCAAAAGATCGGTATCAGCATCGGCGTGAAAAAAACCATATCGGTCGACCTCTACTTTGGACTGTGAAAATAATGAGTTGGTGTGTTCCAAAAATCCAGTGTTATGAATTATTCTCATTGCTCTTTTTTGAAGTATAAATAACGATGCAATGAATGAAAATTGAACTCTGTTTCCCCAGACCTCTACACAGTAATTTAAATATGGTAACACCAGTGAACAATACAAATGCATTTGTGCTCTAGAATGTTCTTTGCTTTAGCAAGGATTGAAATACTTACACACACACAGTTTTGTTTGGATATGTTTTGTGAGATTTCCAGCAAATCTTGTAATCTATAATCTGGGCTGGTGATGGAGCAGTGGATAAGACACATGCCTTTGGTGTGTGTCCCTGAGCAAGACACTTAACTCCTAGTTGCTCCAGAGGCGTGCGACCACTGACATAAATAGCAATTGTAAGTCGCTTTGGATAAGCGTCAGCTAAATGAATGTAACACATGTATAAATACTAAGGAATTTAATTTCATATGCTCTTTCTATGTTGACACCTTCTATCTGTAACTGAACTTGATTGATTTATTTACAACTGCCTAATATCATGAATATAGTTTTGCTCAAATTTAATGCAACTTCAGTCAAACCACTGTTTAATTTTTTTAATTTTTTCTTTTAATTCTGAATTCAGAACCAAAAATGTTTGTGTTGTCTGCAAATAATACAAATTTCAGTAGTTCAGATACTTTACATATGTTGTTTATATAGAGGATAAATAATTTTGGTCCCAACACAAGCAGGTCTTCCAGGTCCTGATGCCGCAAAACAGCCCCAGACCATCACACTACCACCACCATATTTTACTGTTGGTATGATGTTCCTTTTCTGAAATGCTGCGTTACTTTTACGCCAGATGTAATGTGTGACGGAAAGGCAAGAGCAGTAACCCCACCCAGATTTGAACCCGGGTCTACGAGTACAACCATACAACTTGACCACAACGCCAAAGAGCCAGGCTCGTTGGTATGGCAGTCACAGCGCATACTCAACCGTAGTGACGGTGGTCTCCCACTGGTTTCCCTCTTTCTTTAATTACCTCACATGAAAGGTTATTCTCCTCTTCACGCCCAGATGTGAGAAACTCCAGACGCTGGAGAAAGGACACAGTCCACATTCCTTTGTGTGGACAAAGGAATCCCGTCTCCTCATAACTTGCCATTACCTTGTTTAATTAAATAATCTTTTAGTTACTTGATTAGGTCGCTCCACTCCATTTGAGTAGTTATGTTACCATGTTGGTGTTATTTGTTGTTGAAAAGAATCTAAACAAGTTAATTTTGCAGTGTTTTAATTTTCAGCAAGGATCCCTGACCTTTATTCATTTTATGTTGTAAACAATGCTTTGTTCCCAACACTTTCTGACACTTCCTTTAGAAATTATATGATAAAGAAATGTCATCCTATACTACTCGAGCAATTTTCCAGCTCGAATTTAAGGTTAAATGATTCAATTTCCCAGCTCCTGAGCAGAAGGTTGTTTTAGGGTTAATCAAAGCTATCGTCATGGAACCAGAGCTCCCCCAAGTGGACAAAATAAGTATTACATGCCATCGTCTGAAATGCCGTTTTAATGTATTAATGTCACTCTGTATTTACCTGTTCATATTCTGATGCCATTCGTGTATCTTGCTTATATTCTCTAAGAACGTGTAACAGCCAATATATCCAGAAAGTTAGTTAAGTTCTTCTCTTCTGATGTGATTCATTCTGAAATGCTAGCCTCAAAGTTGAACTACTGACAATTGTTTTCCTTTTATCAAGTGCTTAAACTAAGAACGGTATACCCGTTTGACAATTAAGGTTTGATTGTGGGAAGATATTTGATTAAAATACGCACAAATAGATTTTAGATTAGAAATATTGAAAGTTAAACAAGCCCTCCCTCAGGGGAACAAATGACCGCCCTCTGGGAACCACGCCCCAACAGACAAAAGCAGCGACCCACATTGTCTTTTGTCCTCTCTTGTTCCTGGCTGTCCAACTGTGCTTCGGCACGCGCCCAGGTGCCCCCTCTCCCGGCAATGCCCTAAGAACTTCAGTCCGGCGCAACGAAGCCTTTGTTCGTTTTCAAGCCACACACGCGAAGCGCCGCAACATCGATTTTTCCCTCGTTTCCAGCAACTTTACTTGCTTTTTCTTTTCTTTTGTTTATTAAAAGTTATCAGACCACAAGTTACACTAGTTTAATTCAAGAACGACCAAGTTCTTTTTAAGCTTTATTCTTCGAGCGAACTTACACAGCTCCCACTGAGGTCGGACCCCGCCAGGTGGTCCCACCAGCAGTAACAAAGGACACCTGAAAGAACAGCCTAATTGCCAGACCGAGGACGGTCAACCCTTGAGGGGTTTTCTTCATTCCAGACACGGAGAACCCCCGGAACATTCCCTAGCATAAAGCCAGGAATCTGGCAGCTAGTGTGGGACCCGTGCAACAGGCCAAGGCATGCTGCCGACCCACAGTAAGGCAAAACAAGGCATTCTGTGATCAGTGATGTCCCATAGTTGTGAATAGATTATCTTTAACTCTTAAAACTCATAGCTTGTGTTCATTAGCTGCCTGTATGAGTCAAATGCTCCCCACAATAGAAAACCACATTCTCATATTTTAGCCATTGTTTATTTCTTGGATGTATATTTTAACCACATTTTTATATTCACCTTAATTAGTTAATAAATTCACTGTAATCAAAGGAATTGTGTGTGTATTGCCAAGTCCCTGCCACGAGAATTTCCCCCTTCGATATGAGAATGACTGACTGATTTAAAATAATTGAGCGATTGTTAAGTAACTGATCACTAGTGAATAAATGAATAATTATTAGCCATACTCAGGGAATCCCGAGACCCTGGGAGAACGGAATCGCTTTTTCACACAGGGCCATGTGGGTCTGGATTTTTCCCCCTTAATATTAAAAACCTTCATTTAAAAACTGCATTTTGTGTTTACTTGTGTTATCTTAGTCTAATGTTAAATTTTTTTTGATGATCAAAGACATCTCGGAGTGACAAACAAATTGTTGCCCGTCTTTTAAATAACTGCACACCCAATTCAACACTATTCCCCTTTACCCTAGCTGTTCCAGTTTATTGATTCTGCTCATTTTCAGGTTCATTTTCTTATTTAGGGGTTGTACCAGAACAGGTTTACATGGCTTAATTTTCAAAAAAACCCATATTTTTGTCATACTGCACATTGCTGCAGCTTCTCTTTTCACCCTGTGTTGAAGGCTTCGTTTTAGCTAAGGAGTGATACATCTTGTCTCTACATCATCTTTGTTGGACATGGAGTTGCACATGCGCAGTTCCTAGTTAAGGACTATTAGCCAGAAGCAGAGAAGGGTGGGTCAGTGAAAAGCCGGTAATAGCCAATCAGAAGCAAAGAAGGGCGGGTCAGTGAGAAGCAAATGTTATGCCCTTAAAAAGTGGAAAAGTAACGGGAGAGGGTTGAAGAAACACACACGCAGCTCTCGCCTTCACTCGTCTGTATTGAATGAGGGAGAGAAGCGACCCCCCTACTGGAGCCCCGAGGCATTACCAACCCATCGACGAACAATGAAACCATAGACACGAGGATCAGTATCATCTAACTGCATTCCACTTCTTAATATTATTCGCTGTATAGTTTTTAAACAGTGATAAAACTTAATACAAATTCTAATATAAACATTAATATAACAAACTGTTGTAAATGAAATGTTCTGAAAATGGAATAGTGTATGAAATTAGCTTTTCAAATAGATTACTTGGTATCAAAATGAATTATGAACTATACTTTCTCAGTCTCAGAATTCCTCTCAGGTCTCAGAATTCTTCTCAGGGAATGACCTCCTAGATCCATATCAGTCTGGTTTTAAGAGTGCCCACTCTACTGAAACGGCTCTTCTGTCTGTAACAGAAGCCCTAAGGTCAGCTAAAGCTGCAGCCCAATCCTCGGTTCTTATCCTGCTTGACCTATCAGCTGCCTTTGACACAGTCAACCACAGGATCCTGCTATCCGCTCTCTCAGCAATGGGTATCTCGAGTAAAGCGCTCCTGTGGTTCGAATCCTACCTCTCGGGGTGTTCCTACAATCTTTTGTGGCAAGGACAATTATCCTCCTCCCACTGCCTCTCCACAGGGGTGCCCCAAGACTCAGTGCTTGGGCCCCTTCTCATCTCAATTTAAACCACCTCACTGTGGCCGATCATTCGCTTGCACGACTTCTCTTACCACTGCTACGCAGACGACACACAACTCTACCTATCCTTCCCGCCAGGCGATCCCACTGTCTCGGCGCGGATCACGGACTGTCTATCAGACATATCTGCATGGATGAAGGCTTGCCACCTTCAACTAAACCTCTCTAAGACTGAACTCTTGGTCATTCCAGCCAAGCAATCTATCCACCATAACATCAAACTACAAATTGACTCCGCAACCATCACTCCAACCAGGGTGGTGAGAAACTTGTGTGTTATGATTGATGACCAGCTGTCCTTTCCAGACCATGTTGCTACTGTCTCTCGGTCATGCTGCTTTGCTCTATACAACATAAGGAAAATCAGGCCCTACCTCACTCAGTACGCCACCCAGCTTCTGGTACAGGCCATGGTTATCTCTCGAATCGACTATTGCGATGCCCTCCTAGCAGGTCTTCCAGCTTGTGCGGTGAAACCCGGTACAAATGGTTCAGAACGCAGCAGCGCGTCTGGTTTTTGATCAGACCAAAAGGACTCATGTCACTCCATTACTCAGTGACCTCCACTGGCTCCCCATGGCCTCCAGAATCAAATTCAAATCACTAATGCTTGCATACAGAGTGACTACTGGGTCTGCACCATCTACCTAAACTCCATAATACAAACTTACATTCCTTCTCGGTCACTACGCTCCTCCAACGAACGCCGCCTGGCTCTGCCATCCCTTCACACAAAGCAATCCCAGTCCCGGCTATTCTCATCTGTGACACCACGATGGTGGAACGAGCACACACCACACACCATCAGAGCAGGGGCGTCCCTCTCTAACTTCAAGAAGCTCATGGAAACTCATCTCTTCTGAGAACACTTCCTCTTATAACACCTCTAACTCCTAACCTCTAACATGCACTTCCTGTGCTCTTCTTCTTCTATCCTCTACAATGATCTTGTATTGATTGCACGTTTTGTTAACTCTTACTTCCTTCCCTAGTTATCTACCCCATTGATGTGATATGTACTGTGAGCTCTTACTAGTATTTATTGCTGCTCTTACTAGTATGTATTGTCAGTTGTAGATCTGTAGTTGATGCTCTGTTGATGCTTGTATGTTGTTCCTCAAATGTAAGTCGCTTTGGATAAAAGCGTCTGCCAAATGAGTAAATGTAAACGTACTTTCACATACCACTTGTCACACAAACAGGGCTTTGGTTCAGCTGTACATGTTGCCGACCAGCTTGGCAACATAGACTGGAGCAAGAGCTTCAGAGTGGTGAGTTATTAATCTGTAACAAAAGTATCTTTCATCCATAAAGTTTTAACTGAGCTCTGTCTCTACATCACAGTAACAACTTTATGTCCATTGACTGCCTGGAGAGTAGCTAGTGTTTGGAAGGGAGAGAAGGTGTGTGCTGCAGCTCACTGCTTTTCCACCGGTTTTTTTGAGTGCCGTGTCGGACTAGCTGATCAGATCCGTATTTTCTGTGGAAGATGGGAACTCCCTTTGGGGTGGACTTTGGGCTTTTTCAATTTGCTAACCTGTTACATGCACAAAACAGTTATATAACTCGAGGGAAAAGGCCAAAAAGCAGAATACCACCTCTTTAATATTTCATGATTTATTGTATCAAATGCTTTTTTCAAATCAAGGAAAATCCCAACTCCATATTTCTTTTTGTTTGTGGAATTTGTGATTTCTTCAATGAGTGTGTTTAAAGCTAATTATGTTGACCTATTTATTCTGAATCCTTATTGGCTGTCAGTAAGTAATTGGTATTTATCTATGAATTTGTCCAGTCTGTCACTGAAGAGAGTTCCAGGATTTTTGAGAATTGTAGCGGTAGACAGGCCTGTAATTTGTGAAGTGGTGTTTACCTCCAGTTTTGTACATAGGTATGACATTTGTTCTTTTCATTTTTGTTTTTTTGACCAGTTTGGAATGACAAATTAAAGATGTGAGTTAGTGGTTTTGATATCCCCTCAATTACATCAGTAGATGCTTTAGTTTTGCATTTAAAAAAATGTCTATTATTTCTTGTTCTTCTACTGTTTTAAGGAACATTGAACTTTGATTCCTTTCCATTAAATTATTATATGTCCCCCCTTTCTTTCACAGCTCTCAGATCCGGCATCAGTTCCTTCCTTTTTCAGAAAGCAGGATGAAAACAAAAACAAAAACAGGCCTGCTTGGCATGTAACACCCCCACCCTTATAAATCCAAACATGTTTGGAACCAATACCTCAACATACATTCAGCTACATCACACGTGACAAAGCATCTGCCAGCACATTATTATATCCCTTCTGGATCTGAATCTCCACGGTGTAGCTCTGCACTATTAAAGACCAACGCATAAGGCGTTGGTTGGTATTGTGCATTCTGGAGAGGAACACAAGAGGATTATGGTCAGTGAACACCTTGATAGGCTTGACACTTGATCCCAACCACAATAGTGTAAGAGCTTCTTAAGTACTTAGTACTTATTAAATTGCTGGTTATTAAATTTGCATGAGAAGTAACTCACGGGATGATCGATTCCCTGGTGGTCTTCTTGCAGCAGAACAGCTCCAGCCATGACTGCATTGGCATCAATTTCAAGCTTGAAGGGCACAGAGAAGTCTGGGGCAGACAGGACAGGAGCGCAACACATGATGCTTTTCAAATTTTCAAAAGACTGTTGGCACTCACTGGACCAAACGAAGGGCTTTGAAGGACTGGTTAAGGTTGTCAATATGGCTGCTACAAATTCAGTAATGGCCATTATTTTTGAATCTACAGGACGCACCTGTCCATTACCAACCTGCTGACCAAGATAGAGAATAGTACCCTTCCCAAACTCACATTTGGCAAAGTTGAGCGTTAGGGATGCAGCTGACAGGCGTTCAAAAACGTCCCTCAATGTAGTCATGTGACTAACCCAGTCATCAGAATACACAACAATATAATCCAAGTATGCCCTGCAGTTTTAAACATCTCCCAATACTTTGTTCACTAGTCTCTGAAAACTAGCAGGGGCATTACACATGCCAAAGGAGATGTATTGCAGGAAACTGTCAGGGGTTACAAATGCAGAGATTTCAGAGGCACGTGGTGTTAAGGGAACTTGCCAATATCCCTTTAACATGTCAAGTTTAGTGACGTGTATTGCAGGACCAATTTCATCAATACAGTCATCAATGAGGGGCAACAGATATGCATCTGGTACGGTTACAGCATTTGCCTTGCTGAAGTCACTGCAGAATCTTGGACTTCCCTCCGATTTTGTATCTAGGAGACATGGGGAACTCCATGGACTAGAGTTGGTACCGCAAACCCACAAGGTAGTCAGCCTCCTTCTTTATCACTTCCCTCTTTGCTGTCCTGACCCATTACGCATGCAAATGCTCCGTATTTTTATAGCGCCTTTCTAGTCTTTGCGACCACTCAAAACGCTTTTACACTACATCGCATTCACCATTCAGACACTGAGCCTAAGTGCTCAAACAGAAACTAACATTCACACACATTCACTTTCGATTAAGAGGCAACACGCCCTACAGCCACAGCTGCCCATGCTGCTTGATCAGTTTCGGGTTAGTCAGAACTATTTCATGAATTATGACCGAGGTCTGGGAGGGAATATCATTAAACAGACATGGGAACTCATTTATGAGTTTTTCAACATCACCACATTGCTTATCAGAAAGATAAAATAAGTAGTGGGGCAAGTAAGACAAGATCTCAGTGTTACTTAGCCTTGCCCCCTGTGGCTTAGCATTACCCATCACTAATCCATCCTCATCATCAGAAGAGCTCACCTTTGTGGAAGACGCCACCCGTGAGACAGACTTCACAACATGGGATGTGGATGACGCGTTTTGGTCATCTTTGGAACGGTACAGCTTCATTATATTGACATGACACATCCGGGTCTGCCGCCTGCGGTCAGGGGTTTGGATTAGAGGTCGACCGATATGGTTTTTTTCACGCCGATGCCGATACCGATACCGATCTTTTGATATCCGGGTCGGCCGATGGCCGATTAATGCTGCCAATTTATTTTGGCCGATATTTGCTTGGTTTTTAACCTCTATTTGAAAGATAAAATGTAAAAGAAATGATAATTACTTAAAATAGACAAACTTTCTCAACAAAAACATTTATTGAACAATGAACAATCTGCATTCTGCACTTATAAATTAAAAATGTATAATGTAAAAAACATATATAAATAAATTGTATAAATGTAAAAACAAAATATTAAATAAACAAAACGTGTAAGAAGAAAATAAACTGTCAAATATACTTTTCAATGAAAAAATAAAGTTTAAAGTTTTTAGTGCAATTTACTTAGCAGCTCCATCTCCTTGTTTCTGAGGGAAGGAAGATTTGTAAACAATACAAAAAGGAATGTGAATAATATTATATTTAGTTTCAATCCAAATTCCAGACCCTGAGTCTTCAGCCCACCCATTCTCCACTGAAAGTTCTTAGGCTAATACTCCCAGTTTAAGAGCTGCAGGTTGTAGTGCAGGAAACACAACTGCTCTGCATGTTCCCCTGTGAGCCTGCTCCTCTTCTTTTCATAGATAATCCCAATCTCACTGAATATTCTCTCGCTGGGAACAGAGGAGGGCGGTGGACAGAGGAATTTTCTTGCAAGTGGTGCAAGAAGGTATAGGCGGGATGCATTCTGTTTCCACCATTCTAGTGGCAGACCAGTCTGTCTGTCAATCAGTGGCTCTCGGAGGTACTGATCCAACTGCTCAATGATGTGTCGCTCATCATTTTTTTCAGCAGGAGTTCCACCATGTGCCCCCAAAATGTTTGCGCACATCTTTTCAAGAAGACCAGAGGGACAGGGTTGTTCTTCCTCTTCCTCCTCCTCCTCCACCCGTCTCCGTTTTGGATTCTTGGACTCCAGTGATGGCTGTTTTGCACTGTTCAGACACGATGGCGTTCTCTTCTTTCACCTATTCTTTGGCCTTATTCAGTGTCTCCACTGCAAAGATCTGACCCTTATAGCGAGGATCCAGCAGCGTCGCCAGGACCAAACATCTGTTCTCCTCTCCAAGCTTTGAAACATGGTTTCCCTGAGTGTTTTGATACCACTCGTAGTGGGACCCTCTGCCTGAAGCACCATCTTCAGCACAGCAATGCTGGCAATGACGCAGGAGATGGACGCCTCTGCCTTACTCATCTCAAAAGTGACTTCCTCAATGGGGCCCAGAGTCTCGATCAAATTTGAGACGAGGGTCCACTGGTCTGCAGTTGGGGTTGTAAACTTTCCATGTTCTCCTGCATAAATGTTCAGAGCACGCTTCTGCTCCAGCATCCTCTGCAACAGGTGTAACGTGGAGTTCCAACGAGTGGGAACAGCCTGAATTATGCTGTGCCGGGGGAGATCAAGTTCTTTTTGAATGTCACTCAGACGCTGTTTTGCGAGCACAGAGTGGCTGAAGTGTGTAGCACATGTCTTTAATTTGGCGATAACGTCCCCCACTGCTCTCTGACTGCTGATGCCCTCATTTACCACAAGTTGTAATGTGTGTGCACTGCAGCTGAGATCTGGTATTTCTGCCAATCTGAGGCCTTTAATCATATTAGCACCACCGTCTCGGAGCACAAGCACAACTCTGTCGTGGGTGATGTCCCAATGTTTCAGCATGCTAAGGAGCGTCTTGCTGATGTATTCTCCAGTGTGGGAGCCAGACATGGCCTTAACATTTAGTACCACTTGTTTTCTTTCCCAGTCACTATTAATGAAATGGCATGTTAGACATATCAGTGATTCCGTCTCCCCAGACCAACAGTCTGTCGTGAACGATAAATGAGGGACCAGAATTCTCTGGGGTGATCAGTGTTTTGATTTTCCTCTCCACACCTTTCATTATGTTTTCCAGCACGTCTGTACGGTAGTATTTTTCAGTCTTGAGGCCGGGGTCTAATACCGGGGTTCCAGTGTTGCAATCAAATGCCGAAAGCCAACATCCGAGACCACTGTAAATGGCTGGTTGTCTGTAGCAATCATTTCAAGTATTTGTGTATCAATCTTTTTTGACCTCTGGTCAGAATTTGTGCTACAGTAGGCTGACTGAGACTGGCAGAGGCAGCAGCCGCTGCATCTTCTTTTTCTTTTACTGCCTCTTTGTAATCCTGTTGGTGGTTTGCCTTCAAGTGATTCCACATGTATGTTGTATTTTTACTTTTGCCTTTCTCAGCCCCCATGCTTACCAACTTGCTGCATATATTGCATTTGGCCTTTCCTGGTGTTGGCTGGGTGAAGCGCTGCCATAAAGGGTTGGTTTTCTTTTCAGCCATCTTTAAAAAGGGGAAAAATACAAGGTTATGTTAGTATTTTTGTATAGTACCTTGACGTCATCTTCAAGTCATTTTTATAGATAGGTATAGATATAAAATCTAACAAATGTTTCATAATTCAGCTAATAATTCAGTGCATTGTAAGTAATATAAGGCTAAAAACATTTCTATCCTGTCCTGAATGTCCTGAAACATGTATTTTTGGTTTGTTTTGTTTGTTGACGGACAAAGACAAATTGACATGACCTAATTATCACAAAAAAGGAGAAAAAAAAACTTTAAATGATTAATTTTTTATATATAAGATTTATTATATTTTATTTAACTTATAACAATAACGTATTTCACTAGTAAATTGCTGTTGAACGACAAAAACAACCACCAGATGGGAAAATGATATTTTACAAAAACTTTAAATGCACCACAACGCACCGTCAGACAACGGCATCCCGCTGTTGGACCTTTTAGTCTACAGTGAAATACAGTCACACTTTACACTGTTTGGCCAGCATTTTAACCATGTTTAATCCAGATACTAACTAACGGTCAGTGTTGTGCCTGAACGCGTTCAATGAACGCGTTCATAATTTGGGCGAACGTGAACTGAACGTACTGTATTACTGCCTGATGAACGTTACTGTGAACGCGTTCATTCTGGTGTCTGTGAACGCGCGCTCTCTGTCAGTTTAACTTTGTACAATAGGGTGCCAGATTTCTATAGAGCCTTCCAGGCGAAAACCCGGCTAAAACGCATGTAAACAGGCCTTAATATGTAGCGAAAAAACACCCAATCTGGCAACACCAGCCAGCAGTGTTGCGCCGCGTCCGACGTCGACAAAGCAGCGAGCGTTGAGGACGTGTACGATCATTTAAACGGATTTTATGAGGAGGTCGGTGAGGATGGGAAAAATCTTACATTTATGTGCAAACTTTGCCCGTCGATAAAATAATTGTTGTCTGTGTTTGTATATGGGCTGTGGCAATAATAATAATTAAAAAAAGCTCGCAACATATGGAAAAAAAGAACTATGAATGAACTAGTTCATTTTTTGAAGCATGAACTATGAACTGAACTAGTTCATTTTAAAATGTGTGAACTGAACTTTGAACTAGTTCATGTAGAAAGCGAACTTTCCCAACACTGCTAACGGTATGTAAAGCGATGTTTCTGTTATTCTAACGTCCGTTTTCTGAGCATCCAAGAGAAGCACTGGCATAACAGTAGCACCGAACTGAAGCACAGAAATCCGCGTTGATATTCGGTGCGGTAGATAACGGTCGTTAAGGTTCCAGTGCCGTATTAGAACCGGGTCTGTCTGTAGCTACCCGTTAGCAAAGCAAAGCCAGTCTGTCACTAGCCTATAGTGCATTGGTCTCTTTTTTATTACTTATTTCTCTGCATTGGGTGACAACTCTCTCAAATATAAGACACACAAACAGAACAAATAAAAGTCTCAGATTCACTCTGTAATTGCAAAATTATTGCTTACTTATTGTGATATGATAGCAACTCTTCTGTGATAATGCAACTTCAACTACGATCCAAATTAGCCGAATGTCATGTGTCTTATTCAGGTTTTTTCTCGAAGTTGGCAGTAACATATCAAAAGTTTTTAATTAAATATAAAGGAGTAATAAGAATTGAATCCTTACCGTTAGCTCCTTAGGCACTGGATGAGGTCTGCTGCTCACTCGGCTGGAAAATGACTCTAGTGGCAGCGCGTGTCAAACACGTGTTCCACGACAACACTAGGCTGCCCACAGATGCGCCTGCCTGATGATCGGCTTGAAATACTTGGATATTGGCCGATGCCAATAAAAATCGGCCGATTAATCGGTCGACCTCTAGTCCAAAGCATTAAAACGACTCAATCTTTGTAAAGACCCTTGTTCTTGCAACACCTCGGTTTAAACATCTTTTTCATTTGGCTGTGGATGCAAGTGACACCGGCGTGGGCGCTGTTCTTCCACAGAAAGAGGAATGATGAAGTAGAGAATCTGATTTGCAACTTTGCTTTAGAACATTTTGATGTTTATGTTGGCTCATCTAATGTCGCTGTGGTGGTTTAGACGGACCACAATCTGCTTGTTTTTCTGCAGAGAATGCAGAATAAGAACAGACGATTTATGAGTTGGAGTTTGTGGTTGCAGGTCGCGGGTTATGATGTAGATTTATTTGCGATATTGTGACTCATGATGTGATGCTCTGTTTTTTTTCTCTTGTGTTTCAAGTCTGGGTGATGAAGGGAGAAACAAATAAGAGGGGGCTGGTGCTTGCTTCGCTCTCTTGTCCACCTGGCCTCCCCAGGGGGGCTCCAAACATATTTATAGGAGGTTCAATGGTAAAATTAAAGCTGCAAGCAGCGTTGGGCGGGCCCTCGCACTTGTAAGCGCGTCCGCGTGTGAGCCGGCCGAGTTGCACATTCTGGAGCTCTGCCGGTGCGGCTGTGAAGAAGAAGGTGCTATATGTCACTTCCTGTGTCCCCTATGTGGAGCTACATAGCACTTGCCGCTATGGATATAAATCGGTATTGGTGTGTAGATGTCTGCGGGGTGGGAGAGTTATCAAGCACGTAAAGTTTGTTTCAGATGTGAGCATGTACACTGAACAATAATGTACCCAAACAATAAAATAAATTCCTTTTATATTTCCCTGCCTTGTTGTTTATGTGTACATACAGAGGAAGAATGTGAGAACAGCACACATTTCATCGTTACTGTGTTTCTGCTCCAGCCTGCCTAAAAGAAAAGCGTTTTTGGGATTAAATGGACTTTATTAGCTGCTGCAGTGCAGGATGAACTCAGAACAGACCCATTTCTCACCTTATTATTCTAAACCATGCAACGAAGAAGAAGAAATGCATAATAAATCCTGGGACAAAATCTGTCCACAAATACTGTACAGCATGTAGTCTAATGAACAAGACTTGTATTATAGCTGACTTGGGCAGTGAAATGTTTAATTTTTTTAATTCATGTGGTCATAGTTGTCCACAACTCAAGTCAGAATATATGAAGAAATGTTTTATACCACCTCAAGAAGGCTTCCTATCAGAAAGGTAGGAAGGTATTTCAAATGTACAACTGTAGTCCTGAAATCTAAGTAAAGTAATTTCCCTGACATTTTTGTGTTACTTTACTTTTAATAGACGCATGTAACAGGTTTTATACTTCCTGTGAGTATAATCCAATCAATCTTATTTTCATACTGTATATCCGATGTGTAATTTGATAAATTGTGTTGTATGTCGTGCTCGCATCTCAGAGAAGACTCTGACTGCAACATGCGTCTTTGTAAAGAGAGAAACGGACAGAAAAAGTCTCTAACTCTGCCTGTCAGCTCGCTCTGCTCCGTTAAAACTGAATTTACCATACAGAATTGAATACGAGTGCACTCCAGATTTAGCTGCAGCCAGCTGACCGTGTGCTTCTCCCTATACCGCAGTTCTGTGTCCATGCATGCAGCAAACTGAAAGCACTGTCTGTCGGAGCGTCTACATGAAAAGAGAAGGAAGACATTGCTGGTAGTATTGTCTTCAGAGTTGTTAAACACCTCAGTGCACTGAAGGAAGCCATCTGACTGTGTGAGGGGCAAGATCGTTGATGTCTGCAGGCAGAGTAAGAGCTCTCCTGTCTGACTGGTCCACCAATAGCAGAGAAGATGACCCCTTGAGTTATCAAGCACGTAAAGTTTGGTTCAGATGTGAGCATGTAGGTTGTAGGTTTAGGCTATGGCTACAAGAGACTTTTTTGTGCGTCTGGACAAGATACACGTACCACAGAAAATTCGTGCACGTAGGTGAAACGTGCGGAGGGGGCTGCTTTGTTAAAAGTCACTTCCTGTTGCCAGCAGGTGGCGCTATGACTGTGGGTGAATATCAGCATGTACATGTGTTCAGGGCGGGACTCTCATCCTACATGTACAGTTTGGTTAAGATGTGAGCATGTACACTGAAGTTACAACAACTTTCTGTGTCATGGCGAAGACTTGATCTCTGACGCCACGCCACGGACACACCCATTGACGAAAACTCGCAAATAGCACAACTTTTCATCTTCAATGCCTTTAGAAGGCACAGCACAAATTTGAAGTCGGTCGGACTAAATCCCTAGGAGGAGTTCGTTAAAGTACGAAGTGTGTAAATCATCCAAAATTTGACGTAAAATTCAAAATGGCCGACTTCCTGTTGATTTTAGGGCATCGCTCCAAGAGGCTTTTTTGTGCGTCTGGACAAGATACACGTACCACAGAAAATTCGTGCACGTAGGTGAAACGTGCGGCGGGGGCTGCTTCGTTAAAAGTCACTTCCTGTTGCCAGCAGGTGGCGCTATGACTGTGGGTGAATATCAGCATGTACATGTGTTCAGGGCGGGACTCTCATCCTAGATGTACAGTTTGGTCCGGATGTGAGCATGTACACTGAAGTTACAACAACTTCCTGTTTCATAGCGAATCATCGACGCCACGGACACGCCCATTGACGAAAACTCGCAAATAGCACAACTTTTCATCGTCAATGCCTTTAGAAGGCACAGCAGAAATTTGACGTCGATCCGACTAAATCCCTAGGAGGAGTTCGTTAAAGTACGAAGTGTGTAAATCATCCAAAAATGGCCATAAAATTCAAAATGGCCGACTTCCTGTTGACTTTAGGCTATGGCTCCAAGAGGCTTTTTTGTGCGTCTTGATACGATACATGTCCCCAGAAAATTTCGTACATGTAGGTTGAACGTGAACGAGGGGCTAATCTTTTCCAATTTTCTAGGTGGCGCTAGCGAGTCATTTTGCCACGCCCATGTGCGAAACTTGTAGAATACGAAATTTTTCACCGGTTCTGACATGTTTGCAAATTTTGGTGAGTTTTCGAGTATGTTTAGGCCATGTCAGTTGGGCCTACTTTGCAGAAAAAAAAAAAAAAAAAAAAAAATATATATATATATATATATATATATAATCCGAGCAAATTCAATAGGGACCTCGCACGGTCGTGCTCGGGCCCTAAAAAAAAAAAAAAAAATCCGAGCAAATTCAATAGGGACCTCGCACGGTCGTGCTCGGGCCCTAAATATTTTTAGTGATCACATTAATGTGTGTGATTTGCTTAAAGAGATAGTTTCTTACTTTCCCAGAGACTAATAAATGCCTGAGGACAGACCTTTGGTGTTGCTTATTTACTTGTTAAGTCACATTATTTACAGAAATTAATGTTGCAGTGTAACAGTTAGCTTACAGAAAGTTACTTTTGTAGTTTTAGCTTTGTAAGCTTAATTTGGTATCAGGGCAGTGGCTTAATTTTAACTTAAAGGTTCAGTGTGTACATTGTGGTGATATCTAGTGGTCGCGTTGCGAATTGTAACCATCAGCTAAGTCTACTGCTCTTCCCTCCCCCTTATCAAAATTGTAGCATAGCTACGGTGGCTGACACAGGACAAAAGATGGAGTCATCTGAGACAGCAGAGAGTAGCCACTCATGGAATGAGGTTTCTTTAGATAGATACAAGGTACAAGGTAGATTATTTATCATTATACAGCACTAGTCTGTAGTTTGCAGTCCCTTCATGCTACACACAGAGAACTTAACAGAAAATTAAACGTGTATTAAAATATGGTAACATATAAAATTGAATTAACTTAAAAATATATACAGTTATTTATATACAAAGGTTATTTACTAAACATACACATATCCATCCATCCACCCGTGTCCATCTTGACTGTGTTTGAGCACCAAGCATCACCTCCCTCATCTTGCCGGAGTCTCACAACTCGGAACACGCACTGCCAGCCGAGTGCTTTTATGAAATACAATAGAAACACAAAGTAGTTCTGATAACCAGAATTTGAACTTGTGGTAAAATGATGATGATGAACGTTTGCAATGGCATTTTACTGTGACACTTTGTGTGTCCGGGTCTTTAGACAGAAGACAAACTCCCTCACTGGAGAGCTGAACGGGAGGCTGCTGCTTCCAAACTGAGAAATCACAGATCCCTCCAGGGTTTGGGTTAAGGCTGGGGAATAGTGTGAAGCTCCACATTGTTCCTAATGTCACCTGATGTACTTTTTACAGGTTTAATGTTCCTTTTAAAGTCTTCTTCAATGTTTTTATTTCATTCATAATCATTATGTACTACAGGGCCTTTGGCAGAATAACATGCTCATTTTAATATTACACAACAAATCACATGTTTAAACAAGAACAGGACGTCCTGGAGGTCAGTTACTCTGTTCCATGGAATTGTCTGCATTTATTTAATATTTTTCTAAAAGGTGTGTCTGCTGTGACATCACAGCGCCTTCTGTAGATATAAGTAGTGAAGTTGTGAGAGTGTGACAGACTGAAGGAGAAGCAGCAGTTTGTTTCCTCTGAAGGTGAAGCCGCAACGTCTTCTCAGTTCAACCTGCAGGTGAGTTCAGACAGGTAAGCATCCAACCAGGAGACATTACACATGTCTGATAAATCAGCTGTGTGCAGTATTATTCTCAGCTCCTCCAGGATCTCACAGAGACTTTGGGCAGTTTTTTTAACCAAAATGACTGAATTAGCAAAACATAGAGCTGAACTTCATAAACATTTAGTCATGTTGCAATAATTTGCAATATTTAAATATTGCATTTCAATTAAAAATGCAACTGTTTTATGAACTCATATATAATCATGTGTGATACTCCCAAATACTGATGAGTTTTGGTTGAGTATGTGTTGATTCCTGAGTGACTGCAGAGCGTCTGTAGAGCTGCAGACTGTGGTTGTATGAAGTGATGGCGGTGAAGTCAGTCAACATGTCTGTAGTTTGTGATGCTGCAGAATTGTGTTTGATTTTACTGAGAGGTGACTCTAATATTCTAAAAATCCTATATTACCATGAACAGTTGGAGCGGCTGTGGCTCAGGAGGTAGAGCGGGTTGGCCGTTAATTGGAAGGTCAGCGGTTCAATCCCTGGCTCCCCCTGGTTGCGTGTCGAAGTGTCCTTGGGCAAGATACTGAACCCCGAATTCTGTTCCGCCAGTGTATGAGTGTGAATGTTAGTTTCCGTTTGAGCACTTAGGCTCAGTGTATGAATGTGTGTGAATGGTGAATGCCGATGTAGTGTAAAAGTGCTTTGAGTGGTCGAAAAGACTAGAAAGGCGCTATACAAGTACGGAGCATTTACATTTGTCATGATTTGTATCTAATGCAGTTTTGTGAGGGAACTTATTAGAACTTGAACACCAAATGTCAATACGTCCTTACTGCATTTACATAATAATCTGTTCCATGTGAGTTCAGTGACGAAACAAATATATTGTTGCTGTATTTTCAGAGCATCAGACGGATCCACATCAGCAGTTTCAGCAGAAATCTGACAATGAAGGTGAGTTTGTGAACTGATATTTTACAGATCTCAAAGTCCTGTTAAACTGTGAAGAGGCTTGTGATATCGGTAGCTTAGATGGTTGCTACAGCAACAACCCAGGCAGATAATTATTGTCAGTTAGCTCCACCTTAGAGGTGTCTTTGCCCACACCGCCATGAAACTAGAGGCCAAACTGTTAAAACAGTGTGTAAGAGTCAAAGCTCAGTCAGAATGACAACATGTGCTCTGTTCCAGCTGGTATCAGTCGTCTTCCTCCTCCTGGCTCCTCTGTTGACCAGCTGCCAGCAGCTCGTCCAACCGGTGGACTGCAGTGACATCTACAAACAAGACAAGAGCCTCCCCAGTGGAGTGTACACCATCTATCCCCTTGGAGAGAGGTCTGCTGTCCAGGTACACTTCACCTCTAACAGAAACATAGTTACAAGTTCTGACTGATACTTACTAATACAACAGATATGGATAACAGATGTTATTGGATGGATAAGTATGTTAGATAGTTGTTGCACCAGTAGCATGTTTGAATATGCAGTGTTAAGTTTCCTACTGAATGTGTTTGTGTGTAGGTGTACTGTGACATGAAGACAGAAGGAGGTCGCTGGACGGTGAGTATTACCACAGAGTGACTTTCAGTATCAGCACTTCCTGTTGGACTTTCACAATAAATGACATAGCAGTAAAACCTTGTTGCCTGGAAATATGAGCTGTCAGGTATCTGGTGTGTTTAGCTAGTTCTCCCTCCATCCCGTCCCCCCCAGGTGTTCCAGAGGAGGATGGACGGCACCGTGAACTTCTACAGGGGCTGGGATCAGTACAAGCTGGGCTTTGGTAGCGCTGCTGGAGAGTACTGGCTCGGTGAGAAACCAAACCTAACTAACACTAATGTGACTTTGTGAAACTTTGTTGTGTGAATCCAGAAATGAGACTGACCAAGTTTTGTGTCTAAAGTCTAGATCAGTTAGTGTGAGAGTGTTTTAATCAATTATCTCCACGTCTGTCCAAAATGTCAAACTGTGCCCAGTGTGTACATGTATATATACAGTGTGTATGTGTGTGTTTGTGTGTGTGCAGGTCTTGAGAACATCTACCAACTGACTAAGCAAAGAAAATATGAGCTGCTGGTCGACATGGAGGACTTTGAGGGGAAGAAAGTGTTTGCTCGCTACTCTTCATTCTCCATCGATTCAGAGTGTAACGGATATAAACTGAGTGTATCTGGATTCATTAATGGAGGGGCGGGTGAGTAAGATGTGTCTTTCTACACTTCTACATCTTGAGCAGGTTGCTGCACCCCAAACTCCCCCTCTCTCTAGCGCGCACACACACACACACACACACACACACACAAATCTATATCTACATGTGTGTGTATATAGATAGATAGATAGATAGATAGATATATATAGATTTATTTATTTACTTCTGTGTAGTGAAGCTTCATTTAATGTAGAGTAGCTAGTAGCTTAGCTCACTACATTTTCCAAGTATCTTGCCCAACACTGCTGGTGCAATCTTAAAACCGCACCGCTAGTGGTCGCTGAAAACTCATAATGCCCCTTCAACACAAGTCAGAAACATTTTTCCACTGGGCGCCTCAGCAGGGGTAGAGTGACCTCTGCTGGTTGAGCTTCCACATAGCAAGTATGAATTTGTTATGAAAATTTTAATTAAATAATAATATCTAAAATATATAATTAACTTAAGCTTCATATGAGACCAGTTCACTTTTCTTAATCTGAAGTTATAGGTCAGGTCTTTTTGTTGAGTTTTACTAAAATTTTGGCTTAGTTTTAGTCTATAATAACCTTTCTAACTACACCGTACATGAGCCTACTTTTATTTTGAAAGTTTTACCTGTTACTTTCACTTACAAAAAAGGAATAGACCGTGTGATTTTCTTACGTTTCATCCAGGTGAAACACTGAGTCGATCAGAGATCGACCTGCTGGTGACTTCAGCTGTCTGGACCATAACTGGTCTCATCAGTCTGTCTGATAGAGGACTGCAGGCTGTGAAAAGTTCAGCTGATACTTATAGATAATGCAAATTTACTAACCCTGTGGTTCTTCTGTGTGTCTGTAGGAGACTCCTTGACTTATCACAACGGACAGAAGTTCACCACCTTTGACAAAGACCAGGACTTCTCCTCTGGCAACTGTGCCAGATCATACCTGGGGGCGTTCTGGTATGGTGCATGTCACTATACAAACCCCAACGGGGTTTATCGCTGGGGGGCTGACAAAACTCTCTTTGCTGTTGGAGTGGAGTGGCGCCATTGGAAGGGTAATAACTACTCCCTGAAGACCATCAGCATGAAGATCCGTCCTGTGCAGTAGTTCTCCAGGACCAACGTACAGCAGAATATCAGCAGCTGATCTCTCTCCTCATTTCTTTCTCTTTCTCTCATTAAGCATGTAATCTCACAACGGGCCTTATTTTCCTGAAACTGGGCACGAGCACAATCCACCAGCAGCAGAACACCAACTCAGATTAGTCCTTTTTGTTACCATCTGTGGCTCAAAGCGGTCGCAGCTCGGCGCAGCGTGGAAGAGAGGCTGAATAAATGATTAGTAGGAGGAGCACAGAATCAGCAGGTGGAGCTTCAGTAACGACCAATCACATGACATCCTTTTTAAAAGCAGCAGACAGACCAAGTGGACCAGGACGAGTCAGGCCGAGGCGTCTATGAGAAATAAAGAAGGCTCCGAACACAAATGTGGAACATCCCAAATATTAATATACGTTAGCAACACATCAGGATTTCAGGCCAGTTTGAGAAGTAAAATGTCACTGCACCACCTGACCTGCTCCAACAGCCTCAGCTGCACCACTCCACCTTCCACCAGTGGAAAGTCAGCTGGCTGCAGTTGGGCTGCTGCTGGATTTGTGCCGGCAGGAAAGTAGGGCCCAGAATCTTGAAATCGTGTGAAAAGCTGATAGTGACAGGTTTGAAACCCTTGTGTGAATCATTATCTGCTGTACGCTGACAATAAATAAGAAGCTGAGCATTAAGATGATCTGATGTCTTTACTGTGTCTCCTGAGCCCGGAGGGGATGGGGGGGGGCCCTCTCCTCTGTCTGAACAGGGTGCGTGCCTGCAGTCACTGATATCTCTCATCTCACGCTATCCACACAAACAGCCCCTGATCTAGCAGTATAACTCATCACTTTACGCCCTAAACTCACTGAATAAAACACAGATAAAAACTAACCTACATTTGTATAATCCCAACTCCAACGGTGTCTTACCTTTGCTGTTTCTGTAATAAAAGTGGTCTGGTCACATAAAACTAGTGTTAGTTATAGTTGGTCAGAAAACTGGAGTAGACATTACAGCAAAGATCCATTTGAACACACGGTATTTATCTCCATCTTGCGGCTGACTCATAGTACTGAGACCTACAAGCCTCTTTAGCTCTGACTGAGACAAATGTTTTTCACACATCTTTTTATTCTCATTTTACCTCCCTGTGTAGCATTGATCTCTTCTATATTGATCGATATTCATTTGTGTGAGATTTGTGTTATTTGTAACATGACTACGTGTAAATAAACAGTATTTTACATAAAACTCCCAGTAAACAACATGTAAATAGTAAATATGACCAAAACATGGAGACTGCCTGATTATATCTTTAAACATTCTATTTTACTGTCTTTTAATCCAATTTACAGTTTGTCGTAGCAGATTTGTGTGTAAACTGTGTTACAGAACAAAAAGCAAAAGACTGTGGTGGTTTAGAACTGCCAAATTTTTATCATTACTTCCTGTCCAATAGACTACAATATATCTCAAAATGGATCAATCAGAGCCCCCTGGACCACTCATGGATGGACATAGAACAAACCTTCTGTAAAGAAATTAATATTTCCGATATGCCATTCATTAGTTCCAGCATCAAACGTCCTACCTGCTTTAAAAGCATTAACATAGGCACTTCCTTGGCAGCTTGGTGGGAACTTCTCAAAATATCTGGCTCTTCACCTATCCCATGCAGATTTACCCAAATCTGGAATAATCCTGACATCCTGCAAAATAAGAAAACACTAAATTCCCCACTGTGGTATGACAAAGGGATAAGACATCTAGAGCATGTAATGCAAGGCAGTAACTTTATTCCATTCCAGGATCTAGTGGCACAATATGGAATTAGCCATAATAGATTTCTGGAATTTCAACAGTTTAAATCCATAATTCAGGCTAGATTTAAGGATAAAATAATGGACTTAGATTTACCTCCGGGGGGGCGGGGGCGGTGGTGCGGCGCTTGGGATGCCTGGGGCGCGGGCTTGACGGGGGGACCGGTGTTTGCCCTGTATTTAACGTGCCGCTGCTGCGGGGTGGGTAGCCACTCTGCTTGGGTGTCGCGCGGTTGTTGGTATCGGTGCGCGGGTGGTGATTTTGACTCGCGCGCTGTGCGGATGTGGTGGCGCTCGGTGCTTGGCTGCCTCTCTGTGTGTCCTGTGTGTGGGTCCGGGTTGGGGGGAGGGGGCGGGCGGCGTGCATCTGCTGACTCCCTAGGGCTGAGGGGCTGTTGCTGCTGTCGCGGGGTGATTGCTGTCTCTTTTCTTTGGGGACGGTGGGGGTTTGTGTGTGGGATGCTTCGCTGCTAGGGAGGGTGGGGGCATTCGGGAGTCTCTGGGGCGCATGACCGGTATTGTCGGGGTAGGTTTTGGTGCTCCTCCTTGGGGGTACTTGACTGGGGGGGCTGGGCCCCTGTCCGGGGATGAGATCGGCCTCGGGGGCTGCTGTCACTGCCTGCACTGTAGGGAGGGATGCCTCTGGCTGGGCTGGGGGACCGTTGGCCTGGTTCTCCCGCGTTATCGCTCCCTGGCGGCAGGGAGCTTCCCGGCATGGCTTTCTGCTGTTCTTCCTTGGGGCGGGGTACAGCTTCCCCCTGGACATGCGGTCTGGGGTCCTTTGCGCTTTGGGGGGTCGCAGGGTGTCCTGGCTTCTGGGGGTGGGGTCTCTGCGTGGGTTGATCCAATTGCGGTTTGGTGGGCTGCGGTGGGATTGTGGGGCGATTGTCGATGCATCTTGATGCATTATGCTTTTTCCCTGGGCAGGGTCTCTGGATGGCTGCTGGGCGTTTAGTTTGTGCATTGGAGTCCGGGGGAGGCATCTCCTCGTTGGCTTGGAGGGACCTGTTTGCGTCCCTGTTTTGCTTCGTTGGCCTCGGATCCGTGCCTCCCCATTTCTCTGTCGGCCAGTTGTTGGACTCCTCTGGATACTGAGGTATATAGTTTTCGGGATGTGCAGTGTGGGTGCGGGGCAGGGCTGTGCTCCGGTTTGTTCTGGGTTTGTGCCTGGAGTTCTCGGCCCTTGACGGGTGGGTGGGTTGTTGGTGGCATGCAGCTGAGCTAGTTGATTTTGCCTCGTTGCTGGTTTGGCTGGTGTTGCATGGCGGCCGGGGGGCGCGCTGGGCATGGGGGATGTCGGCTGGCGCCGGCGGCCTTAGTTTTTTCCGGCGGTTGGGGGGATGGCGGACTTTTATTGGCGGGTGCACGGTGACCTGTGCGGCGCGTTTGCTGCCGGGCTGGGACTTGCTGCTGGTGTTTCTCTCCGCTGGCTTTCGCTGTCGTGTTGTTCCGTTGTGGGTGTCGCGGTGGGGTGCTGGATGGTGGGGAGCACTGGTCTATGTTGTATGCGCGCCGCTTTCGGTCCGGGCGCTGCTCTTCCGCGGGTTATGCTTTTTGCGTTCCGTCGGCATTACGTTGTCAACTGGCATTTGGGTCGGGGTCTTCTGCGTTTGCATCGCAGTGCATCTGGGAGTCTTTGTTTTGTTTTTTTTATTTTTGTTTTTATTTGATTTATTCTTTTTCTTTCTCCCACCCCTATTGGCTACTGGGGTTCTTGCCTGCCTGTTACAGTCGTGGCGTCTCACTCTCACTAACAACTACATTCTTTAACAGGCATACAGACACATTCACCCACACGCACACAGACACAAACAAATTTAGTTTGTCCCTGGTAGAATTATTCCTGATGCTTTTCTTTCAATTACTTATTTAAATTAATTATTATTCCAGCTCTCGTGGCTGTGCTGTGTTGCTTATTTAGTGTGTGTGACTGTTTCTTGTTTTCATTGTTCTCTTAGTTGTCTTACTATGTCAGCTGTTTATTGCTGCTGTTCGGCTGGTTGTCTTTTACTATTATTATTATTTTTATTGTTTTTTTGTTTGTGTTTGTTTGTTGTTGTTTTTCTCCTCCCCAAGCCCCCCTCTCTGTTCTATTGCAGGTTTCGTTGCTTTCTGCAATTGGTGTTTCCCACAGCTTTTCCCTGTTGTCCCCACCTTCCATCCCCCTTCTCTTACAGGTCTTGTCCTTTCTCTGTGCTGTCTGTTTGTGCCCCCCCATCCCCGTGTCTGCCCCCCTGTCCGGCCCGGTGACAAATCAATACATAATTAAATAAATAATAAACAGACAAAGGAGTATTTTAATACTCTCTTGTTGAAGTAAAATCTGTCTGGCACAATATGGTATCCAGGTCATTATACTCTATACCAGGCTGCTGGGCAGGACAGGTTTAAAAAACAAACAAACAAACAAAAAAAAACTGTGTTACAGAACATATACCAACATATACTTAATACTTAATTAACTATAAACACATCTGAAGTTCAAAACTTTGTAGCTCTGTGACTGACTGTATGTGTGCTTCCTTCTCTACCTGACTGCCTCGAGTAAGAGAGAGAGCACTGTGAGATCAGCTGATCACAGAGTGTTGAGGCCGCAAGGAGGGCGAGGCGATGCACAGTGGTGCTGGGAGCTCTGGCCTCAGTACCGTCCAGTGTATCAGCTCCCAGTGCTTTAAAAAACAGCCACCTACTCTCTATGTAGGTAAAATTTATCTATTTCTGCTAACCAGTACTGACCTGGAGAAGCTTCCTCATGCTATGGCTTTTCTCTGACCTGTGACCTAGTAAGAACCTTGGGGAACCTCTCCTCCATGTCAAACCTTCCCTTCGCAAGTTGGGTGTGATGTTTGACTCTGAGCTCGATTTTGACACACAGATCAGCAAAGTAATACAATCATGCTTCCTCCAACTTCAACAAATATCACAGAAGCTAAAATGTTTTATCTCATGCAGGCCCTGAAAAAGTCATCCACGCTTTCATCTCAGCCCGTCTGGATTACTGGAAATCCCTGTATAAAGGCCCGATCCCGTCTATAGCTCGTTCAGAACTCGGCTGCCTGGCTTTTGACAATTTGACAAAAGTTTGACAAAAGAGACAAGAACATACCACATCCATCCTGGCAACGTTACCTGGCTACCTACCCGTGTTCTCAGACAAGCATGTCAGCAACCTGAGAGAAGGTGGAAGAACAAACTCAGAGTGTCAGATGAAACCCTACAGCACCATCTGTCTGTCCATCAGAGAGCTGTAAAATCTGATACTTCTAACCTGGTTTCTAATAACTGTCACAGGCCTGTAGTTCTTTTTAATGTGTTTAACACCCTCAGAAACCCCCGTAATTCTGTTCATATTATACCTACATTAGACCTCTGTGACTCCTTCCTTAAATTCTTTGTCGAAATACTTTGATCTTCTGTAACCACACCCTCTGACCGTGACCCCTCTGTTCTTGCTATTTGGTCCTGGATAAGTTTGAGCCCATTTCAATCTCCCTATCTGAGGTGATTCATCATCTGTGGCTCACAAATTGTTCTTGTAATGCCTAAAGGACATCAAAACAAGGATGAGTCTAAACTTCCTCAACCTAAACGAGGTCGAGGTCATAATGTTTTGACACCATGAACTGCTTTGTGTCAGTACTCTCGGCCCTTTAGCTTTTAATACTTGCTCAACTGTGACAAGTGTTGATGTCTTTTTGGACAGTGTCTTTAAATTTGATGAACAGATTTCCTCCACTGTTAGATTCTACTTCTTCCAGTTAAGAACTATAGCCAAGGGAACGGCCTATCTCCCTCCTACAGATTTAGAGAGGGTGATTAATGTCTTCATAACTTCCTGTCTTGCTTATTGTAACTCTTTTTAGGGGGGCTTAGATCAGTCATCAATTCTACGCCTGCAGCTAGTCCAAAATGCTGCTGCCCGCCTCCTGACAGGAAAGAAGAAGAGGGACCACATATATCTGTGTTGAACTCCCTCCACTGGCATCCTGTTCATTACAGGACTGATGTTAAAATCTTACTTTTCGCTTTTAAATGTCTAATTGGATTGGCGCCGCCCAGAGGTGGAAATTAAATTTTTGGCTGCCAAGGGGACTGGTAGATAAATAAATCCATCTCCCAAATTTTTTTTACCGGCCCAATTAATAAATTTCCTTTTTGTGTCACATATACATTGTTTCAGTACATTAAATTTAGATTATAAGGTATGATGTTGAATACAAAAAAAATAAGAGAAGAGAGAAGCAGCATTCATTGAGATTCAGCAAAAATATGCGGTGATAACCTCATTTGATCAGTGTGCAGAGCAAAGGATCTGAAAAGAACCTTTAAGAGGTGAATGCATAATTCAGCAGAACAGATGATGAAGGCTACCTGCCCAGATTTGCATCCACCTCTTTTCTCAGCACAAATGAGCGTTACCAGCCGCGAGGTGCATGAAATTCTCGGCAGGCGTGCAGAACTCTGCACAACCGGGCATCTCCCATTTAGAGCATTTACTCTTTTTCAACAAAGACAAAAACCACCTCAAGTGAGCGTAAAAACGTTTTTTGCGAAATTAAGGATTTTTTTCCCGGATTTTGCCGTTTCCATTAACCTTTTCTAATGCGATACCTCAAAATGCGCATTAAACGCTGATGGAAACAGTAAAGTTTTGTAAACGTACAAGATGCTTATTAATCATTTAACTTTAACTACCTCCTCATCAGACTGCTCACTTTCTGTAATCACCCTCTTTGTACAGTGCAGGAAGTCTGGCCTCCTGTTCAGGCTCATAGCACATGAGTAAATCTATAGTGTGGGTAGGTGTGAGGCCATGCAGGGCTTTAAAAGTAATTAGAAAAAGTTTAAGATCAATTAGTTTAATTAGTATAATTAAAATTTAGGTAGAGTAATCTGACCATGTACACTGATACTGGATACATCCAAATGATTTCTAGTGTGTCGCAGGAGGTATTTCTAGCAGTCAGTGAGTTAAACCTCTTCCTCCGTGGTGTCTCTGTCTCACACTTGATTTCCCTCATATTCAATACCAATAACATTAAAGTGGTGCAGTGGTTAGCACTGTTGCCTCACAGCAAGAAGGTGTGTGGAGTTTGCATGTGGATGTGAGTGTGAGTGGTTGTCTGTCTGTGTGTGTGCGCTGTCACATTCATGTGTTCATATGAGTGAAGGTGCGCTGTCACCATTCATGTGTTCATATGGGTGAAGGTACGCTGTCACTAGTCATGTGTTCATATGTGTGAAGGTGCTCTGTCACCATTCATGTGTTCATATGGGTGAAGGTGCGCTGTCACCAGTTATGTGTTCATATGTGTAAAGGTGCGCTGTCACAATTCATGTGTTCATAAAAGTGCGCTGTCACAAGTCATGTGTTCATATGTATGAAGGTGCTCTGTCACCAGTAATGTGTTCATATGTGTAAAGGTGCGCTGTCACATTCATGTGTTCATATGTTTGAAGGTGCTCTGTCACCATTCATGCGTTCATAAAAGTGCGCTGTCACATTCATGAATGGTTACATTTTGGTGTGGCTGATTGTTTTAAAGCTGCAAGTTTTTAGAAAAAGACTGTTCCGGCACGCCGTCTGTGGCTTTTCACTCAGACATCGTTCCATCTCTGTTGCTACCAACGTTCCCGGCTCAGAGGCGAATCAAATCAGACCTCTATTCTGGCTCCTTTAAACTGTTCTTATCTCAGGGCGTCAAATACCAACCCTTTATAAAAAGTGACAATGCGTTGTTATTTTTATTTTTATTATTTAAGATACCCTTCAGCATCTGTAGGTGTGTCGCATACAGACCGGAAGTGCTAGCTAGCTAGCTAGCAACATTCGGGTGAAAGGCGTTGTGTTGCTGCGACGTAGCAAACTGCAGCTTTCATACGGACGCTGAAGGGTACCTTTAGCATCAAATAATTATGCTTTGTCACGCTGTCTGAAAGCTTTGGTAATGACGCTCTGAGATAAGAATGCGTTAGCTCCTTACCATCATACAGTGCAGTGAGCCGCCATATAGGCGTAATACTACAAGAAAATAAGGCAGTGTGAAAGCGGCTTGTGTTAAGAGACAAACACAGATGAAAAGGAGGCTGAAGCAGAACTTAAAAAAATAAACTTCCTGGGCCGTGCAAAGAGGATGATTGTAGACAGTGAGCAGTCTGATGAGGAGGGTTAAGTTAAATGATAAAGCCTGATTCAGAGTGAGCAGTGATGAGAATTGAGTTGAATGATTAATAAGCAGATTGTACATTTAATAGCAATAACATACTACTACATATTATGCTTGCTGGTTTGTTTTTTCATCTACCAGTCCCCTTGATTTATTTCCACCCCTGTATCTATGTTTCGTGACTAACCTGTGTGGGCATGATCCCGCCTTGTTAGCATATCAGCAGTTAGCTCACCAGCTACAGTAGTTTACCAACCAGCCCTATGAACCAAATAAGACGTGAAGAAATTTGCTGTGACACTCCCTCCAGGGTTTGGGTTAAGGCTGGGGAATAGTGTGAAGCTCTGCATTGTTCCTAATGTCACCAGGTTTACGCTTACAGAACAAATGATATGTTTGAACAAGAACAGGACATCCTGGAGGTCAGTTACATGGTTCCTTGTAAATGTCTGCTTTTTTTAAGTGTTTTTCTACAAGGTGTGTCTGCTGTGACATCACAGCGCCTTCTGTAGAAATAAGTAGTGAAGTTGTGAGAGTGTGACAGACTGAAGGAGAAGCAGCAGTTTGTTTCCTCTGAAGGTGAAGCCACAACGTCTCCTCTGTTCAACCTGCAGGTGAGTTCAGTCCGAATTTCAACTCTACTCAGTGGCGGACTCAGGCTGTCTGAGGTGTGAAGAAAACAAAAAGGGCACCAGCTTCACATGGTGGAGGGCGCAGAAATTAACAACGTGCATTGACATGTATTTGTCAGAAATTCATGCCTTTCAAGCGTCGATGAACGCTGACACAGACTCAGCAGTAGTTCATCAGAAAGTCCAGTGGGCCTCCCTTTTACACAAAGGTCCAAAAGACACACACATGCACAAACAGGACCCATAGCAACACACGGAGAAATGTCAGAGTGAGGGGGCTGCCACTCAGTGCGGCACCCAGAGCAGTTGGGGGTTCAGGGGCTTGCTCAAGGAGGTGTACTGGTCCGCGACCCTCCGGTTCCCAGCCTAAACCTTACGGACTGAGCTACTGCCGCAACTCATTCTGCAGGCCGTAGACACTGATGATACGCTTTGATTCAGACAGAACATCAAATATTTATGTAAAGGAGGGATCCTGCTGCTCCTGCATCACTAAATACACACAGCTGAAGTGTGTATAGTATTTAGTTTCATTTACCTACAAACCTAGAAGGATCCCGTTGTCATGTCAACTGGCAGCAGCTCTACACCGAGCTCCCTCCAGACGTCAGAGCTCCTCACCCTGTCTCTAAGGCTGGGCCCAGCCACCCTGCGGAGGAAACATATTATGGCTGCTTGTATCCACAATCTCATTCCTTCCGTCACTACCCACAGCTCATGACCATAGGTGAGGACTGGAACGTAGATCGACTGGCTAATTGAAAGTTTTGCCTTCCAGCTCAGCTCCATCTTCATCACAACAGTCCTGTACATTTCCTGCATTACTGCTGATGCTGCACCAATCCGCCTCTCCATCTCACGATCCACTCTGCTGTGGAAAGAGATACTTGATCTCCTTCGCTTGGGGCAGAAACTCAGAAGGAGCAATCCACCGTTTTCCAGCAGAGAACCCTGGCCTCAGACTTGGAGGCGCTGACCCTCATCCCAACCACTTCACACTCGACTGCATACCGTCCAGTGTGTGCTGAAGGTCACAGTCTGATGACGCCAGCAGAACCCCATCATCTGCAAAAAGTAGAGAGACGCAATTATGAGGTTCCCAATCCAGAGACTATCTTCACCTTCACTGCACCTTCAGATCTTGTTCATGAACATCACTAAAAGGATTGGAGACCATAGCAGAATCCAACACCCACTGGCATGTTTTGACTTTGTGCCGAGAATATGGACACAATTCTCACTTTGGTTATAGAAGGACTGGACGGCTCGCAGCTGGTCCAGGACAGAATCTGCACTGTTTCTCCTGAATCTTTCCTGGAGAGGCCTTTCTAGTTTTCTTACCGCTCAAAACACTACACTACATCTCATTTACACATTCACACACTGATTCTGCTCAGCAAAAACAGAAATTGACACAAAATCACATAAGAGAGCAATTTAGGGTTTTGGTATCTGAAACATATGGGGAATCGAACCGCTGATTTCCCGATTAATGAGCAACCCGCTCTACCTCCTGAGCCTAGTGTCCACCAACTGGTTCTTGGGTTGCTGCTGACAGGCATTGATGACCTTCTGACCACAGTTCCTGCCAGCCGCCTCTACAATGGAGGTTTGATTGTGGCTCAGGAGGTTGAGCAGGTTCCCCCCTAATCAGAAGATGCAGGTTCAATCCATTCTGCATGTCGAAGTGTCTTTGGGCAAGATACTGAACTCCAAACTGCAGATTGAGACATTACACATGTCTGATAAATCAGCTGTGTGCAGGTAATCTGGCATACCGGGCAAATGCACCTTTGGGGCCGGTGTAACGTAAATTATTTATTTGTGTAACTGTTTTTAAAAAATGGGCCCATAAGGCATGGACAGCGGTCCATTGGTTAATTTTCTATACTGACATTGGGCTGGCCCAATCACATCTCTTGTTAGCCCCCTCCCCCTCTGTTTCTTGCGTTACGGGCCACAAAAAAAACATTCTTCAGAGGAGGACGCCAAATGCTTGAAAATAATGTTTGCTACCGGGGCTGCAGTAGCCTCAACATCAGCTGCAGTACCCTGCGTAGTGCAGGCACTTGAAGGAGTAAAAGAGCTGTGGTGGCCACTGCCACGCAGAAGAGGAGGCGTGTGAGAGCGAAACAGAGTGACAAAGTGACCGTGATGGGCCGAGTGAGAGAGAGAGCAGGAGGAGAGTGGAGGCGAAGCGGCAAGCATGGAGTAGCTCAGCCTGTACGGAGGGAGGGTCATTTACACTGGGGACGCTGGGAACACGTAGGCTAGCTGCCACTTTTTGAAAGAATTTGTTAAGCAAAAAATATTAAGCATTACTGCATTATATTTTAACATTGTGATTTGTCACCTGTCACCTGAATTTTGTGCTTCCCTTTATAAAAATAAAGACATTTCCACCACAAATTGGTGCAGAAAATGTCTCCAGAATGCAGGAAATTAAGTGTTTAATGCCCCTATTCAATATTTTAACTATAAATATTTTTCTAAGTAGTAGGTCCATTAAAATATTTTCTTGACTTGTAGTTATGGACACCAATCTTATGTAATGTCACGTCTCAATGTTTCATCACACAACTAATCTGATCCCCTAAATGGAACGATGGTGGATTGGTGAAGGGTGTCCGACCGATTTTGGTGGGAAAAATGCCAGGGCCAAGTTTTTGTCCTAGTCCAGCCCTGGTGGGGAGCGATGAAACAAGAACTTGAACACCAAATGTCAATACGTCCTTACTGCATTTACATAATAATCTGTTCCATGTGAGTTCAGTGACGAAACAAATATATTGTTGCTGTATTTTCAGAGCATCAGACGGATCCACATCAGCAGTTTCAGCAGAAATCTGACAATGAAGGTGAGTTTGTGAACTGATATTTTACAGATCTCAAAGTCCTGTTAAACTGTGAAGAGGCTTGTGATATCGGTAGCTTAGATGGTTGCTACAGCAACAACCCAGGCAGATAATTATTGTCAGTTAGCTCCACCTTAGAGGTGTCTTTGCCCACACCGCCATGAAACTAGAGGCCAAACTGTTAAAACAGTGTGTAAGAGTCAAAGCTCAGTCAGAACGACAACATGTGCTCTGTTCCAGCTGGTATCAGTCGTCTTCCTCCTCCTGGCTCCTCTGTTGACCAGCTGCCAGCAGCTCGTCCAACCGGTGGACTGCAGTGACATCTACAAACAAGACAAGAGCGTCCCCAGTGGAGTGTACACCATCTATCCCCTTGGAGAGAGGTCTGCTGTCCAGGTACACTTCACCTTCTCTGGGACTCAGCTTCACATTTATGCTGGAATCAAAGCAGAGTTACTGAGTCAGATCAGGTGATCATGCTGTAGAGGCACAAACTCTTGCTGATAAATTCGACCAATCACAGCCCTTTGGGAGAGGAGACGTCAGAGACTGACTTCAGTGCTCCCCCTGGCAGCACCAACAACAGCAGTCCTTTGTCTTTTCTCCATTTTACACAAAGAAAGCTCCATGCTCCCATTGGTCAATGCCACCAAACATTTAAATTAAATCAATTTAGTTCAATGTTCTGAGTTGTAGCAGCAGCGGCAGAAGTAGTAAATGAATGAATAGTTTCATATTGGTGTCTGGCCAATTACATGACCCATCCTTCATAGGACCATGCAGCCACATCAACCCCTAAGTATAATTTCATATATAATGTTCTGGTGTATACTGTTATAGCTGTCACTTAGCTTGAGATGATATTTCAAAGTTGCTCAGTTCATGTAACACTAGTTCACACGTATGGGAACTGCTGGTGCCTCTAAGTGTGAGTTTTCAGTTTAATTGCAATGCTTTTATTTTATGTTATTCTTTTTTAGATCATACAAAAACAGCCACACAATAATACAGATTGGAAAAGAAAAAAAGAAAAACAAACAAATAGCAGACATTGGTTATATTCAATGTGATCCACCACAAAGTGTGCAAAAGGTAGAAAATAACAGATACATTTCTACATTTGGGGCTAAATTCAGGAGAGCATAGGGCCAGAGTTTAGCTTTAATATATCCCATAAATCCTTTCCATATTCTCTCAAAGTTATCAGTGGAGCCACCAGTCTCAATTTCTCAAGCTTGAGATGCTGCATCACATCCCTTAGCCAGCTCGGTGGGTGAGGAGACTTCCAGTGCAGAAGGACCAATCTTTGTTCTAATACATAACAAAGTAATACTTTGTGATTTAGTTCCAGGCAGATTCTAGTTCTTCTCCCGTTACACCAAAAATATCCAACAAGGGTCCGGCTGAATCACCGTTTTGAAAATGTCTGACATTGTTTTGAAGACTGAACACCAGAAATTGAACAAATTAGGACAATACCAGAAAGAGTGTGTCAGCGAAGCAGGAGAGAGGCTGCATCTGCCACAAGTGGAGTCAACATTTGGAAGCATTCTTGAGACTTTAACTTAACCTTAAATTGTATGAGGCCATGCTGGGCACAAGTTGAGGCCGAAAGCACCCCTTCCAAGTCGTTCCTCCACTGCTCCGGCATCACAGCCACTCCCAAATCATCCTCCCAAGCTGACCTCAGAGCTTCCAGTGAAGGGTTTTATAAGTTAGACAAGGCATTATAAATAAAAGATATTGCACACCTATTTGAAGGTTTAAAGGAAAACAGAGATTCCATAGACAACTTATCAGGCAAACTGGGAAAAGCAGATGTATTTGCTTTAACATAACTACAAACCTGAAGGAATCTGAAAACAAATGGGACTGTTGTAAATTAAATTTGTTTCGTGGTTGTTCAAAGGTAGGGAATATTTTGTCTATAAAAAGGGCCTTCGTGTTGCCGTTGCCCTTGCGCTTCCAAATAAAAGCAGTTATCCAAGGTGGACGTGGAGAAGAGGTGGCTGGAACAAACAGCTAAAGGCAGAGAGCCATCCTGCCAGCCATAGTTTTTTCCTAATGGTGGACAAAATTTCCGAAGACTGTGTTGCAATAGGATTGTTTTTAACATATTGTAATGACAGCGGCATTTGAGAAAACAAAAGGACAACCAGTGATGTCAAATAACACAAAATATGTTCCATTTGTGCCCATATTGGGCTTTCTGCATGCTTATCAAAGTGAGTCCAGAAGAAGAGCGCTCGAGTGTTACATGCCATGCCAATAGTAATATTGGAAATGAGGTAGTCCCATACCTCCACCTGGTTTCAACCACTGTAAGTAAGTTTTCCTAATTCTAGGCCTCTTCTTGTTCCAGATGAAAATAGAAATGATTCTGTCAGTGGACGTGAAAAAGGATTTCCGTAGTAGTATGGGAGTCATTTGAAATAGGAACAAAGGTTTTGGAAGAACATTTTTTACAGCATTGATTCTACCTGCCAGAGTTATGGAGAGGTGAGACCATGTTCACATGTAGTTCGCTCTAATAGCAGCTTAAAGTTTGCATTAAACAGACTGGCAGCATCTCTCGTTACCACCACACCCAGATATTTAAATGAATTAGTTATCTTAAATAGTAAACATGAGTATGAGAGGCTATGAACAGCACTTCTGACTAATTCAACTCATAACCGGGGATCCCACCATATTCTTTAAATGTAGACATTATACGAGGAATGGATTCAAGGGGATTCATTATATAAGAGCAAATCAGCTGCGCTGCTGCTTGACTCACTTGTGTCACTAAGTAGTAGTGTATCAAACACACAGTGAACATGAATTGCGTGCTGTGTGGGCAAATATTTCTGCATATTGGAGGTAGTTCCCCCCTTTAACGCAATGGAAACAAGTGTTGCTAGTGACCGTACTGTCGTCTTTTCGTGTGAAATATAACCAGGAGGTACTGGTCCAGCTCTCCATTTTTAAGGGTCCAGGCCTATGGGTATTACCCACATTATTCGGTATAGCTGAGGACTGTTTAAGCTGATGTTGAAGAGATTTGCCTAGCTTCTAACGGTCATCTTCCAGACACCTATCCTGCTTACTCTGAGATGGCACCTGACTGAATAGCCCTAGAGCCAAATACCACCGCAGTCATGCCTGTTAACGACAGCTCTCTTCTCATTGATCAGTGCACTTGGTATAGTTGCTAGGATTGTATTTAGTGGCCAGGAAAATAGATAGGCCCCAAGAATAGTTAATTTCTTTGGCTAGTGCAACCTCTAAGAACCTTAAAGATGTTAAACACACTTTCCCAATGAATCACTACCTTAGTGAAGAAATAAATCCAATGTCTACTACATTTACTTTAAATGCAGTGATTACATATTTTAATCTAGAATAATCTAGATGTCGTCATTTAGGAGAGAGAGGGAGGGGAAGGAGTTGTCCCGGCCGTGGAATCCTTCCTTCGCTGCAGGAAACTTGAGACTTTGTCCAAAGCCAACATAATGTCTTTAAAAGTCTTTTGTCCATGTTGCAGTTGAGAAACATCCAATAATTCTTGGGATGGTTTTGATCTGGGTTCTCCTCTGTTGCTCGATCTCTTGAAGTCCACTGAAACTCTGGAGGATTCTCTAGTCGTTTGCTATTCAAATCCCCAAATCTAATTTAGGCTGTTGGTCCCATGCGGTGATGATTCTGCTCTGAGTCTGATGCCTTTGAGATCTGCCGTGGAATAACACCAACGTATGTCCAACTCTTCTTTATAGAAATAAAGTTTATTATACTAATAAAGCCAGATTTCAAGAAATGAGAGCTGCTCCTTCCCAAGTGGGATGGATGCCGTCTCTCCGAATCAGACCAGGTCTTCCCCAGAAAGTCTGCCAATGATCTACAAAGCCCACATCATTTGCTGGACACCACCTCGACAACCAGCGGCGGAATGACGACATGCGGCTATACATGTCAGACTAGAGATGCCCTAACCTCTTCCCAGGTGAAAATGAAGCGGCACTATGACCGAAAAGCAGTCGTCCACTTGTTTAATCCAGGTGATAAAGTTTTGCTTCTTTCGCCCAAACCTGGTTCTGCTCTCTCCACTAAGTTCTCTGGTCCATGTTGTAGAGAAGAAACTCAGTGACACAAACTACATCATCCAAACCCCTGACCGCAGGCGGCAGATCCGGATGTGTCATGTCAATATGATGAAGCTGTACCGTTCCAAAGATGACCAAAACGCGTCATCCACATCCCATGTTGTGAAGTCTGTCTCACGGGTGGCGTCCTCCACAAAGGTGAGCTCTTCTGATGATGAGGATGGATTAGTGATGGGTAATGCTAAGCCACAGGGGGCAAGGCTAAGTAACACTGAGATCTTGTCTTACTTGCCCCACTACTTATTTTATCTTTCTGATAAGCAATGTGGTGATGTTGAAAAACTCATAAATGAGTTCCCATGTCTGTTTAATGATATTCCCTCCCAGACCTCGGTCCTAATTCATGAAATAGTTCTGACTAACCCGAAACCAATCAAGCAGCATGGGCGGCTGTGGCTCAGGAGGTAGAGCGGGTTGCCTCTTAATCGAAAGTGAATGTGTGTGAATGTTAGTTTCTGTTTGAGCACTTAGGCTCAGTGTCTGAATGGTGAATGCGATGTAGTGTAAAAGCGTTTTGAGTGGTCGCAAAGACTAGAAAGGCGCTATAAAAATACGGAGCATTTGCATGCGTAATGGGTCAGGCCAGCAAAGAGGGAAGTGATAAAGAAGGAGGCTGACTACCTTGTGGGTTTACAGTACCAACTCTAGTCCATGGAGTTCTCCATGTCTCCTAGATACAAAATCGGAGGGAAGTCCAAGATTCTGCAGCAACTTCAGCAAGGCAAATGCTGTAACCGTACCAGATGCATATCTGTTGCCCCTCATTGATGACTGCATTGATGAAATTGGTCCTGCAATGCACGTCACTAAACTTGACATGTTAAAGGGATATTGGCAAGTTCCCTTAACACTACGTGCCTCTGAAATCTCTGCATTTGTAACCCCTGACAGTTTCCTGCAATACATCTCCTTTGGCATGTATAATGCCCCTGCTAGTTTTCAGAGACTAGTGAACAAAGTATTGGGAGATTTTTCAAACTGCAGGGCATACTTGGATTATATTGTTGTGTATTCTGATGACTGGGTTAGTCACATGACTACATTGAGGGAAGTTTTTGAACGCCTGTCAGCTGCATCCCTAACGCTCAACTTTGCCAAATGTGAGTTTGGGAAGGGTACTATTCTCTATCTTGGTCAGCAGGTTGGTCGAGGACAGTAGATGCAAAAATCAAGGCCATTACTGAATTTCCTGTACCAACTACCAGGAGAGAGCTGTGCCGTTTTGTTGAGATGCCTGGGTACTATCACCAGTTCTGTAAAAACTTCTCCTCTGTTGCAGCCATATTGACAACCTTAACCAGTCCTTCAAAGCCCTTCGTTTGGTCCAGTGAGTGCCAACAGTCTTTTGAAAATTTGAAAAGCATCCTGTGTTGCGCTCCTGTCCTGTCTGCCCCAGACTTCTCTGTGCCCTTCAAGCTAGAAGTTGATGCCAGTGCAGTCATGGCTGGAGCTGTTCTGCTACAAGAAGACCACCAGGGAATCGATCATCCCGTGAGTTACTTCTCACGCAAATTTAATAACCAGTAGCTTAATAAGTACTAGGTACTTAAGAAGCTCTTACACTATTGTTTGTACTGCAACACTTTGAAGTTTACCTGGGATCAAGTGTCAAACCTATCAAGGTGTTCACTGACCATAATCCTCTTGTGTTCCTCTCCAGAATGCACAATACCAACACCTTATGTGTTGGTCTTTAATAGTGCAGAGCTACACCGTGGAGATTCAGATCCAGAAGGGATCTAATAATGTGCTGGCAGATGCTTTGTCATGTGTGATGTAGCTGAATGTATGTTGAGGTATTGGTTCCAAACATGTTTGGATTTATAAGGGTGGGGGTGTTACATGCCAAGCAGGCCTGTTTTTATTTTTGTTTTCATCCTGCTTTCTGAAAAAGGAAGGAACTGATGCCGGATCTGAGAGCTGTGAAAGAAAGGGGGGACATTTAATAATTTTATGGAAAGGAATCAAAGTTCAATGTTCCTTAAAACAGTAGAAGAAAAATAAATAATAGACATTTTTTTAAATGCAAAACTAAAGCATCTACTTATTGTAATGTAATTGAGGGGATATCAAAACCACTAACTCACATCTTTAATTTGTCATTCCAAACTGGTCAAAAAAACAAAAATGAAAACAACAAATGTCATACCTATGTACAAAACTGGAGATAAACACCACTTCACAAATTACAGGCCTGTCTCTCTACCGCTACAATTCTCAAAAATCCTGGAACTCTCTTCAGTGACAGATTGGACAAATTCATAGATAAATACCAATTACTTACTGACAGCCAATAAGGATTCAGAATAAATAGGTCAACATAATTAGCTTTAAACATACTCATTGAAGAAATCACAAATTCCACAAACAAAAAGAAATATGGAGTTGGGATTTTCCTTGATTTGAAAAAAGCATTTGATACAATAAATCATGAAATATTAAAGAGGTGGTATTCTGCTTTTTGGCCTTTTCCCTCGAGTTATATAACTGTTTTGTGCATGTAACAGGTTAGCAAATTGAAAAAGCCCAAAGTCCACCCCAAAGGGAGTTCCCATCTTCCACAGAAAATACGGATCTGATCAGCTAGTCCGACACGGCACTCAAAAAAACCGGTGGAAAAGCAGTGAGCTGCAGCACACACCTTCTCTCCCTTCCAAACACTAGCTACCCTCCAGGCAGTCAATGGACATAAAGTTGTTACTGTGATGTAGAGACAGAGCTCAGTTAAAACTTTATGGATGAAAGATACTTTTGTTACAGATTAATAACTCACCACTCTGAAACTCTTGCTCCAGTCTATGTTGCCAAGCTGGTCGGCAACATGTACAGCTGAACCAAAGCCCTGTTTGTGTGACAAGTGGTATGTGAAAGTACATTTACATTTACTCATTTGGCAGACGCTTTTATCCAAAGCGACTTACATTTGAGGAACAACATACAAGCATCAATAGAGCATCAACTACAGATCTACAACTGACAATACATACTAGTAAGAGCAGCAATAAATACTAGTAAGAGCTCACAGTACATATCACATCGATGGGGTAGATACCTAGGGAAGGAAGTAAGAGTTAACAAAAAGTGCAATCAAAACAAAAAGTGCAATCAATACAAGATCATTGTAGAGGATAGAAGAAGAAGAGCACAGGAAGTGTATGTTAGAGGTTAGGAGTTAGAGGTGTTATAAGAGGAAGTGTTCTCGGAAGAGATGAGATTTCAAGAGCTTCTTGAAGTTAGAGAGGGACGCCCCTGCTCTGATGGCGTGTGGTAGCTCGTTCCACCATCGTGGTGTCACAGATGAGAATAGCCGGGACTGGGATTGCTTTGTGTGAAGGGATGGCAGAGCCAGGCGGCGTTCGTTGGAGGAGCGTAGCGACCGAGAAGGAATGTAAGTTTGTATTATGGAGTTTAAGTAGATGGTGCAGACCCAGACTCTGTATGCAAGCATTAGTGACTTGAATTTGATTCTGGAGGCCATGGGGAGCCAGTGGAGGTCACTGAGTAATGGAGTGACATGAGTCCTTTTGGGCTGATCAAAAACCAGACGCGCTGCTGCGTTCTGAACCATTTGTAAGGGTTTCACCGCACAAGCTGGGAGACCTGCTAGGAGGGCATTGCAATAGTCGATGCGAGAGATAACCATGGCCTGTACCAGAAGCTGGGTGGCGTGCTGAGTGAGGTAGGGCCTGATTTTCCATATGTTGTATAGAGCAAAGCAGCATGACCGAGAGACAGTAGCAACATGGTCTGAAAAGGACAGCTGGTCATCAATCATGACACCCAAGTTTCTCACCACCTTGGTTGGAGTGATGGTTGCGGTGTCAATTTGTAGTTTGATGTTATGGTGGATAGATTGCTTGGCTGGAAGAGTTCAGTCTTAGAGAGGTTTAGTTGAAGGTGGCAAGCCTTCATCCATGCAGATATGTCCGATAGACAGTCCGTGATCCGCGCCGAGACAGTGGGATCGCCTGGCGGGAAGGATAGGTAGAGTTGTGTGTCGTCTGCGTAGCAGTGGTAAGAGAAGTCGTGCAAGCGAATGATCGGCCACAGTGAGGTGGTTTAAATTGAGAAGAGAAGGGGCCCAAGCACTGAGCCTTGGGGCACCCCTGTGGAGAGGCAGTGGGAGGAGGATAATTGTCCTTGCCACAAAAGATTGTAGGAACACCCCGAGAGGTAGGATTCGAACCACAGGAGTGCTTTACTCGAGATGCCCATTGCTGAGAGAGCGGATAGCAGGATCCTGTGGTTGACTGTGTCACAGGCAGCTGATAGGTCAAGCAGGATAAGAACCGAGGATTGGGCTGCAGCTTTAGCTGACCTTAGGGCTTCTGTTACAGACAGAAGAGCCGTTTCAGTAGAGTGGGCACTCTCTTAAAACCAGACTGATATGGATCTAGGAGGTCATTCCCCTGAGAGGAATTCTGAGACTGAGAAAGTATAGTTCATAAGTCATTTTGATACCAAGTAATCTATTTGAAAAGCTAATTTCATACACTATTCTATTTTCAGGTTGTTATATTAATGTTTATATTAGAATGTGTATTAAGTTTTGTCACTGTTTAAAAACTATACAGCGAATAATATTAAGAAGTGGAATGCAGTTAGATGATACTGATCCTCGTCTCTATGCTTTCATTGTTCGTCGATGGGTTGGTAATACCTCACTCCTTAGCTAAAACGAAGCCTTCAACACAGGGTGAAAAGAGAAGCTGCAGCAATGTGCAGTATGACAAAAATATGGTGTTTTTTGAAAATTAAGCCATGTAAACCTGTTCTGGTACAACCCCATAATAAAATGAACCTGAAAATGAGCAGAATACCACCTCTTTAATCAATGAATTGGGTGTGCAGTTATTTAAAAGACGGGCAACAATTTGTTTGTCACTCCGAGATGTCTTAGATCATCAAAAAAAAATTTAACATTAAACAAAGATAACACAAGTAAACACAAAATGCAGTTTTTAAATGAAGGTTTTTAATATTAAGGGGGAAAAATCCAGACCCACATGGCCCTGTGTGAAAAAGCGATTGCCCCCCCCCCCGTTAAAAAATAAATCAACTGAACTGTGGTTTATGTAGCATGACTACATTTAATCTAATAAATTTATGAGAATACCAAATTATGAATTTTAATATTCAGAAAATATTAATTCATAAATCTCTCGCGGGGCACCACCTGATATTCCGTTCTCCCAGGGTCTCGGGATTCCCTGAGTATGGCTAATAATTATTCATTTATTCACTTACTTAACAATTGCTCAATTACTTTAAATCAGTCAGTCATTCTCATATCGAAGGGGGAAATTCTCGTGGCAGGGACTTGGCAATACACACACAATTCCTTTGATTACAGTGAATTTATTAACTAATTAAGGTGAATATAAAAATGCAGTTAAAATATACATCCAAGAAATAAACAATGGCTAAACAATGAGAATGTGGTTTTCTATTGTGGGGAGCATTTGACTCATACAGGCAGCTAATGAACACAAGCTATGAGTTTTAAGAGTTAAAGATAATCTATTAACAACTATGGGACATCACTGATCACAGAATGCCTTGTTTTGCCTTACTGTGGGTCGGCGGCCTGCCTTGGCCTGTTGCACGGGTCCCACACTAGCTGCCAGATTCCTGGCTTTATGCTAGGGAATGTTCCGGGGGTTCTCCGTGTCTGGAATGAAGAAAAACCCTCAAGGGTTGACCGTCCTCGGTCTGGCAATTAGGCTGTTCTTTCAGGTGTCCTTTGTTACTGCTGGCGGGACCACCTGGCGGGGTCCGACCTCAGTGGGAGCTGTGTAAGTTCGCTCGAAGAATAAAGCTTAAAAAGAACTTGGTCGTTCTTGAATTAAACTAGTGTAACTTGTGGTCTGATAACTTTTAATAAACAAAAGAAAAGAAAAAGCAAGTAAAGTTGCTGGAAACGAGGGAAAAATCGATGTTACGGCGCTTCACGTGTGTGGCTTGAAAACGAACAAAGGCTTCGTTGCGCCGGACTGAAGTTCTTAGGGCATTGCCGGGAGAGGGGGCACGCTGGGCGCGTGCTGAAGCACAGTTGGAGAGCCAGGAACAAGAGAGGACAAGAGACAATGTGGGTCGCTGCTTTTGTCTGTTGGGGCGTGGTTCCCAGAGGGCGGTCATTTGTTCCCCTGAGGGAGGGCTTGTTTCCGGTTTTCCTGAGGGACCGTCTTGTCTTTAACTTTCAATATTTCTAATCTAAAATCTATTTGTGCGTATTTTAATCAAATATCTTCCCACAATCAAACCTTAATTGTCAAACGGGTATACCGTTCTTAGTTTAAGCACTTGATAAAAGGAAAACAATTGTCAGTAGTTCAACTTTGAGGCTAGCATTTCAGAATGAATCACATCAGAAGAGAAGAACTTAACTAACTTTCTGGATATATTGGCTGTTACACGTTCTTAGAGAATATAAGCAAGATACACGAATGGCATCAGAATATGAACAGGTAAATACAGAGTGACATTAATACATTAAAACGGCATTTCAGACGATGGCATGTAATACTTATTTTGTCCACTTGGGGGAGCTCTGGTTCCATGACGATAGCTTTGATTAACCCTAAAACAACCTTCTGCTCAGGAGCTGGGAAATTGAATCATTTAACCTTAAATTCGAGCTGGAAAATTGCTCGAGTAGTATAGGATGACATTTCTTTATCATATAATTTCTAAAGGAAGTGTCAGAAAGTGTTGGGAACAAAGCATTGTTTACAACATAAAATGAATAAAGGTCAGGGATCCTTGCTGAAAATTAAAACACTGCAAAATTAACTTGTTTAGATTTTTTCAACAACAAATAACACCAACATGGTAACATAACTACTCAAATGGAGTGGAGCGACCTAATCAAGTAACTAAAAGATTATTTAATTAAACAAGGTAATGGCAAGTTATGAGGAGACGGGATTTCTTTGTCCACACAAAGGAATGTGGACTGTGTCCTTTCTCCGGCGTCTGGAGTTTCTCACATCTGGGCGTGAAGAGGAGAATAACCTTTGATGTGAGGTAATTAAACAAAGAGGGATGACAGTTGCCATGGTTACGTGTGTGGGGGGCAGTTTAGGGTTTCCTGCCCTCTCTTAAGAAGAGTTCCGAGCTCCTGCTCAGGAGAAAGCTAATCTCTGGTGAGTGTTTCCTTGTCATTTTAACAGTCAGGCACCGCAATATCTGGCTGCGGCATCAGAGGTGGCAAGTTTTATGATAGAACTGCCCAGAAACAGCACTTAGGGAAAGCAACCTTTCAACCCCCCTCCTTTGGGTCTCTTCAGCCATCTGTTGAGTTGATATCTCACCCCCTCCTTTTCTTTCTCCCAGGGAGAGAGAAAGAATTTGGAGTAGTCCAAATCTTTATATAAAATGCACAAATTCAATTCAGTTTTATTTATATAGCGCCAAATCACAACAACAGTTATCTCACAGAGCAGGTCTAGACCGTACTCTATGATGCTATTTACAGAAGCCAAACAATTCCCCACCAAGAGCAGCACTAGGCAACAGAGGCAAGGAAAAACTTCCTTTTAAGAGGCAGAAACCTCAAGCAGAACCATGGCTCAGGGTAAGGCGGCCATCTGCCTCGACCGGTTGGGGGTGAAGGAGAGAGAGAGAGAGGGATGGAAGGAGAGAGAGAGGGGAGGGAGGCAGCCTACACAATACACACACAGAGGTACAGACAGTAAAGGTGATGTTGCTATAACATCATAATATTGACTAAATGAAAAATGGTACAGATATTTGATATGTTAATTATTATAATTAAAATATTAACAATAGGACTAGCAACAATAGTCGTTGCAGCAGAGGGTGACGAGAAGGAACACGGGGTCAGCAGGTGCCTCGCAACCACAGATCCAGACTCCACAGCTCCAGAGCCAGAAACACCTGCAGGAAGTGATAGGAGGAGAGAGGAGAGGGACGAGAAAGCACAAGACTACCAGAAAGGGGAGAAGTTGTGTTAGTAACATGCAATAATGGGATGAGGTTGCATACAGAGGGAGAGAAAGTAGAGGAGAGAGGAGCTCAGTGCATCATGGGAAATCCCCCGGCAGTCTAGGCCTATAGCAGCATAACTAAGGGATGGTTCAGGACTCACCTGAGCCAGCCCTAACTATAAGCTTTATCAAAGAGGAAAGTCTTAAGCCTACTCTTAAATGTGGAGATGGTGTCTGCCTCCTGAACCCAAACTGGAACCTGGTTCCACAGGAGAGGAGCTTGATAGCTGAACGCTCTGGCTCCTAGTCTACTTTTGGAGACTCTAAGAACCACAAGTAACCCTGCATTCTGGGAGCGCAGTGCTCTGGTGGGGTAGTAAGGTACTATGAGCTCTTTAAGATAAGATGGTGCCTGACCATTAAGAGCTTTGTAGGTAAATAGAATGATTTTAAATTCTATTCTGGATTTTACTGGAAGCCAATGCAGAGAAGCTATGATGAGGAGAAATATGATCTCTTTTCCTGGTTCCTGTCAGAACACGTGCTGCAGCATTCTGGATCAGCTGAAGAGTCTTAATGGAATTTTTCGAGCAGCCTGATAATAAAGAATTGCAGTAATCCAGCCTAGAAGTAACAAATGCATGGACTAGTTTTTCTGCATCATTTTTAGACAGGGTATTCCTGATTTTCGCAATATTACGAAGGCTGAAAAAAGGCGGTCCTTGAAATTTGCTTAATGTGAGACTTAAACGACATGTCCTGATCAAAGATAACTCCAAGATTCCTCACAGTGGTGCTGGAGGCCAGGGCGATGCCATCAAGTGAAACTATATCTTTAGATAATGCGTCACAGAGGTGCTTAGGCCCCAGAACAATAACTTCAGTTTTATCTGAGTTTAACATTAGAAAATTACAGGTCATCCAGGTTTTAACATCCTGAAGGCACATTTGAAGTATAGCTAACTGATGAGTTTCATCTGGTTTGATCGATAGATATAACTTAGTATCATCTGCATAACAATGAAAGTTTATGGAATATTTCCTGATAATATTGCCTAAAGGAAGCATATTTAAAGTGAAGAGGATTGGTCCGAGGACAGATCCTTGAGGAACTCCATGACTAAAGTTCATAGTTAACATGTACAAACTGAAATCGATCTGATAAATAGGACTTAAACCAGCTTAGAGCGGTTCCTTTAATGCCAATGAAGTGGTCCAGTCTCTGCAATAGGATCTGATGGTCAATGGTATCAATTGCAGCACTAAGATCTAATAAAACCAGTACAGAGACAAGTCCTTTGTCTGATGCAATAAGGAGGTCATTAGTGATTTTCACCAGTGCTGTCTCTGTGCTATGATGAACTCTAAATCCTGACTGAAAAACCTCAAATAAACTATTGCTCTGTAGAATGTCACACAGCTGTTTACCAACTGCTTTCTCCAGAACCTTAGAGAGAAATGGAAGGTTAGATATAGGTCTATATTTGGCTAAAACATCTGGATCGAGTTTGGGCATTTTCAGAAGAGGTTTAATTACAACTACTTTAAAGTACTGTGGTACATAGCCTGTTGATAAAGATGGATTGATCATATCTAGTATAGAAGTGCTGACTAAGGGTAAAACTTCTTTAAGCAGCCTAGTCGGGATGGGGTCTAAGAGGCAGGTTGATGGTTTAGACGAAGAAATTATTGAAGTTAGTTGGCAAAGATTGAGGGAAGCAAAGCAGTCCAAACATATATCTGGCTTTCCAGTTGTTTCTAAGGTTCCTGAGTTTAGAGATAAGTCGGTGCCAGTTGAGGGCAGGTCTTGGTGAATTTTGTTTCTAATAGTTATAATTTTATCATTAAAGAAGCTCATGAAGCCCTTGGGTTGTTCCTATTTTCCTCTCTTAATGACGAGTAGTACGCTGCTCCGGCATTACGGAGGGCATTCCTATAAGTTTTAAGGCTATCTTGCCAAATTAAATGAGAATTTTCCAAATCCACACTGTTTGTTCACAACATTCATCCCATCTTTGGAAAGCTGAGTTCAATTCCTCTAGCCACACCATGGCCTGATTACTGCCACACCTGTTCTCAATCAAGAAATCACTTAAATAGGGCCTGCCTGACAAAGTGAAGTAGACCAAAAGCTAGACATTATGCTGTGATCCAACGAAATTCAGGAACAAATGAGAAACAGAGTAATTGAGCTTTATCAGGCTGGAAAAGGTTATAAAGCCATTTCGGAAACTTTGGGACTCCAGCGAACCACAGTGAGAGCCATTATCAACAAATGGCAAAAACATGGAACAGTGGTGAACCTTCCCAGGAGTGGCCTGCTGACCAAAATTACCCCAAGAGCGCAGCGACGACTCATCCAAGAGGTCACAAAAAACCTCACAACAGCATCCAAAGAACTTCAGGCTTTACTTGCCTCAGTTAAGGTCAGTGTTCATGACTCCACCATAAGAAATAGACTGGTCAAAAATGGCCTGCATGGCAAAGCCCACTGCTGAGCAAAAAGAGCATAAAGGCTTGTCTCAGTTTTGCCAGAAAACATGATGATCCGCAAGACTTTTGGGGAAATACTCTGTGGACTGATGAGACAAAAGTATTAACTTTTTTGGAAGGTGTGTGTGCCATTATGTGACGGACCACTGTCACTACGGTTGAGTATGCACTGTGACTGCCATACCAACGAGCCTGGCTCTTTGGCGTTGTGGTCAAGTTGCATGGTTGTATTCGTAGACCCGGGTTCAAATCTGCTCTTGCCTTTCCGTCACACATTACATCTGGTGTAAAAGTAACACAGCATTTCAGGAAAGGAACATCATACCAACAGTAAAATATGGTGGTGGTAGTGTGATGGTCTGGGGCTGTTTTGCGGCATCAGGACCTGGAAGACCTGCTGTGTGTTGGGACCAAAATTATTTATCCTCTATATAAACAACATATGTAAAGTATCTGAACTACTGAAATTTTTATTATTTGCAGACAACACAAACATTTTTGGTTCCGAATTCAGAATTAAAAAAAAAAAAAATAAAAAATTAAACAGTGGTTTGACTGAAGTTGCATTAAATTTGAGCAAAACTATATTGATGATATTAGGCAATTGTAAATAAATCAATCAAGTTCAGTTACAGATAGAAGGTGTCAACATAGAAAGAGCATATGAAATTAAATTCCTTAGTATTTATACATGCGTTACATTCATTTAGCTGACGCTTATCCAAAGTGACTTACAATTGCTATTTATGTCAGTGGTCGCACGCCTCTGGAGCAACTAGGAGTTAAGTGTCTTGCTCAGGGACACACACCAAATGCATGTGTCTTGTCCACTGCTCCATCACCACCCCAGATTATAAATTACAAGATTTGCTGGAAATCTCACAAAACATATCCAAACAAAACTGTGTGTGTAAGTATTTCAATCCTTGCTAAAGCAAAGAACATTCTAGAGCACAAATCATTTTGTATTGTTCACTGGTGTTACCATATTTAAATTACTGTGTAGAGGTCTGGGGAAACAGAGTTAAATTTTCATTCATTGCATTAATGTTCCTTTTAAAGTCTTGTTCAATGTTTTTATTTCATTCATAACCATCATGTACTACAGGGCCTTTGGCAGAATAACAAGCTCATTTTAATATTACACAACAAATCATATGTTTAAACAAGAACAGGACGTCCTGGAGGTCAGTTACTCTGTTCCATGGAATTGTCTGCATTTATTTAATATTTTTCTACAAGGTGTGTCTGCTGTGACATCACAGCGCCTTCTGTAGATATAAGTAGTGAAGTTGTGAGAGTGTGACAGACTGAAGGAGAAGCAGCAGTTTGTTTCCTCTGAAGGTGAAGCCGCAACGTCTCCTCAGTTCAACCTGCAGGTGAGTTCAGACAGGAAGCATCCAACCAGGAGACATTACACATGTCTAAATAAATTCTCAGCTCCTCCAGGATCTCACAGAGGCTTTGGGCAGTTTTTTAACCAAAATGACTGAATTAGCAAAACATTGAGCTGAACTTCATAAACATTTAGTCATGTTGCAATAATTTGATTCAATTAAAAATGCAACTGTTTTATGAACTTATATATAATCATGTGTGATACTCCCAAATACTGATGAGTTTTGTTTGAGTATGTGTTGATTCCTGAGTGACTGCAGAGCGTCTGTAGAGCTGCAGACTGTGGTTGTATGAAGTGATGGCGGTGAAGTCTGTCAACATGTCTGTAGTTTGTGATGCTGTAGAAGTGTGTTTGATTTTACTGAGAGGTGACTCTAATATTCTAAAAATCCTATATTACCATGAAATAACAATTCTAAATCACAGAAAGACTTTGAACCCTGATAAATTCTATTCAACAGTCGGTGTCATGATTTGTATCTAATGCAGTTTTGTGAGGGAAGTTATTACTGTCACTCCCAGCTTAGTGTATTGGGGAGTGACGGAGCTACAACCTAAACACCAAATTTAAATTCTACTTATTCTGCATTCACATAATAATCTGTTCCATGTGAGTTCAGTGACGAAACAAATATATTGTTGCTGTATTTTCAGAGCATCAGACGGATCCACATCAGCAGTTTCAGCAGAAATCTGACAATGAAGGTGAGTTTGTGAACTGATATTTTACAGATCTCAAAGTCCTGTTAAACTGTGAAGAGGCTTGTGATATCGGTAGCTTAGATGGTTGCTACAGCAACAACCCAGGCAGATAATTATTGTCAGTTAGCTCCACCTTAGAGGTGTCTTTGCCCACACCGCCATGAAACTAGAGGCCAAACTGGTAAAACAGTGTGTAAGAGTCAAAGCTCAGTCAGAACGACAACATGTGCTCTGTTCCAGCTGGTATCAGTCGTCTTCCTCCTCCTGGCTCCTCTGTTGACCAGCTGCCAGCAGCTCGTCCAACCGGTGGACTGCAGTGACATCTATAAACAAAACAAGGGCCTCCCCAGTGGAGTGTACACCATCTATCCCCTTGGAGAGAGGTCTGCTGTCCAGGTACACTTCACCTCTAACAGAAACATAGTTACAAGTTCTGACTGATACTTACTAATACAACAGATATGGATAACAGATGTTATTGGATGGATAAGTATGTTAGATAGTTGTTGCACCAGTAGCATGTTTGAATATGCAGTGTTAAGTACATTTACTACTGAATGTGTTTGTGTGTAGGTGTACTGTGACATGAAGACAGAAGGAGGTCGCTGGACGGTGAGTATTACCACAGAGTGACTTTCAGTATCAGCACTTCCTGTTGGACTTTCACAATAAATGACACAGCAGTAAAACCTTGTTGCCTGGAAACATGAGCTGTCAGGTATCTGGTGTGTTTAGCTAGTTCTCCCTCCATCCCGGGTGTTCCAGAGGAGGATGGACGGCACCGTGAACTTCTACAGGGGCTGGGATCAGTACAAGCTGGGCTTTGGTAGCGCTGCTGGAGAGTACTGGCTCGGTGAGAAACCAAACCTAACTAACACTAATGTGACTTTGTGAAACTTTGTTGTGTGAATCCAGAAATGAGACTGACCAAGTTTTGTGTCTAAAGTCTAGATCAGTTGGTGTGAGTGTTTTAATCAATTATCTCCACGTCTGTCCAAAATGTCAAACTGTGCCCAGTGTGTACATGTGTATATATACAGTGTGTATGTGTGTGTTTGTGTGTGTGCAGGTCTTGAGAACATCTACCAACTGACTAAGCACAGAAAATATGAGCTGCTGGTCGACATGGAGGACTTTGAGGGGAAGAAAGTGTTTGCTCGCTACTCTTCATTCTCCATCGATTCAGAGTGTAACGGATTTAAACTGAGTGTCTGGATTCATTAATGGAGGGGCGGGTGAGTAAGATGTGTCTTTCTACACTTCTACATCTTGAGCAGGTTGCTGCACCCCAAACTCCCCCTCTCTCTAGCACGCATATATATATATATATATATATATATATATATATCTAGATTGATTTTATTTACTTCTGTGTAGTGAAGCTTCATTTAATGTAGAGTATCTAGTAGCTTAGCTCACTACATTTTCCAAGTATCTTGCCCAACACTGCTGGTTGCAATCTTAAAACCGCACCGCTAGTGGTCGCTGAAAACTCATAATGCCCCTTCAACACAAGTCAGAAACATTTTTCCACTGGGCGCCTCAGCAGGGGTAGAGTGACCTCTGCTGGTTGAGCTTCCACATAACAAGTATGAATTTGTTATGAAGGTTTAATTAAATAATAATATCTAAAATTTATAATTTTATATAATTCAAAACGGACTGAGGTTCTCCACCTTTGACAAAGACCAGGACTCCTGGCCCGGCAACTGTGCCAGATCATACCTGGGGGCGTTCTGGTACAGCAACTGTCACCATACAAACCCCAATGGGGTTTATCTTTGGGGGGCTGACAAGACCATCTCTTCTGTTGGAGTGATGTGGTCTGCTTGGAAGGGTTATGACTACTCCCTGAAGACCTTCAGCATGAAGATCCGTCCTGTGCAGTAGTTCTCCAGGACCAACGTACAGCAGAATATCAGCAGCTGATCTCTCTCCTCATTTCTTTCTCTTTCTCTCATTAAGCATGTAATCTCACAACGGGCCTTATTTTCCTGAAACTGGGCACGAGCACAATCCACCAGCAGCAGAACACCAACTCAGATTAGTCCTTTTTGTTACCATCTGTGGCTCAAAGCGGTCGCAGCTCGGCGCAACGTGGAAGAGAGGCTGAATAAATGATTAGTAGGAGGAGCACAGAATCAGCAGGTGGAGCTTCAGTAACGACCAATCACATGAGCTCCTCTCATCCTTTTTAAAAGCAGCAGACAGACCAAGTGGACTAGGAGGAGTCAGGCCGAGGCGTCTATGAGAAATAAAGAAGGCTCCGAACACAAATGTGGAACATCCCAAATATTAATATACGTTAGCAACACATCAGGATTTCAGGCCAGTTTGAGAAGTAAAATGTCACTGCACCACCTGACCTGCTCCAACAGCCTCAGCTGCACCACTCCACCTTCCACCAGTGGAAAGTCAGCTGGCTGCAGTTGGGCTGCTGCTGGATTTGTGCCGGCAGGAAAGTAGGGCCCAGAATCTTGAAATGGAAACAGATATTTAGAGTCTGATCGTGTGAAAATCGCTGCATTAACTGCCAACACAATCTGAAAAGAGGAAAAAGAAAAGGAAAGTGTCAGCAAATCTTTGCAGTTCAGTTCCAGCCAGTTGATGAAACAGCAGTGAAGGTAAACAGGATGTCAGTAACTGACAGAAATGTTTCCATCTCAAATGAAAGAGTTTGATTGTGTGTGAGCAGCTGCTGGCTGGAAAGTCTTCAGTCAAACAGCTGTTGGTGTAGAGAAATGAGTCTCTGCTGGTTCAGATGTTACCTTCAGTCTGCTGGCTGCAACTAAACACACTCAGCTTTAAAGTCAAACTCACTAGTTTCAACATGTTTGGTGGAGGTTTGAAACCCTAATGTGAATCATTATCTGCTGTACGCTGACAATAAATGAGAAGCTGAGCAGGAAGCTGATCTGATGTATTCACTGTGTCTCCTGTGTCTCTTGAGCCCAAGTGGGGCGATCGCCTCTTGCAACATGCACTCTATACGGGCATGCTAACCATGTCGCAATATTCATGCTGCAAACCAACTTAACGGGAAAAATGTTGGCTAGAAGTTTTTATCTAAACAAAATAAGTGAAAAACCAAGCAAGTGATGAGTGAAGCAAAACACATTCTGTCTGAACAGGGTCCATGCCTGCAGTCACAGCACTTCTGATACCTCTCATTTGACACTATCCACACGAACAGCCCCTGAAATAAATAATTAATAATAATTAATAATAATCTTTATTTGTAGAGCACTATTCAACAAGTGTAAAGACATTAATACCCAAGAGACAATAATACAAAAACAATACAAGATAAAAGCATGAAAACTGAAAGGGATAAAATAAAGTCAAATAAGATCGGGAAAGGCTCTCCTGTAAAAGTTTTAAGAAGGGACTTAAAAGAGTTCACTGACTCAGCCGACCTGATTTCCTCGGGCAGGCTGTTCCAGAGCCTCGGGGCCCTGACAGCAAACGCTCTGTCCCCTTTAGTTTTCAGTCGAGACTCTGGAACAGACAACAGACCTCTGCCCGAGGATCTCAAGGTACGTGCTGGTGCGTATGGGACTAAAAGGTCAGAAATATAACAAGGCGAGAGGCCATGAAGAGCTTTAAAAGTAATCAATAGATTTTTGGGTTAAACAGGTGAAAAGGCTGTTGCAATAATTCAGGCATGATGAGATGAAGGCGTGTAAAATGGTCTCGGTGTCCTTAAAAGTTAACATAGATCGAATATTTGCTATATTTCTAAGTTGACAAAAACATGATTGAACAAGCTTTGTGGTGTGCTGCTCGAAATTTAAATTACTATCAAACCAAACACCAAGGTTCTTTGCCACAGGCTTAATGTGATTTACTAGGGAACCAGCAGATGGCAGTATTTGATTTGCCATCTGCTGGGACCCAATGACCAGGATTTCTGTTTTGTCTGAGTTCAGTTGGAGGAAATTATTTGACATCCATTTTTTAACTTCACAAAGGCAGTTGTTAAGTGAACTCAGCATTCCAGGGTCTGTGGATCTGACGGGCAAGTAGGTTTGTGTGTCATCAGCATAAATATGAAAAGAAATGCCTTGTTTATGGATAATATGTCCAAGGGGAAGCAGATACAAGGAAAACTAAATGGGTCCAAAGACCGACCCCTGAGGCACACCATATTTAACTGGACAGAACGAAGAGACATAGTTGTTTACAGACACACAAAACGTCCTATTTGACAGGTAGGATGAAAACCATTCTAGGGCAGTACCAGAGATCCCCACCCAGTGCCTCAGTCTGTCTAACATGATGTTGTGATCAATGATGTCAAAAGCAGCGCTAAGGTCCAGGAGTACAAGGACTGAGCACATGCCTTCATCAGCAGACATTAACAGGTCATTGGTGACTTTAAGCAGGGCAGTCTCAGTGCTGTGGTACTTCCTGAAACCAGATTGAAACTTTTCAAATATTTTGTTATTTTCCAGTACAGTGAGCAGCTGTTTGGACACAATTCTTTCTAGAATCTTTGCAATAAAAGGCAGTTTTGAAAATGGTCTAAAATTATGTGGGAGGGAGGGATCTAAACACAGTTTCTTTAAAAGTGGGTTCACGCAAGCCGTTTTAAAATAATCAGGGACACAACCAGTAGATAGGGAGCTGTTGAAAACAGAGATCAAATGGGGCCCAACAGAATCTATTACTTTCAGTAAAAACTTTGTAGGTATTACATCAAGTGGGCTGGAGGACACTCTCATTTGTGATACTGTTTTTAAAAGCTCAGACAAGTCGATGGGATAAAACTGGTTAAAACTCTCTTGTTGCTGGTGAGGAACCTCTGAGTAAGAGGCCACGGGGGTAATAGAGGCTCTGATTGACACCACCTTATTGGTAAAATAAGATAAAAACAATTCACAGTCATCCTTACTTCCAGCTGAGGCACAAGGAGGGGTTGGGTTTACCAGCTGATCCACAGTCTTAAACAGAAACCTGGGATTGTGTTTATGTGTAGTAATGAGTTCAGAAAAATAATGTGTTCTCGCATCCTTAACCATTTTATTGTAGTTAATTAATAAATCCTTCAGACTGAGGTAATGGACTTGGAGACTCTGCTTTCCTGCATTCCCTTTTTAGGCTGCGAATGCTGTCATTTATCCAGGGTTGCTTACTAGCTTTAGACGTAGGCCTAACCTTTAGAGGAGCAGTAATATTTAGTGACGACAAGCAGATATGATTGAAGTGATCGACCAGATTGTTGGTGTTGGAATCAGACAGGTGTTGGCTTTGGCTCTGAAAGAATGTGCAAAACTTTGAAACACTTTGTTCATTAAAGATGCGAGAACACACGGAGCTTGGTGAGGCGGCAGCTAAAAACAATACATCTGTGGTCAGATATGGTCAAATGCTGACACCCAGGGTAAAAACCAAGTCCAGTGTATGACCACGGTTATGTGTTTGCCCTTTGACACGTTGTTTGAAGTTAAAAGAAGTGGCCATATTTAAAAAGTCAGTTGCATTAACATTGGTGGGGTCATCAACATGAATATTAAAATTGCCATAAAGAACAATTCTGTCATAATTTAAAACCAGAGTAGATAAAAATTCAGGAAGTTCTGATAAAAATCCTCCAGGCGGTTTTGGGGGGCGATAAATTATAAGAAATATGATAGGTTGCAGCCCTCCAACTTTAAGAGTGAGAATTCATCACAGCGTACTTGATGACATTTTTTAATTTTCCTATACACGCTCACTAGCCCACCACCACGACCACTGACCCTCGGTTGACTAAAACAATCATATTGAAGAGAGCCATTTTAAATGTTTGTTCTGGGTGCTGGAGTTGGTGCAGTTGTCCTAATCCTTAAGACATTACTATTATTTCTGTGTGGGATGTGCACATTTCGGTTTACTGGTTTATGCGTGATGATGACCGGAATAGAAGTCTTTGGAACCGCGCTGGGAGCAGACGGCAGCAGGTGGAGACAGTTGTTTGTGGCAGTGAGGCAGAGTTCTGTTCAGTGACCGTTGGTGTGTCCAGGTGTGCTGCATGAATGATTAGTCATTCAAATACTGAGACTCCACAGATTCCAGCAGTAAAACTCATATCAATGTACAACCAAAACTCACTGATTAAATCACAGATAAACAATAAAAACTAACTTACATTTGTATAATTCCAGCTACAAACTGTGTCTTTGCTGTTTCTGTAATCAAAAGTTTTTTGGTCACATAAAACTAGTATTAGTTAGTACTCAAAAGTCTGGCCTGTTGAATTCCCCAAAGTCTGAATTGGAGTTATTTTAAACAAAGGACTGTAAAACAGGCACTAAAGCCCATTTCACACCTAGGTGAGAAATAGTGACTCAGACCTAAAAGCAGTGCCACTATTGCCTGTGCTTGTAATCTTGCAACTTTCTCAGCGCTGAACTTTTTTTCCTGAATACAGACTTCACTCGCTGGATGAGCAACTCTGTTTCCTTCTTTTTTCTACCTCTATTATGTTTTTCTTTGTGTTACCAACACAATTTTGGATCCATAAGGAAACTGTTATACACAAGATAACGTTTCCTGCCAGCAGAAAAAGGATAAACTCTGTTCTTAGCTGAGAATATTTTCTCTGTCTTCTACCTTCTCAACCTACGTTGACTTCACTGATGATTTGCTGCCGCCAAAGAATCAGCTGTGCCGTTGAAAGTACCAGCATTAGCAGAACCAAGCCGAGAGAAAACTCCGCTGGATTTCCTAAAAGGACTGACGCATTTACTCGCTACCAAAGCAACACCTAAGAGGCTTTAGTCTGTCTGGGCAGCAGATAGTTCTTTAACTTTGTTATTGTAACTTACTTGTACAAGCTTCATGTGGTGAATTTCTGTTCCAAGGGATATTTAAAGGCCGCTGTGTCTTGTTTAATTGCTGTGTTTTTTCCGTGCTACGCACATTATTGTGTCCGGTACCATCCGCTGGGCCGTGACTGCTTTTTTCCTCTTACTGTGTGAAACGTACCAGTATTTTTATCAAGCCAAGGAACATGGTTGGTGAATGCAAGTTCACTACCGTCCCTCTCATTCATAAAGTTGTAGCTGAGTGTTTTCAACAGTAAGGATTTTTGGTGTTTGCTTCTGTTGTCTGAGAACAGTTACAGTTGCACATTCTATCTAATCCGAAGCAGCAACCGCTGCTGAATGAACATTCACTGCTGGTGGCTGTAAGATAGTTTGTGGTATATTGTATGTATATAGCTTTCCTCTGTGCCTTTCTCTCCTCCTTCTGCTTACTAACCCTACATGCACACACCACGTGACCTCTGAAGCTAACCAGACCTGCGAACCACTGCAGGCTAGCATCAGAGGTCTCCAATTTTTTTTTTAGTGCAGGGGAGTGATTTTGATCTTTAAACCACATGGTTTGAGCCACGATCTTGAAACCAAAATCAGCTGGCCTCTAGCCAAATCTGAACCGGCTCTGCGACCACCCACGTTAGTGGAATCCACCCCCCTCGTAGTCTCTCCCCCTCCTTTGTCTCTATCACTCACACACACACACACGTTTTCATAATATATCAGGACTTAAGACAAAAACGTGAAATATCAGGACATGCCTTTCCCAAGATCCACCAGACCTGGTATTCAAAGTATTTTCTACCAATACTTAAAGGAATAGGTCTAGATTTTCATGCTACATATGAGGACATGTTTGGGTTTTTGTGAGTTATGAGGCCATAGCAACAAACACAGACATTTCATGTTTAAGTGAATTGTGAAGGCCATAGATACACATTACATTTTCAGGTTTATGTGACTCATAAACACTCAGTAATGCACAAAATATTGTGTCTGCATTAGAAGCATTGGTGTACAATAAAAATGAATAGTCCTGCTCACCATTAAGAAAACCTGAAAATGCTTATTCATATTTACACATTTACATGGTAATGTATCAGGTTTTGTTATGTCAATGTGAATAAGTTTTTGCCCAACTTGAGGCTCCCCCTCAACAGACTTTCTCTCTTGCATACAGTCCTTGACAAAACTTGCAGTGACGGAAGTCATTAGATTGTCTGACTATAGTGGGTCTTTGAGAAGCAACCATTTATCCATCACCACAGTGGCATTATGGGTAAAGGTACCCCTCTTCTTAAGAAAGTGTAACAAATCTCTTTTTTCATGAGATCTTTTACTAAAACTGAAAGTCAATGCAACAATCTGGAATAGGGCTGTACATTATTTTTCAAATTGATTAATCTGACAATTATTTTTTCAAGTAGTTGGTAAATAGACTAATTTGGTGTATTCTAAAGAAATTCTTTTCTCCCCATTACTCCATTAACATACCAATTTATCCAAAATAAATATCAAAAGCATGTCTAATCAATAATTTTATTCAATCATCCTGATGAAGCACATTAGAGTAGCATATCTTAGAATTAATTCAATTTCCACATTACCGATATGTTATAATATATATAAAATAACAAGAATAAAAGACATTAGTTATGTCAGGACCGGGGCCAGAAACTCAGACGCAGACCAGAGTATGAGCAGTGAAAGGATTTATTGAACACAAGGGAGAGACAGGTGTGGCTTGGGGATGGGTGGTTGTTCCAAGGGGCATGTGGTCCTGGTTCCAGAGCTCAGAGGTTTTCGTGGCGCAGGAGGGAATCCGAGTCAGGCATGGGAAGGTATGCTGTGGTCGAGACAGAAAAACACGTTAATACGAATACGAGGGTTCAGACAAGATGCTGATAGTTCAGACTGGGCAACAGGCTGGCGTGTTCGTCCTGTGTGGTACAACGATCCGGCGGGGACTGGAAGGTTGGGCTGGTCTTTTAAGGTGAGTTGATTGTAGGCTGAGGCACTGGTGTGCTGATTAGCTGGATGAGTCTCAGGTGTGTCAACTGGAGCTCAGGCAACCACACCCACCAGCAGCCCCAGAGCATGAGGGAGGAAGCAGAACACAGAGACAGACAAAAACCAAAACACACCAAGCACATCATAAACGCCGCAAGGGGAAAAGAACTCAAAACTACAATCGCACACACATCCCAACAGGAAGGTCAGGGTCACGACCGGGGGTTCGTGACAAATTAGGCCCATAGAAATATTCAGAATTATGATGTAGATCCTATCTAGTGAACAAACTTATAATCCTATCTATTTCGGTTAAAAATAATCCTACCCCACCTTCTGTCATAATCACTATTGAGGGGAGACTCATTGCTAAAGTTAAGGGCTGCATCAACTTTGCATTAAAGGAACAGAAATAGTAAAAAAAAAATTGAGAATCTGGGCTTATCATGTAAGACTCTATGGAAATATTTAAAACTGCACAATAGCGGTATTTATCTCCATCTTGTGGCTGACTCGTAGTACCTATCTAAAACTTTGTAACTCTGTAGCTGGCTGTATGTCTGCTTCCTTCTCTGCCTCGGGTAAATAAAAGGACAGGTGTGTGTGTATGCCAGCTGGAAGAGAGAGAGCACTGTGAGATCAGCTGATCACAGAGTGTTGAGGCCGCAAGGAGGGCGAGGCGATGCACAGTGGTGCTGGGAGCTCTAGCCTCAGTACCGTCCAATGTATCAGCTCCCAGTGCTTTAAAAAACAGGTACCTACTCTCTATGTAGGTAAAATTTATCTAATTCTGCTAACCAGTACTGACCTGGAGAAGCTTCCTCATGCTATGGCTTTTCTCTGACCTGTGACCTAGTAAGAACCTTGGGGAACCTCTCCTCCATGTCAAACCTTCCCTTCGCAAGTTGGGTGTGATGTTTGACTCTGAGCTCGATTTTGACACACAGATCAGCAAAGTAATACAATCATGCTTCCTCCAACTTCAACAAATATCACAGAAGCTAAAAATGTTTTATCTCATGCAGGCCCTGAAAAAGTCATCCACGCTTTCATCTCATCCCGTCTGGATTACTGGAAATCCCTGTATAAAGGCCCGATCCCGTCTATAGCTCGTTCAGAACTCGGCTGCCTGGCTTTTGACAATTTGACAAAAGTTTGACAAAAGAGACAAGAACATACCACATCCATCCTGGCAACGTTACCCTGGCTACCTACCCGTGTTCTCAGACAAGCATGTCAGCAACCTGAGAGAAGGTGGAAGAACAAACTCAGAGTGTCAGATGAAACCCTACAGCACCATCTGTCTGTCCATCAGAGAGCTGTAAAATCTGATACTTCTAACCTGGTTTCTAATAACTGTCACAGGCCTGTAGTTCTTTTTAATGTGTTTAACACCCTCAGAAACCCCCGTAATTCTGTTCATATTATACCTACATTAGACCTCTGTGACTCATTCCTTAAATTCTTTGTCGAAATACTTTGATCTTCTGTAACCACACCCTCTGACCGTGACCCCTCTGTTCTTGCTATTTGGTCCTGGATCAGTTTGAGCCCATTTCAATCTCCCTATCTGAGGTGATTCATCATCTGTGGCTCACAAATTGTTCTTCTAATGCCTAAAGGACATCAAAACAAGGATGAGTCTAAACTTCCTCAACCTAAACGAGGTCGAGGTCATAATGTTTTGACACCATGAACTGCTTTGTGTCGGTACTCTCGGCCCTTTAGCTTTTAATACTTGCTCAACTGTGACAAGTGTTGATGTCTTTTTGGACAGTGTCTTTAAATTTGATGAACAGATTTCCTCCACTGTTAGATTCTACTTCTTCCAGTTAAGAACTATAGCCAAGGGAACGGCCTATCTCCCTCCTACAGATTTAGAGAGGGTGATTAATGTCTTCATAACTTCCTGTCTTGCTTATTGTAACTCTTTTTAGGGGGGCTTAGATCAGTCATCAATTCTACGCCTGCAGCTAGTCCAAAATGCTGCTGCCCGCCTCCTGACAGGAAAGAAGAAGAGGGACCACATATATCTGTGTTGAACTCCCTCCACTGGCATCCTGTTCATTACAGGACTGATGTTAAAATCTTACTTTTTGCTTTTAAATGTCTAATTGGATTGGTGCCGCCCAGAGGTGGAAATTAAATTTTTGGCTGCCAAGGGGACTGGTAGATAAATAAATCCATCTGCCAAATTTTTTTTACCGGCCCAATTAATAAATTTCCTTTTTGTGTCACATATACATTGTTTCAGTACATTAAATTTAGATTATAAGGTATGATGTTGAATACAAAAAAATAAGAGAAGAGAGAAGCAGCATTCATTGAGATTCAGCAAAAATATGCGGTGATAACCCCATCTGATCAGTGTGCAGAGCAAAGGATCTGAAAAGAACCTTTAAGAGGTGAATGCATAATTCAGCAGAACAGATGATGAAGGCTACCTGCCCAGATTTGCATCCACCTCTTTTCTCAGCACAAATGAGCGTTACCAGCCGCGAGGTGCATGAAATTCTCGGCAGGCGTGCAGAACTCTGCACAACCGGGCATCTCCCATTTAGAGCATTTACTCTTTTTCAACAAAGACAAAAACCACCTCAAGCGAGCGTAAAAACGTTTTTGCGAAATTAAGGATTTTTTTCCCGAATTTTGCCGTTTCCATTAACCTTTTCTAATGCGATACCTCAAAATGCGCATTAAACGCTGATGGAAACACGGCTATTGCTATTAAATAAACTTAGGACAAAACAGTAAAGTTTTGTAAACGTACAAGATGCTTATTAATCATTTAACTTCAACCTCCTCATACCTATAACAGGAATTAATATCAATATCAACTTTTTCTATTAGTGTATACAGTGTATCATAGACTATATGATATATTTTGATAAAATTAAATATATGAAGGGAATGCAGCCGCATAGGGGCCCATAGTTGTGGCAGGGCCCATAATTTACCTCTGAAGTTAGTATAATTTAAATTTAGGTAGAGTAATCTGACCATGTACACTGATACTGGATACATCCAAATGATTTCTAGTGTGTCGCAGGAGGTATTTCTAGCAGTCAGTGAGTTAAACCTCTTCCTCCGTGGTGTCTCTGTCTCACACTTGATTTCCCTCATATTCAATACCAATAACATTAAAGTGGTGCAGTGGTTAGCACTGTTGCCTCACAGCAAGAAGGTGTGTGGAGTTTGCATGTTCTCTCCTTAGGTGTGGATGTGAGTGTGAGTGGTTGTCTGTCTGTGTGTGTGTGTGTGTGTGTGTGTGTATAAATGTATCTAGAACATAATAATAATATAAAAATTGTTAATTGAAAGAATGTAAGAATTAAAGGGGTAGGAGTACATAAGTTTTACTTCTTCCTACTCCCTTTCGCACATGTGATAGAAGTATGTTAACGCAGGAACGAAGGGTACTTTTGCTGCTCATCTGGTTTCAAAGATTTCAATTTAATTCATATGTGTAAAGGTGTCACCATTCATGTGTTCATAAAAGTGCGCTGTCATAAGTCATGTGTTCATATGTTTGAAGGTGCTCTGTCACTATTCATGTGTTCATAAAAGTGCGCTGTCACATTCATGTGTTCATATGTTTGAAGGTGCTCTGTCACCATTCATGTGTTCATAAAAGTGCGCTGTCACCATTCATGTGTTCATATGTGTGAAGGTGCGCTGTCACCATTCATGTGTTCATATGAGTGAAGGTGCGCTGTCACCATTCATGTGTTCATAAAAGTGCGCTGTCACCATTCATGTGTTCATATGTGTGAAGGTGCGCTGTCACCATTCATGTGTTCATATGAGTGAAGGTGCGCTGTCACCATTCATGTGTTCATAAAAGTGCGCTGTCACCATTCATGTGTTCATATGTTTGAAGGTGCGCTGTGAGGGTACTTTTGTCACATACACAGACATGTAGCTAAATTTATTTTTTTTATATTTATTTTTATTAACCCGTCCCTCAAGAGAGCAGTGGGCGGCCATTGTGCAGCGCCCAGGGACCAGCTCCAGATCTGTGTCGGCCTCACTGGTCAGTGTCACTGACTGGAGAACCTAACATCTTTTAATCTCTTATGGTGCTCCAACACCGATATGGTCAAGTAGGTTAGTCTAGCACTTTCTTAGCCTTACTAATTTGACTCATCTACTTTATAGAAAGCTGTCTGATTTCATTTAGTTTAGTCGTCAACTGTGCGGTACATTTTGGTGTGGCTGGTTGTTTTAAAGCTGCAAGTTTTTAGAAAAAGACTGTTCCAGCATGCCGTCTGTGGCTTTTCACTCAGACATCGTTCCATCTCTGTTGCTACCAACGTTCCCGGCTCAGAGGCGAATCAAATCAGACCTCTATTCTGGCTCCTTTAAACTGTTCTTATCTCAGGGCGTCAAATACCAACCCTTTATAAAAAGTGACAATGCGTTGTTATTTGATGCAAAAGATACCCTTCAGCGTCTGTAGGTGTGTCGCATACAGACCGGAAGTGCTAGCTAGCTAGCTAGCTACATTCGGGTGAAAGGCGTTGTGTTGCTGCGACGTAGCAAACTGCAGCTTTCATACGGACGCTGAAGGGTACCTTTAGCATCAAATAATTATGCTTTGTCAAGCTGTCTGAAAGCTTTGGTAATGACGCTCTGAGATAAGAATGCGTTAGCTCCTTACCATCATACAGTGCAGTGAGCCGCCATATAGGCGTAATACTACAAGAAAATAAGGCAGTGTGAAAGCGGCTTGTGTTAAGAGACAAACACAGATGAAAAGGAGACTGAAGCAGAACTTAAAAAAATAAACTTCCTGGGCCGTGCAAAGAGGATGATTGTAGACAGTGAGCAGTCTGATGAGGAGGGTTAAGTTAAATGATAAAGCCTGATTCAGAGTGAGCAGTGATGAGAATTGAGTTGAATGATTAATAAGCAGATTGTACATTTAATAGCAATAACATACTACTACATATTATGCTTGCTGGTTTGTTTTTTCATCTACCAGTCCCCTTGACAGGTTTATTTCCACCCCTGTATCTATGTTTCGTGACTAACCTGTGTGGGCATGATCCCGCCTTGTTAGCATATCAGCAGTTAGCTCACCAGCTACAGTAGTTTACCAACCAGCCCTATGAACCAAATAAGACGTGAAGAAATTTGCTGTGACACTCCCTCCAGGGTTTGGGTTAAGGCTGGGGAATAGTGTGAAGCTCTGCATTGTTCCTAATGTCACCAGGTTTACGCTTACAGAACAAATGATATGTTTGAACAAGAACAGGACATCCTGGAGGTCAGTTACATGGTTCCTTGTAAATGTCTGCTTTTTTTAAGTGTTTTTCTACAAGGTGTGTCTGCTGTGACATCACAGCGCCTTCTGTAGAAATAAGTAGTGAAGTTGTGAGAGTGTGACAGACTGAAGGAGAAGCAGCAGTTTGTTTCCTCTGAAGGTGAAGCCGCAACATCTCCTCAGTTCAACCTGCAGGTGAGTTCAGTCCGAATTTCAACTCTACTCAGTGGCGGACTCAGGCTGTCTGAGGGGCGAAGAAAACAAAAAGAGCACCAGCTTCACATGGTGGAGGGCGCAGAAATTAACAACGTGCATTGACGTATTGACGCATTTGTCAGAAATTCATGCCTTTCAAGCGTAGTTCATCAGAAAGTTCAGTGGGCCTCCCTTTTACACAAAGGTCCAAAAGACACACACATGCACAAACAGGACCCATAGCAACACACGGAGAGATGTCAGAGTGAGGGGGCTGCCACTCAGTGCGGCACCCAGAGCAGTTGGGGGTTCAGGGGTGTTCTGGTCCGCGACCCTCCGGTTCCCAGCCTAAACCTTACGGACTGAGCTACTGCCGCAACTCATTCTGCAGGCCGTAGACACTGATGATACGCTTTGATTCAGACAGAACATCAAATATTTATGTAAAGGAGGGATCCTGCTGCTCCTGCATCACTAAATACACACAGCTGAAGTGTGTATAGTATTTAGTTTCATTTAGAAAGCATAGGTGGGGGAAATATGTTGGCATCGCAAAACAATACCCATCACTACCACCGCCTCTTAGCCCTCCCTTGCACACACACGGCTACACATGGACACACAAACACAACTCACACACTCAACATGCACATCTACCCCTATTTACTCATGTTTAATGAACCAAGGCTGTCAGGTGGCTGTAGGCCTAGACTGGCAGATATATGAAATGAACAAACTCAGTGTTATTACTTTCAAAGTATATTCTTTTTTCTTATTGTTTATCATCAGTGAGTTCTTGGTCTACCCTGGGGTCTCCTCACAGTTGGATGTGCCCAGAAAAACCTAGAAGGATCCCGTTGTCATGTCAACTGGCAGCATCTCTACACCGAGCTCCCTCCAGACGTCAGAGCTCCTCACCCTGTCTCTAAGGCTGGGCCCAGCCACCCTGCGGAGGAAACATATTATGGCTGCTTGTATCCACAATCTCATTCCTTCCATCACTACCCACAGCTCATGACCATAGGTGAGGACTGGAACGTAGATCGACTGGCTAATGGAAAGTTTTGCCTTCCAGCTTAGCTCCATCTTCATCACAACAGTCCTGTACATTTCCTGCATTACTGCTGATGCTGCACCAATCCGCCTCTCCATCTCACGATCCACTCTGCTGTGAAAAGAGATACTTGATCTCCTTCGCTTGGGGCAGAAACTCAGAAGGAGCAATCCACCGTTTTCCAGCAGAGAAACCTGGCCTCAGACTTGGAGGCGCTGACCCTCATCCCAACCACTTCACACTCGACTGCATACCGTCCAGTGTGTGCTGAAGGTCACAGTCTGATGACGCCAGCAGAACCCCATCATCTGCAAAAAGTAGACGCAATTATGAGGTTCCCAATCCAGACACTATCTTCACCTTCACTGCACCGTGAGATCTTGTTCATGAACATCACAAAAAGGATTGGAGACCATAGCAGAATCCAACACCTACTGGCATGTTTTGACTTTGTGCCGAGAATATGGACACAATTCTCACTTTGGTTATAGAAGGACTGGACGGCTCGCAGCTGGTCCAGGACAGAATCTGCACTGTTTCTCCTGAATCTTTCCTGGAGAGGCCTTTCTAGTCTCGGTTTTGTTTATTTTTCCCGAATTTTGCCGTTTCCATTAACCTTTTCTAATGCGATACCTCAAAATGCGCATTAAAAAACACTGATGGAAACACGACTATTGCTGTTAAATAAACTTAGGACAAAACAGTAAAGTTTTGTAAACATACAAGATGCTTATTAATCATTTAACTTCAACCTCCTCATCAGACTGCTCACTTTCTGAAATCACCCTCTTTGTACAGTGCAGGAAGTCTGGCCTCCTGTTTCTGAGTCCTGGTGCCACAGCATCACTTTATTTTTTTATGTTCTGCTTGTTGTGTACCAACAGTGTGGATTTGTGCATTTTATATTAAATAAATTTGGACTACTCCAAATTCGTCTTCTCTCCCTGGGAGAAAGAAAGGAAGGGGTTTGAAGGTTTCTCTCCCTAAGTGCTGTCTCTGAGCAGTCTGATCGTAAAACTGGCACCTTTTTGATGCCGCAGCCAGATAATGCGGTGCTTGACTATTAAACTGACAAAAGGAACATGGACCAGCGATTAGCGTTTTCCTGAACAGCCTATCAAAACTCTTCTAAAAGAAAGGGCAGGAAACCCTAAACTGCCCCCCACACATGTAACCGTGGTAACTGACCTTCCTCGTTGTTAATCACCTCACATCAAAGAGATACTCCTTATCACGCCCAGGTGTGAGAAAATCCAGGACACCAGGGACAGCCCTGAACTTCTTTATTTAAACAAAGACTGCTGTCTCCAAAGACTCAAAGCATTACCTTGTTTAATTAAATAATCTTTTAGTTGCTTGATTACGTTGCCTCTATTTGATTAGTTATGTTACCATGATGTTGATATCTGTTGTTGATATTATAGCTGAAAAGAATCTAATTAAGTTACTTTTGCAGTGTTTTAATTTTCAGCAAGGTTAAGGACATTCCTTCATTTTATGTGTAACTAATGCTTGTTCACAATGCTTTCTGACACCACCTTTAGAAATGATGATAAAGAAATGTCATCCTATACTCTATTAATTGCCAGCTTGAATTTAAGGTTAAGTAACCAAATTTCCCAGTTCCTGAGCAAAAATTGTTTTAGGATTAATCAGAGCTATCCTCATGTAACCCGAGCTCCCCCAAGTGGACGAAATAAGTATTACATGCCATCGTCCGAAATGCTGTTAATGTATAAATGTCACTCGGTATTTATTATGACCAATAATTTGGCAATTGTTTCCCTTATCAAGTGCTTAAAACTAAGAACGGTACAACCGTTTGACAATTAAGGTTTGATTGTGGGAAGATATTTGATTTCAATACACGCGAGTAGATTTGTTTTCGATTAATTTTAAAAGTTCAGAAAGACAGTCCCTCGGGAAACCGGAAACAGCCCGCCCCGGGAAACGAAGGACTGCCCTCTGGGGGAACCACGCCCCAACAAACAAAACAGCGACACACACTGTTGTTCGCTCTATCTTGCTCCTTGCCCTCTTTTTGTTCTTGACACTTCAACGGCGCTTCGGCGCTTTTGTTTCGTTTGAAGCTACACACGCAAAGTGCCACAACTTCAGTTTTCCCTCGTTCCAGCAACTGTACTTGTTTTATTTTCTTTCTTTTCGATTGTCAAAAGTTATCAGTCCGTTACGTTACACTGGTGTAATTCAAGAAGGACCAAGTTCCCTTTTTAAGCTTTATTCGTCGAGCCAACTTCACCGAGGTCAGCCCAAGCCACGTGGTCTCACCAGCGGCAACAAAGGACACCTGAAGAACAGCCGAATTGCCAGACGGAGGACGGCCAACCCTTGAGGGTTTTTCTTCATTCCAGACACGGAGAACCCCGGAGAATTCCCTAACAAAAAGCCAGGATTCAGGCAGCTAGCGTGGGACCCGTGCAACAGGCCTAGGCAGGCAGCCGACCTACCGTAAAGCAAACAAGGCATTCTGTGGTCAGTGAGGTCCAATAGTTGTTAATCCATTATCTTTAGTCCTTAAACCCCTAGAAAAATTTAACCGAGTTATCATCTAATTGCATTCATTAGTTGCCTTATGAGTCAAATGCTTCCCACAATAGGAACCCCTTTTCATTGTTTAGCCATTGTTTATTCCTTTAGTGTATTTAACTGCATTTTTATATCACCTTAGTTAGTTAATAAATTCACTGTAACCAAGGAATTGAGTGTGTTGCCTATTTCGAAGTCCCTGCCAAGAGAATTTGCCCTTCAGATGAGATTGACTGACTGATAATTGAGCGATTATTAGCTAATTGATCACTAGTGAATAATTGTGTACTTATTAAAATGCTACCCAGAGGACCGGAGACTCTGGGTTAATAACAACTCCGGTGGTGCCCCGAAACGAGAGATTTATGGATTAATATTTTCTGAATATTAAAATTCATAATTGGGTATTCTCATAAATTTATTAAAAATCATACTAGCTTTAGACCTGCTACATGCTGCAGTCGTTCTTGTGTTACACGTAAATGCGTGAACTAGATTTTCTGCATCATTCTAAAACAGGATGTTCTGTATTTTTACAATGGTACTTAGAATAAAAAGGTCGGTAGTTGAAGTTTGTTTTATGTGGGAGGTAAAGGACACATCCTGATTAAAGATAACTGAGAGATTCCTCATGGTGGTGCTGGAGGCCAGGGTGATGCCATCTAGAGTAACTACCTCTTTATTTCCACCCCTGTATCTATGTTTCGTGACTAACCTGTGTGGGCATGATCCCGCCTTGTTAGCATATCAGCAGTTAGCTCACCAGCTACAGTAGTTTACCAACCAGCCCTATGAACCAAATATTTCCCAAAGACGTGAAGAACTTTGCTGTAACACTTTATGTGTCCGGGTCTTTAGACAGAAGACAAACTCCCTCACAGGAGAGCTGAACGGGAGGCTGCTGCTTCCAAACAGAAATCACAGATCCCTCCAGGGTTTGGGTTAAGGCTGGGGAATAGTGTGAAGCTACACATTGTTCCTAATGTCACCTGATGTACTTTTTACAGGTTTACGCTTACAGAACAAATGACATGTTTGAACAAGAACAGGAAATCCTGGAGGTCAGTTACACGGTTCCTTGTAAATGTCTGCATTTTTTAAGTGTTTCTTTAAACGGTGTGTCTGCTGTGACATCACAGCGCCTTCTGTAGATATAAGTAGTGAAGTTGTGAGAGTGTGACAGACTGAAGGAGAAGCAGCAGTTTGTTTCCTCTGAAGGTGAAGCCGCAACGTCTCCTCAGTTCAACCTGCAGGTGAGTTCAGTCCGAATTTCAACTCCACTCAGTGGCGGACTCAGGCTGTCTGAGGGGCGAAGAAAACAAAAAGGGGCACCAGCTTCACATGGTGGAGGGCGCAGAAATTAACAACGTGCATTGACATGTATTTGTCAGAAATTCATGCCTTTCAAGCGTCGATGAACGCTGACACAGACTCAGCAGTAGTTCATCAGAAAGTCCAGTGGGCCTCCCTTTTACACAAAGGTCCAAAAGACACACACATGCACAAACAGGACCCATAGCAACACACGGAGAGATGTCAGAGTGAGGGGGCTGCCACTCAGTGCGGCACCCAGAGCAGTTGGGGGTTCAGGGGCTTGCTCAAGGAGGTGTACTGGTCCGCGACCCTCCGGTTCCCAGCCTAAACCTTACGGACTGAGCTACTGCCGCAACTCATTCTGCAGGCCGTAGACACTGATGATACGCTTTGATTCAGACAGAACATCAAATATTTATGTAAAGGAGGGATCCTGCTGCTCTTGCATCACTAAATACACACAGCTGAAGTGTGTATAGTATTTAGTTTCATTTAGAAAGCATAGGTGGGGGAAATATGTTGGCATCGCAAAACAATACCCATCACTACCACCGCCTCTTAGCCCTCCCTTGCACACACACGCTACACATGGACACACAAACACAACTCACACACTCAACATGCACATCTACCCCTATTTACTCATGTTTAATGAACCAAGGCTGTCAGGTGGCTGTAGGCCTAGACTGGCAGATATATGAAATGAACAAACTCAGTGTTATTACTTTCAAAGTATATTCTTTTTTCTTATTGTTTATCATCAGTGAGTTCTTGGTCTACCCTGGGGTCTCCTCACAGTTGGATGTGCCCAGAAAAACCTAGAAGGATCCCGTTGTCATGTCAACTGGCAGCAGCTCTACACCGAGCTCCCTCCAGACGTCAGAGCTCCTCACCCTGTCTCTAAGGCTGGGCCCAGCCACCCTGCGGAGGAAACATATTATGGCTGCTTGTATCCACAATCTCATTCCTTCCGTCACTACCCACAGCTCATGACCATAGGTGAGGACTGGAACGTAGATCGACTGGCTAATTGAAAGTTTTGCCTTCCAGCTCAGCTCCATCTTCATCACAACAGTCCTGTACATTTCCTGCATTACTGCTGATGCTGCACCAATCCGCCTCTCCATCTCACGATCCACTCTGCTGTGGAAAGAGATACTTGATCTCCTTCGCTTGGGGCAGAAACTCAGAAGGAGCAATCCACCGTTTTCCAGCAGAGAAACCTGGCCTCAGACTTGGAGGCGCTGACCCTCATCCCAACCACTTCACACTCACTGCATACCGTCCAGTGTGTGCTGAAGGTCACAGTCTGATGACGCCAGCAGAACCCCATCATCTGCAAAAAGTAGACGCAATTATGAGGTTCCCAATCCAGAGACTATCTTCACCTTCACTGCACCTTCAGATCTTGTTCATGAACATCACTAAAAGGATTGGAGACCATAGCAGAATCCAACACCCACTGGCATGTTTTGACTTTGTGCCGAGAATATGGACACAATTCTCACTTTGGTTATAGAAGGACTGGACGGCTCGCAGCTGGTCCAGGACAGAATCTGCACTGTTTCTCCTGAATCTTTCCTGGAGAGGCCTTTCTAGTTTTCTTACCGCTCAAAACACTACACTACATCTCATTTACACATTCACACACTGATTCTGCTCAGCAGAAACAGAAATTGACATTCACACAAAATCACATAAGAGAGCAATTTAGGGTTTTGGTATCTGAAACATATGGGGAATTGAACCGCTGATTTCCCGATTAATGAGCAACCCGCTCTACCTCCTGAGCCTAGTGTCCACCAACTGGTTCTTAGGTTGCTGCTGACAGGCATTGATGACCTTCTGACCACAGTTCCTGCCAGCCGCCTCTACAATGGAGGTTTGACTGTGGCTCAGGAGGTTGAGCAGGTTCCCTCCTAATCAGAAGATGCAGCACCAGTATAAATGTTGGTTGTTCTAACTGGGGTCCATTCAATTGACCCTTCAATAAGCCACGCCCCGAATACACAGCTGGCCAATCACAGCGCATTATAGGACTTGCTCTAACTTAGGTCCGACACTTTCATGGCTGCGCTCCATTGACTCTAATGTAAAAACAGTCGTTTTTTAGCTTTTTGTTGCTGTATTTTTCTAAGATCTGTTCAAACGCTGTTCCTAGGGCATCTTGTAATAGTTACAGCAGCTACCCAGAGAGGCTGACAGGAGAAGTATGATTCTCTTTCCAAAACCTAATATAAAGCCAGAAAAATGTCAGCTGCGGATTGTTCCTAATGTTAGTTAGCTAACGCTAGCAAAAACAGCTGGAACTGGCGGTGGCCCGAATGAAGTTCACTGTTTTCATGACTGTGGTAATTACATCTTCCAGTTCCAGAACCTTTCCACACAGAGCTTCTTGATGTATAATGCAATGATACCTTATCAGAGGTGTGGGGAAGTTACTTTTTGCATTTTCTCCTTCATTAGTCCAACCAAGCATGTTTTTTCTGCATACATTGCAGGTGTGCCATCGGCAGTTAGCCCACCAACTTTTCCCAGGGTAATTTATTTTTACTTATGGACTTCTCCACCACATCAAAATGTCCCTCCCAGTTGTAGTCCCATGCGTGGCAGCTACATCCAAAAGCTCCTCAGTAACAGAGAAGTCCTACTTGACCCCTCTTATAAAAATGGACAGCTGCGCTGTATCAGTGGTGTCCGTGCTTTCATCAACAGCGAACAAAAAAGTGTCTCTTCGGCCAACTGTGTTGTCAGATTTCCTGCTAGTTCCTTAATTCGGTCTGCAATAGTGTTTCTTGACAAACTGACATTTTTAAAAGTCTGCATCTGGTCGGGACACACCTGCTCGCACACCTTTAGCATGCACTGCTTCAAAAATGCACCCTCATAAAAACACTTGGAAGCCTGGGCGATTTCTTCAGCCACAATAAAGCTAGCTTTCACTGCTGCATCATTTTTGGCTGTAGCTTTTGTGAACATATGCTGCTGCATTTCCACTCTGCCTTTTAATTCTTGGACAAGTTTTTGTTTTTCTAGGAGGCTAAATTTTGCATACTTAGCTCCATGTTTGGTGTCAAAATGCCAATGTTTATTGTACTCCTTCATTACATACTGGTTTTTCTCCTTGAAGTGCAAACAGGTATTCACCCTCCCATCTTTCATGAAATTGCCTTCCTTCTGCATACATTTTTCTCTTCTTGGACATTTCTCATCTCCCGTTGTCGGAAAACCACCTTAGTTAAACGCGGATGTGGAAACACCGCGATCCAGTGGTGGGATGCCGTGCAGGCCACATAAAATGAGGTGGCGGGCAGGATTCGGACCTTGAGTTTGACACATGTGAAATAAGCTGTTAAACAAGCTACCAAACAAGCTCGGTAATGTTATAATAACAGAGTGGGCTCATGGAAAAACAATTGGTTATCATGATTAATTTATTAATGACTCAGCATCATCTGTATTAAAGACAAAAGAATCAGTTCTTCCAATGTTTAAAGTGCATAAAACAGCTCTGCCAGCTTGCTGAACATTACTGGAGCTCCACAACTACTGATGGATTCGAAACTGGTTTTCTCCCACCAGACTGCTGTGAGAGGGAAAGCAGGCAGTGGACCAAACCACCGTGGCAAAGAGAGGGGGGGGACTCAAAATGTTTCTAAACTTAAAAGGAACTTTAATTGCTCAGTTTGCGTTGGTATTGTTTTACTACTTACACAATAATATATATTATATTATTTAATGGATTTTAAGGGGGGGAACAACCCTCAGATGGGGTGGTCCTGACCCCCCCAGGATTTCCGCCTATGCATGTATATATTGTATGTATATATATATACGCGCAAAACTGAATAATGAATTCTAAAGTAGTGTATTGTGCACTTTTAATTTAAATGCACTGCTATATACACATAAGTGCAATAACATGTGCTTTGCAAACACTTTAAACAAATAAGGTGCTTTTTCCCCAGCAGTATTCACTTTACACAGCAGCAATAAAATATTTCTTGTAAATCTCAACTTAAACATTAATGTGATCAAATCAAATATTAAACCAAAGCTGTTTTGGGAATGACCTTTTATCTAGCTTGTTAAAACAAGTTCCCATTAGTTCCAGTTTACTTGGGATTTTCTGAACAGGTATCAGCAAGTATCTTTTATCAGGGAGCAGCAGACACAGTCTATGTTCAGTATCAAGTTTCGCTGTTAGAGTGAGGTGAAGTGGTCGAGCGCAAGGCGTAGCAACGAGTGCGTTCCCGTGAAACTGTCGAGGTTGTGCTCGCCTCACGCACGCACCCGCTGGCTGCCGAAGTTGAATTGACATTGGAGAGAGACTGATCCTCGCTGTTTGTGAGTTTCCAGAAACTATTACTGTTTAACTAAATAGGGCATCAACAGGAGGGAGTTCACATGGCAGAGTATCCCCGCAAAACTTGATGAAGGCCTGTCAGGTAAAGTTATGTAGCCTGTAATTTTAAGTTCATCTTTCATCCATGAGTAATTCTCTTTTCAGACCACTGTATCATAAGCAGTGTTGGGAGTAACACGTTACTAAAGCAACGCAATTGCAGTAGTGTATTGCTTTTTGCTGTAACGCAGTAATGTAACGCATTACTAAAAAAATTCGTGATATTATTATTTTAAATATATATAATATAATTACAATCTCAGTAACACACGTTACAATGCATTTTAACCCGAAATCAAGTGTTTTTTTAATAATTCACCAACACCGAGAAACATTTCTGCAGCAGAAAATCAAATCCAGGAGTAAAAGAGTAACGTTATTTCTTGTTGTGGGAATCTGATGGTCGAGACTGTAGTCAGGGTGCAAACTACAGGGGAACTCGGCTCCTCTTAACAAGACAGTAGCTCCCCTGATGGATCATGCGTAAATAGATTTCTATAGGCTGTGTGTTTGTGCTGTAATGAATTACTTTCCTGTTCAGAGAGGCTGCTGTCAGTTCATCCTGACTGATCCTGTCAGGAGATTCAAAGAATCAATGACGTTATGCTGCCGTACCTCGTCTTTCTTAATGGGGAGACATTTAATCCTTTTTCACCTATTTCCATCTCTCCCCCGGTATAAATCAGAAGGTTCATTTTTATGATATGACCTACATGATCCACGGATACATCTCTGCACATCACTAGAACCCACCTATGCAGCACATCTTACTATCAGAATAATACATCCATTAACAGCAGTGAATGTAACGCAAAAGTAGTGTAAAGCATTACAATTCAGAGACAGTATTGTAATATAACTAATTACTATCAATGACAATAACTAGTAATCTATAATGTATTACATTTTGGAAGTTACTAGCCCAACACTGATCATAAGGCAATGGTCATGCAGACCAGGATCGTCCTACATGATTCGGTCTGTTCTTGCATGTAAACATGATCCTGCAGGCAGCAATTATCCAGTGACATCTTTACTTCAGGATTGTTTCTCTACAGTAAAGTGAATCGAAGTAGAGATTGTTGTACTCTGTGCTTTCTTGTAGGACTGGTGTGAAGTATAAATTTTGGAATGTATGTATTTTTTGGAAGTTATCCTTGAGCTGATTTGCCCATCGGTGTCTTTTCTTTTACAAACTGTCTAAACTGCTCCAACTGTGTCTGTGAAGCTGTCATGTGAGCCATTCCTTCATCAATGTTGTGAATACCAATATTCCTTTCAACATTTATTGGACCTGAGCAGTCTTTCTGAGTGCAGATTTAATCTTTGGCTTCCTCATCTCTCTGTTGCTGCAGTGTCATGTTTCAGGAGTCTCTGTTTCTAAAGCAGCAGCCTCAGCAGTGGCCTCATCTTTAACCACCCTCCTTCTCTCCCGAGTCTGGAGCTTGGGCACCTGGGCTGGATCTGGATCTGGAACCAGAGCACAAGGAGGAGGAGGAGCAGAGTCCAGGACTGGATGATTTCTTTTTTTATCTTAATTTTATCTCGTCTAATTTCCATTCTAAGTTTTCCTTTCCCTTAATTCTTGTCTTCATGTGCCAATCTGAAGTGCAGGTTCTTTCTTTTTCTCTCTCTGGACAAGGCTGCACACTTTTCTAGACTAAAGCTTCCCTTTTCTGGAAACTGCACCCCACTCCACCCACTTATCAACGTGTCTCATTGATGCCTCATCTTTTTCATACATTAATTTCACAACTGGTGAAAGGATTTTAGAAAGGGCTCCACAATCAGTCCCCGCTTTACTCTGACTCTGCCCCATTTATTCCCTAATTATTTCTAAATAGGATTACCTGGAAATCCAGCGTTCCACTGAGGGTCAACAAGAATGCTTGGACCCAGTATAACAGCTGGAATTAATCTTGAGAAGCTGCAGAGCTGCAGTCTCTATTCATCATTCTCACTGTAACTTACACTGTACCCTTCCAGCTAAACTGGGGCTTATTGTTGACCATTTTCTCTCTGCTCTGCTCGCCTGCCATTCATCAAGTAGATGATTCAAACGTTCTGCAAAGTTCACCCACAGATCGGCACAACGCCGGATGAAGGGATAAGTTGATCAATACTGGAGATCAGGAGGTGTTAAACAGCAGATTTTTGCTCTAGTAAAAAAGAGCTTCACTCCTGGTTGGCATCTGTTGACAGCAGCAGATTTCAGAAGAAGGCGAATCCACACGGCTACGTCCTCCAGCCACGGTTTTTAATTTTCTCTACATGTTTCCAAAACCTTCAAACCTTCTTGTAACAGTGTATTTCTACAGTACTTTTACTGGAGTGAAGGATCTGAGTACCTCCTCCAGCGATGGTCACCTGACCTCAGGACCTCTCTCTCTCTCGCCCACTGTGTCACAATACTTTCCCCTTTAATCTGAATTGTCCTATGAACGCAGCCTGAATTATATTAGCAATAAAATATGATTTATTACATATTTGATGTTTTAAATGAATCAGAACAAAGTAAAAATCAGCTGGTTTCAGTGAAGAATTCAGATAATGTTAATAACTTAATTTTCTGCATCACCCTGTTGATAACAGAGCGGCACGGTGGTGCAGTGGTTAGCACTCTCACCTCACAGCGAGAAGGCCCCTTATTTAAATAATATTCCAATTGTACTCCGTCAGCATTTGTGACTCAAATTAAACAAATGATCAGTAATAAAGCAAAGATTAATCCGAATAATAATAATTCACACAGCTCTTAAATAAACAAGTTAATCATGCGTTTCCACTTTATCGACTACTGACTTACTTTAATCATGTTTACATTTCCACTCTGAATGACGTAATAATGTAAAGAAACAATTTCCTCCGCTATCATGACTCACGACTAATAAGCACATTAAACAATCACTTAAACTAATCAACCATGTGAAATGAAAGCAGACAAAATAAACAAGAGCACAGCACGATCCCGAAAGCGTCACACTGATCTTTTTAAACAAACCATTATATCGTGCTGCATGCAAATCATTAAAAAAGTCCAAATACACTTAAACTAAGTGATCACTCACATACCAGTAGCGTCTCTGAGATCTCCTGCACCCTGATGCACCCTCCGCTGTTAATCTTCATTTCCTTCTCCTTCTTTGTATAACTCCAGCACATTTCCCGGCCCTAATTCTCATTAAACTGGCGTCTTTTCCCACCTGGCTGCAGCGGAAACACCTCCTTGAACCTTCACCTCACACAAACTTCTCAGCTCAGGACTGCCCCTCCAGGTGATCTCCCAATCAATCAATTGGTATTCGAGGAAATAATTTAATAATTAAGCTACAAAAAAATTAAACCTAAATCAACTTAATATTTGACATTCGTCTCAACAAGTATACTTAAAATAACCAAATTTATTATATTTGAAGTACAATAGTTCCCCCTGAGAAGTACTGCAACAGAGTAAGACATGGAAACACTGAAGTACACGTACCTCAAAACTTTATATGTACATGTGGACATGTGAGTGTTGTTTTAACTCACAGTGAGTAAACTCTGCTTTAAAGGTGCAGCTGTCATTGTATTATAGTATTAGTATTATTGTATTATTTGATCTGCTTACTTTTTATATATTTATACTTCTATTTATGTTCCTTTTACCACCAGGACAGTAAATTCTGAATCCTACTTCAACAACTACTCACTCTGCAGACAGTAGACACTGATGATTGATTTGATCAGAGGACAGAACATCAGATACTGATGTAAAAGGATGTGTGAGAGGGATCTTGCTGCTCCCGCATTACTAAATACACACTGCTTAAGTGTGCACAGCAATTAGTTTCTGTTATCACAACAAAGCATGGGTGGGGAAACTGTCGGCACCATCAGAGCTGCACTTTACACCTTAAAAAGAAACGATGTTTAACAGGAAGATAGGAGAGGCAAAACAATTAAACATGCAAAACAGCAGCACAGCTGAATGTTCACACTGTGATCTTAGCAGTGTTTAACCTTCAGTCAAACCCTGAAGTAGTTCCTGTTGATCTCCAAACAAACAAACCGTTTTTGTAGGACGTGATGATTGTAAATAAATGAAAATATTTAAAGCAGAAAACAAATTTGTTCCATCTTTTAAATATACATTGGATGAAATGGCTCGGTGTGAAGTGACAGTGTCTCTGGTTGTTCTGAACCCCTGACCGTTACATAAAACAAGCATTACAATATAAATACGGTGTGACACTGGTGCGTAATGCTGCAAGGCTGAGCTATGGCACTGCAGAGGACAACACCAATGGGAGGATTAGAGAGTCTCCATTATGATTTCCTGGCTCATGATGATGACAGGCTAATACTTGGATTTAGATTCCCTAGAGACTCTCTTGCTCTTGGATCTGTGTGCTAAACTTCAGCATTAGACAGACCAACCTGATGGAAGTGTGCCAACCGGTACAGATACAAGAAGGCTATAACAACTCTGGGCTTTCTGGCAGCCGGCTGTTGGCAGTGGGAGCTGACAGGAGTGTGTCTGATGTGATCAACAATATGTAGTGTTTACTTTTCTACCTAAAGCCTTTGTTTAGAACAATATCATTCTATTAAACTCTCAGATTTTTCTTTTGTTTGTGAACAAGCTGCATCAAACTTCCACCTCACAAGAAAAACTCTTCTCCCTTTTTTTTGACATCCGCTTTATGTCAGACCGTGTTTTCTTTATTTCAGCCATTAAAAGTGTCTGAGCCGGCTGCATTGACTGCCAAAGAAAATTCAGAGAGTTTAACAGACTTATATTATTCTAAACAAAGACTCTTCATGGGCCCTCATGGACACTCTAATCCTTCTATTGGCGTTGCAGTGCCATAGCGGAGCCACCATGTAGCATTACTCACGAGTGCCACGTGTAATTTATGTAATGTTCACAACACTCATAGAGAGGCGTTGAGTGTACTAAGTATATAATCTCACAGGGAGGTAAATTCAGCCGGCAGAGGATCCAACTTCTACTGATGATACACTTTGATCAGATATTTCATCAAATATTGATGAAAGGAGGGATCCTGCTGCTCCTACCTCACTAAATACACTGCTGTGTGTATTTAGTTTCATTTATTCCAACAAAGCATGTGTCGGGGAAATTTGTTGGCATCATGTGCACTTTGCACCAGAAGAAGAAACGATGCTTAACAGAAAGATGGGAGAGACGAACCAATCAAACATGCCAACAGCAACATGGCTGAATGTTCATTTCATTTTAATGACTGGTAGACACTGTGATCTTATCAGTGTTTAACCTTCATTCAACCTATGAAGTAGTTCCTTTTCCTCTTCAAACAGAGCGAACTCATTCCTTCTGACACGACACTATGTTTTTGTAGCATGTGATGATTGTGAACTGAATAAAAAGTTTCAAGCAGAAAGCAAGTTTGTTCTGTCAGTTAACTATACTTAGTTAAGTTAGTAGCAGAAAAACCTGAGCAGCCATTGGATGAAATGACTTGGTGTGAAGTGAAACTGTCTCTGGTTGTTCTGAACCCCTGACTGTTTAAACATTACATACACACATTTATATACAGTCTATGTTCTGATCCCAGTTATCACCAACTCTGCAGCTCTGTGGAGCTTTAAAAAACAACAGCTGTATGTTGATGAATGCAATTTGTTTATTATCAGCTTGCTAGAGTAAGTCTCTTCAGCTGAACCAGAATACTGTGGCACGTTTTCTGACAAGAACCAGGTGTAACAGAAGCCAGCGAGGCAGTGCCAATGACCATGGATAATTTAAATAAAATTTAAAATATATATAAATAAAACTGAACTCTTCGATAGATGAAATGCACAGTAGTCTATGGCAGCAGCAGCATCATTCTCCAATGAGAGAGCAATAAATTATTCTATCCAAAAATGTATTGGCAGATTGTGTCATGTGATGTAAACAAAACTGAAAAATCCTAGCCACCTGGCACTTCTTATGACTGCTACTTCGTTAGCGTTAAAGTTTTACCGACAATGAAACGCTGTAAAATAACACATTTTTTGGGCACAATGCCAGCGAAAGTTAAGGGAATTGCAGCTGCTGTCACTTCACCCGACACTGACCGTGAACTCCCTGGGGAAGCTTGAAATGAAAGGTCTGCTGCTCCACCTAGCTGGTCTGCCGCTGTACCAGACAGCGACAGCCCTGGATGTGTCGCTGCTGCCTCGGCTGTCCCAACGTGCCACACTATATCTGGTGGGTCTCATCCAGCCAGCAACTGAGTCTACAGTCCGTGTTCATCTGCCTCGGCTCCAGCTACGTTGGTCACTCTGTCTGTTCTGTCGCAGTCATTGCTGCTCCTCCAGGAAACCATTTGTCGCCCTCTGCCCTGGCTATAGACTCCTCTATCGCTCCAGAGCCCCCAGCTTCCACGTCTTCTCCTTCTACAAGCCTGGCAGAAGTCCACTGCTCCAGTGACTTTTGCAGGGATCTGACAAAGTCTCACCAACCAGACGACCCAGCAATTCTCTCGGGAACAAGACCTGTACAAGGTGTAACACAGACAAGCCGGTCTGTTCAACCACAGCGGTTTAAAGACTTCCAGTGACTAACGTGTCAAATGCGAGCAAAAATGTTCTGCGCTCAGTGTTGCCTTTGGACTATTAAAGGACTGGGTTTGGGGTTAAGCAAAACTAATGAACATGTTTTCTCTGTGCTTGGATTCCAAAACTGGAAAAATACTGTGTGCTCTTTTCGGAAACATGAAAGTAGCAAATATCATAGAGAGGCCGTGGAGCAGTCTATTGTGTCCCAGCTTGACACCCAGCTAAAAGTTAAACAACAGCCCAGATGAGACATACTAGTTAAGGAGATAATGTCCATCGTTAATCTCATGGGTCAGGGCATACCATCAGATGGTAATGATCCAAAAAACCACTATCTTTATAAGTTGTTGGAATTACGGGCACAGGATTGTCCTGAAGTTTACCAGTGGTTAGTGGACAGTAACTATATAAGCCATGACATAATCAATGAACTGATTCATTCAGTTTCTCGTTCAGTACTGTCACCTATTCGTGGGGAGTTTTATGCAATATTAGCAGACGAAACAAGAGACATTTCAAACAAAGAGAAGTTGGTGGTTCTGTTCCGCTGGGTTGACGACAGTCTCTCAGTCTCTCACGAGGACTTTACTGGCCTATTTGACTTACCTCACGCCTCCACCATTCTCACTGAACTAAACAACATTCTGGTCCGCTGCAACATTTTGCCCAGTATATGCCGTGGACAGGCATATGATGGGGCTGCAAGTAGTTCTGGACATTTGAATGGACTCTTTAAATGGGACAATCTGGCAGCCATTTATGTGTATTGCTTTGTGCATTGTCTTAATTTATGTTTACAAGATACTGGGAAAAAATGTAAAGTCATCAGAGATGCACTGGACTTTGTGCATGAAGTCTTAAAAAATGAAATAGTCCATGGCAATATTAACCTGAGCACTCTTTGCCCAACGGAATGGATGGTACGCACAGGTACAGTGAAATCTGTCCTTGACAACTACGCTGTACTTTCCACTCTGATGACTGAAATAAATGAAGAATCATACAACAATCCTGGTAGGAAAGCTTGGGGAATTTTGGCAGTGCTGGACAAGTTCAGCACATTCTTTGGTCTGCATCTGGTGCTGATATGTTGTCTAGGACATTACAGACTATAAATGTTGAGTGTGTGTTGGACAGAGAGGAACCAAAAGCAATGTTCCGGTGAAACAGGTTTTATTGAGGGGAAAAAGGGAGGTGAGGGAGAGGTGGATGCTGGGGGAACAAGGGCATGGGGGTCCGAGCAGCAAGTCAAGGCTAGCGCCCCGCCTGCCTGTCCTTCACCCTGCCCGCCTGACCCCACACTTGACTCCCTGGGCAGAGAGACTCACCCTCTGGTCAATCTGCTTCCTGGCTGGCAAACGACAGTGACCACCACCATCTGTTTGACTGGACTCGCCTGGCCATCTTCTCTGGGTTCCGTGGTGGCCATCGGAGGAGACGTGGCCATCACGGTCCCCACCAGCACCAACCCCCGCCACCTGCCCTTGGTCTAAGGTCTCCTCGACCCAGCCCAATTACACTACAGTTAGCGAACCCCCAAGGGACCTTAGCACCTGAGTCCTCTGGGGTGGCCGCTGACCAACCTGCCCGGTCGGAGGACCGACCGACACCCACTCCATTGGTGGTCCGGCCGACCCCTACTCCTCATGCCCCGTCGGAGGACCGACCGACATCAACTCCGCCGGTGGTCCGGCTGACACCTGCTCCTCGTGCCCAGCTGGTGGATCAATCTCTCCGCCGTGATCCAACTTTTTTTTCTCTCTTTTTTTCTTAGAACCGTTACTGAAACAAGGTCTGGCAACCTTAACAGCACCTACTCATAGCAACAGCAAAAGTAAAACATCTGTTTAACACAATCTTGCTGCCTTTTTACAACACCAGCTGCACAGAACTTTGCTGCATTATATTTCTTTTTTTTTTTTTTAACTTAACACTCTTCTATTAGTCTTTTAGGTTTCATTGCGTGACGACGTGGTCCCTCTTGACCTGTTTCAGTGGAAGGTGAGTGTTCTGTGCTGTTTCCAGTGACAGCTGTAAAGCTGGGTGAGTTGTGCTTTACTCCTTTAGTCCATCAGAGATGCCAATGTCTGTCCCTTCAAGACAGGTGCGTGGCACTTTCAGCAGGTGACGACGATTTCTTTGCAGCGTGTTGCCATACTCAGTAAGTACCTCGTAGGATCTTGGTGTTGTCTCTTTGATGACCTTGGCAACAGGTCCCCATTTTCCATCACATCTGACACGTACCGTGTCCGTTTGTTCCAGTGGACATAATGGTTTGGCGTTCCTGTTGTAGGCTTTGCTCTGGCTGTTCATCTTTGTAAAGTCTCTGTGCCTCTTATGAAGCAGGTGTTCTGCCGAGGGTAGCCGTGTTCTCAGCTTCCTGTTCATGAGGAGTTCACCTGGAGACTGTCCACATTCAAGAGGGGATGCTCTGTAGTTTAGCAGGACTAAATAAGGATCCTCCCCAGTCTCTGCAGCTTTCTTTAGCAGCCGCTTCACAATCTGCACTCCTTTTTCAGCCAAGCCGTTTGACTGCGGGAACAGTGGACTTGATGTTACATGTTCAAAACCATATGTCATATGTCTTGTGAAGATGGCCTTAGTGTGTTTTATCATTTGTTGTGCTGTTGTGTTAGACAGCAGCGCCAGCTCTGGATAGTTTGACTTGTAGTCCACAATGACAAGGTAGTCCCTCCCTGCCAGCTGGAATGAGTCTGTGCCAACTTTTCTCCATGGCTCCTCAGGTTTGCTGTGGGCCATTAGGGGCTCCTCAGGTTGCTGGTACCTGTGCTGCTGACATGTCTCACAGCGCTGCACTAGTACCTCAATGTCCCTATTCATGTGTGGCCAATACATCTTGCACATCTCTTGCATTTCTCAATGCCCAAGTGTCCCTCATGTGTGAGTTTTGCCATTTGTGAGCAATCCGTTTACCTCTCAGGAGCACACCATGCACAACTGACAGCTCGTCTTTAAAGCTCTGATATGGATTTGTCAGCTTCTGGTCTCCTTGCAGGTGGATTTTGTCCATTACAGCTTGCAGCTCACGGTTGTCTGCCGTTGCCTCGGCAAGCTGTCTCCATCTGTCCTCGGAAACTGGTAGGTGCATTTGTATGCAGTACACATGAACCTGTACATCATGTTCCGTGTTACTTGACCCTGTGTGGCTCAAGGATGCTCTGCTAAGTGCGTCTGCCATTACCAGGTGTTTTCACTTTTCTCAATATCTCATCATGTTCATCCAGGAAAACTCCCACATCTTCCATGCCATCGAACATTTGTTGGACTGTCCTGTGGAAAACCTCTGGGGCTGAGGCAATTCCAAAGGGCATGCGTAGAAAGCAATGCCTTCCAAAGGGAGTGTTGAATGTGCACAGTTTTGAACTTTCCCTTCATCCAGTTTAATTTGGTAGAACTCTGATGATGCGTCAAGCTTGGAAAAGAAACGTGCCCCAGTTGCACTTGTGATGTCTGATTTAGTTGGCAGCCTGTAGTGCTCTCTTTTGATCCATTTATTCAGATCTCTTGGATCGATGCAAAGTCTCAGATCTCCGTTCTTTTTTTCCACAATGACGAGGGAATTAACCTAGTCTGTCTGTTCCTTCACTTTTCTCACTATCCCCTTACCTATCAGGGATTTCAGTTCTCTTCTCAGTCTTTCTTTTAAAGCCAATGGCACTTTCCTTGCTGCGTGGGTAACCAGTTCTGCATTGTCTTTCAGCCGTATTTTGTACTGGTTAGGTAGGCAGCAAACACCCTGGAATACATCCTTGTACTCTCTCACTATCTCAGTGGTGGAATCTGCAGATGTGTCCATCTGTTTGCCATCTGCGGCACCCCTATTGGTAACTAGAGCACTATCAATGACATGGACTCTCTTAATAAGCCCTAGTCTTTCACTTGCTTTTAGACCTAAGATCGGCTGTCTATCCTCCTCAACTAGGACAAACAGTGCACTTACGGTGTGACCCTCACCTGAAAGAGTAGCTCTGAAAACACCTTTGTATGGGATCGGTTGGTCATTAAATGCCCTTAAGTCCAATTTTCTTGGGTCTCACTTTTGGCTTAATGCTCAGCTTCTTGAAGTATTTTCTTGGCAGGACATTTACTTGTGCACCTGTGTCGATTTTCATTGGTACTGTTACACCATCTACACTCAAAGGTGCTATCCATTCATCCTCATTACCGTCCATATCAGTCAGTGTTACTGCTTCGATATACAGTGGTTCTCCGTCCTCACTATCACTTTCCTATTGTTTCTGCCCAACGACATGTACCTTTTTCTTTGTGAAGCAGGACCTGGCAAAGTGATTTTTGTCCTCCACAGTCTCTGCCCTGTGGTTTCCATTTGGGTTTCTGTGACTGCCGCTTATCAGATCTCTTTTTGTGTTTTTGCACCATATCAACAGTGGCAGTTTCACTTTCATTTTCAAATGATTTTAGCTATATCTTTGTACTTTCTGCAGCCTGGCAAATACCAACTGCCTTTTCTAAGGTGAGTTCATTTTTTTTTAATAACAGCAGCCTTACTCTCTTGTCCTGCACTCCTATTACGATCTGGTCCCTTATCATGTCGCACAGTGTGCCAAAGTTGCAGGACTGACTCTTGAGGCACAAGTCTGTCACATACAGTTCTATTGATTCAGTCTCTTTTTGCATTCTGTTCCTGAAGACATACCATTCATATGTTTCATTTTTTCTTAGCGTGCAGTATTCCTCAAACTTGCTCAGTACCGCTGGCAGCTAGTCTCTTTCCTCCTCTGAAAAGTCGAACGTGTTGTACATATCCAACGCGGCCCGACCAGCCACAATTAGCAACAGATCTATCTACCACCGATCGTTTCTTTCGGGCCTAATAGCTAATAAATAAAGCTCAAACTTTGCCTAAAGGCTTTCCAGTTAGGGTGGACGTTGCCCGTCAACTGTAACTCGTCAGGTGGGCGAATGTTATTCATTACACTCCTGCTACCATGTATTGATTGGACTGTACACGCAGACTGCCATTCTCAAGAGTGCTTTATTGCTCGACCTCAGTTTACATGCAACGTAATGCAACACCAGCTAAACGGTGCCCTCTGTAGGTTGGCTGTACAATAGTCAGTATCAGTACAGGGAGAACACAAGCAAGGGGAGCAGAGGAGACACAGACGGGCAAGCCAAAACACAAGGGAAAAACCGAATCACAAGAAAAAAGGAGAAATAAACAGGACACTCACCATCTGCCGGGCTGCCACCACAACAATAAACATATCATTACAGGATGCACAGAAGGCTGTGGCTTTGACAAGAACCTTCATTCAAAGAAAGAGGTCATCACGTTTTTGAGAAGTTTTACAAAAAAGTTGTGGAAGACTCGCAAAACCTCAAAGACGCCCCAGTGTTGCCTTGGCAACAGAAACGCCATGCTAGACTGGATACAGGAAGAGAGCCTGAACACACATTCCAGAACCCAGTGGATCATTACAAGAGACTATACTTAGAAGTTTTGAACAGTGAGACGTGCATGTGGCAGCTGCACTGGAGCACATGATTGTGTCTGCAGCTGAAAGGGAGACGGTCCCTAGTGGGTCTCTACAAGAGCGATTTTTACATTGACACTCTCCGTGCACAGCTGGATATGTTGCCAGACGTGATTCAGAGTTCTGGTATTGAAGGAGGCCCAACAATAGCCTCAGTAGCATCGGTAATGAATGCCACTCCTGTGGCAAAAAAAATGTGTTGTTTCTCGTCCCTCCATTGTATCAAGACATATCTGAGATCAACAATGATCCAGAGACTAAATAGCTTGATGTCATCCAGCACAATGACAGACGGAGACACTTCTTTGGGAATATTTAGAGTAGGGGTGAGTTTGACGTTTCTTTTCAAACTATTTTTATTCTGTTAATAACCTATTGTGTTAGCTGTAATATAACGATCGCAAGTGGAAATAAATCCAGGGTGTGTGCTTGAACGTCAGAAGAAAAGAAAAATAAATATTCGATAGCCAACTTTTCATGCTTTTCAATTTTTCATCATGCTCAGGGATCACAGCCTATCAGAAAGCAATACATTCTGATGTCTAAAAATGGTTTGGCTTGTATCATCATCCACATCCCATGTTGTGAAGTCTGTCTCACGGGTGGTGTCCTCACAAAGGTGAGCTCTTCTGATGATGAGGATGGATTAGTGATGGGTAATGCTAAGCCACAGGGGGCAAGGCCAAGTAACACTGAGATCTTGTCTTACTTGCCCCACTACTTATTTTATCTTTCTAATAAGAAATGTGGTGATGTTGTTCCCATGTCTGTTTAATGATATTCCCTCCCAGACCTCGGTCCTAATTCATGAAATTTCTGACTAACCCGAAACTGATCAAGCAGCATGGGCGGCTGTGGCTCAGGAGGTAGAGCGGGTTGCCTCATAATCGAAAGTGAATGTGTGTGAATGTTAGTTTCTGTTTGAGCACTTAGGCTCAGTGTCTGAATGTTGAAAGCGATGTAGTGTACAAGCATTTTGAGTGGTCAGAAAGACTAGAAAGGCGGTATAAAAATGCGGAGCATTTGCATGCGTAATGGGTCAGGCCAGCAAAGAGGGAAGTGATAAAGAAGGAGGCTGACTACCTTGTGGGTTTGCAGTACCAACTCTAGTCCATGGAGTCTGGGAAGGGTACTATTCTCTATCTTGGCCAGCAGGTTGGTCGAGGACAGGTGCGTCCTGTAGATGCAAAAATCAAGGCCATTACTGAATTTCCTGTACCAACTACCAGGAGAGAGCTGCGCCGTTTTCTTGAGATGCCTGGGTACTATCACCAGTTCTGTAAAAACAGCCATATTGACTACCTTAACCAGTCCTTCAAAGCCCTTCGTTTGGTCCAGTGAGTGCCAACAGTCTTTTGAAAATTTGAAAAGCATCCTGTGTTGCGCTCCTGTCCTGTCTGCCCCAGACTTCTCTGTGCCCTTCAAGCTAGAAGTTGATGCCAGCGCAGTCATGGCTGGAGCTGTTCTGCTGCAAGAAGACCACCAGGGAATCGATCATCCCGTGAGTTACTTCTCACGCAAATTTAATAACCAGTAACTTAATAAGTACTAGGTACTTAAGAAGCTCTTACACTATTGTTTGTACTGCAACACTTTGAAGTTTACCTGGGATCAAGTGTCAAACCTATCAAGGTGTTCACTGACCATAATCCTCTTGTGTTCCTCTCCAGAATGCACAATACCAACCAACGCCTTATGCGTTGGTCTTTAATAGTGCAGGGCTACACCCTGGAGATTCAGATCCAGAAGGGATCTAATAATGTGCTGGCAGATGCTTTGTCACGTGTGATGTAGCTGAATGTATGTTGAGGTATTGGTTCCAAACATGTTTGGATTTATAAGGGTGGGGGTGTTACATGCCAAGCAGGCCTGTTTTTGTTTTTGTTTTCATCCTGCTTTCTGAAAAAGGAAGGAACTGATGCCGGATCTGAGAGCTGTGAAAGAAAGGGGGGACATTTAATAATTTTATGGAAAGAAATCAAAGTTCAATGTTCCTTAAAACAGTAGAAGAAAAATAAAAATAAACATTTTTTTAAATGCAAAACTAAAGCATCTACTGATACTGAATGTAATTGAGGGGATATCAAAACCACTAACTCACATCTTTAATTTGTCATTCCAAACTGGTCAAAAAAACAAAAATGAAAACACAAATGTCATACCTATGTACAAAACTGGAGATAAACACCACTTCACAAATTACAGGCCTGTCTCTCTACCGCTACAATTCTCAAAAATCCTGGAACTCTCTTCAGTGACAGATTGGACAAATTCATAGATAATACCAATTACTTGCTGACAGCCAATAAGGATTCAGAATAAATAGGTCAACATAATTAGCTTTAAACACTCATTGAAGAAATCACAAATTCCACAAACAAAAAAAATTTGGAGTTGGGATTTTCCTTGATTTGAAAAAAGCATTTGATACAATAAATCATGAAATATTAAAGAGGTGGTATTCTGCTTTTTGGCCTTTTCCCTCGAGTTATATAACTGTTTTGTGCATGTAACAGGTTAGCAAATTGAAAAAGCCCAAAGTCCACCCCAAAGGGAGTTCCCATCTTCCACAGAAAACACTGATCTGATCAGCTAGTCCGACACGGCCCTCAAAAACACCGGTGGAAAAACAGTGAGCTGCAGCACACACCTTCTCTCCCTTCCAAACACTAGCTACCCTCCAGGCCGTCAATGGACATAAAGTTGTTACTGTGATGTAGAGACAGAGCTCAGTTAAAACTTTATGGATGAAAGATACTTTTGTTACAGATTAATAACTCACCACTCTGAAACTCTTGCTCCAGTCTATGTTGCCAAGCTGGTCGGCAACATGTACAGCTGAACCAAAGCCCTGTTTATGTGACAAGTGGTATGTGAAAGTACGTTTACATTTACTCATTTGGCAGACGCTTTTATCCAAAGCGACTTACATTTGAGGAACAACATACAAGCATCAACAGAGCATCAACTACAGATCTACAACTGACAATACATACTAGTAAGAGCAGCAATAAATACTAGTAAGAGCTCACAGTACATATCACATCAATGGGGTAGATACCTAGGGAAGGAAGTAAGAGTTAACAAAAAGTGCAATCAATACAAGATCATTGTAGAGGATAGAAGAAGAAGAGCACAGGAAGTGCATGTTAGAGGTTAGGAGTTAGAGGTGTTATAAGAGGAAGTGTTCTCAGAAGAGATGAGTTTTCAAGAGCTTCTTGAAGTTAGAGAGGGACGCCCCTGCTCTGATGGTGTGTGGTAGCTCGTTCCACCATCGTGGTGTCACAGATGAGAATAGCTGGGACTGGGATTGCTTTGTGTGAAGGGATGGCAGAGCCAGGCAGCATTTGTTGGAAGAGTGTAGTGGCTAAGAAGGAACGTAAACTTGTATTATGGAGTTTAGGTAGATGGGTGCAGACCCAGTAGTCACTCTGTATGCAAGCATTAGTGACTTGAATTTGATTCTGGAGGCCATGGGGAGCCAGTGGAGGTCACTGAGTAATGGAGTGACATGAGTCCTTTTGGGCTGGGTGGCGTGCTGAGTGAGGTAGGGCCTGATTTTCCTTATGTTGTATAGAGCAAAGCGGCACAGCAGCAACATAGTCTGAAAAGGACAGCTGGTCATCAATCATGACACCCAAGTTTCTCCACCACCTTGGTTGGAGTGATGGTTGCGGAGTCAATTTGTAGTTTGATGTTATGGTGGATAGATTGCTTGGCTGGAATGACCAAGAGTTCAGTCTTAGAGAGGTTTAGTTGAAGGTGGCAAGCCTTCATCCATGCAGATATGTCTGATAGACAGTCCGTGATCCGCGCCGAGACAGTGGGATCGCCTGGCGGGAAGGATAGGTAGAGTTGTGTGTCGTCTGCGTAGCAGTGGTAAGAGAAGCCGTGCGAGCGAATGATCGGCCCCAGTGAGGTTGTTTAAATTGAGAAGAGAAGGGGCCCAAGCACTGAGCCTTGGGGCACCCCTGTGGAGAGGCAGTGGGAGGAGGATAATTGTCCTTGCCACAAAAGATTGTAGGAACACCCCGAGAGGTAGGATTCGAACCACAGGAGTGCTTTACTCGAGATGCCCATTGCTGAGAGAGCGGATAGCAGGATCCTGTGGTTGACTGTGTCAAAGGCAGCTGATAGGTCAAGCAGGATAAGAACCGAGGATTGGGCTGCAGCTTTAGCTGACCTTAGGGCTTCTGTTACAGACAGAAGAGCCGTTTCAGTAGAGTGGGCACTCTTAAAACCAGACTGATATGGATCTAGGAGGTCATTCCCTGAGAGGAATTCTGAGACCTGAGAGGAATTCTGAGACTGAGAAAGTATAGTTCATAATTCATTTTGATACCAAGTAATCTATTTGAAAAGCTAATTTCATACACTATTCTATTTTCAGAACATTTCATTTACAACAGTTTGTTATATTAATGTTTATATTAGAATGTGTATTAAGTTTTATCACTGTTTAAAAACTATACAGCGAATAATATTAAGAAGTGGAATGCAGTTAGATGATACTGATCCTCGTGTCTATGGTTTCATTGTTCGTCGATGGGTTGGTAATGCCTCGGGGCTCCAGTAGGGGGATTGCTTCTCTCCCTCATTCAATACGAGTGAAGGCAGAGCTGCGTGTGTTTCTTCAACCTTCTTCCGTTACTTTTCCACTTTTTAAGGGCATAACATTTGCTTCTCACTGACCCGCCCTTCTTGCTTCTGATTGGCTATCCGCACTGACCCGCCTTCTCTGCTTCTGATTGGCTAATAGTCCTTAACTAGGAACTGCGCATGTGCAACTCCATGTCCAACAAAGATCATGTAGAGACAAGATGTATCACTCCTTAGCTAAAACGAAGCCTTCAACACAGGGTGAAAGAGAAGCTGCAGCAATGTGCAGTATGACAAAAATATGGTGTTTTTTAAAATTAAGCCATGTAAACCTGTTCTGGTACAACCCATAATAAAATGAACCTGAAAATGAGCAGAATACCACCTCTTTAATCAATGAATTGGGTGTGCAGTTATTTAAAAGACGGGCAACAATTTGTTTGTCACTCCGAGATGTCTTAGATCATCAAAAAAATTTAACATTAAACAAAGATAACACAAGTAAACACAAAATGCAGTTTTTAAATGAAGGTTTTTAATATTAAGGGGGAAAAATCCAGACCCACATGGCCCTGTGTGAAAAAGCGATTGCCCCCCCCCCGTTAAAAAATAAATCAACTGAACTGTGGTTTATGTAGCATGACTACATTTAATCTAATAAATTTATGAGAATACCAAATTATGAATTTTAATATTCAGAAAATATTAATTCATAAATCTCTCGCGGGGCACCACCTGATATTCCGTTCTCCCAGGGTCTCGGGATTCCCTGAGTATGGCTAATAATTATTCATTTATTCACTTACTTAACAATTGCTCAATTATTTTAAATCAGTCAGTCATTCTCATATCGAAGGGGGAAATTCTCGTGGCAGGGACTTGGCAATACACACACACTTGATTACAGTGAATTTATTAACTAATTAAGGTGAATATAAAAATGCAGTTAAAATATACATCCAAGAAATAAACAATGGCTAAACAATGAGAATGTGGTTTTCTATTGTGGGGAGCATTTGACTCATACAGGCAGCTAATGAACACAAGCTATGAGTTTTAAGAGTTAAAGATAATCTATTAACAACTATGGGACATCACTGATCACAGAATGCCTTGTTTTGCCTTACTGTGGGTCGGCGGCCTGCCTTGGCCTGTTGCACGGGTCCCACACTAGCTGCCAGATTCCTGGCTTTATGCTAGGGAATGTTCCGGGGGTTCTCCGTGTCTGGAATGAAGAAAAACCCTCAAGGGTTGACCGTCCTCGGTCTGGCAATTAGGCTGTTCTTTCAGGTGTCCTTTGTTACTGCTGGCGGGACCACCTGGCGGGGTCCGACCTCAGTGGGAGCTGTGTAAGTTCGCTCGAAGAATAAAGCTTAAAAAGAACTTGGTCGTTCTTGAATTAAACTAGTGTAACTTGTGGTCTGATAACTTTTAATAAACAAAAGAAAAGAAAAAGCAAGTAAAGTTGCTGGAAACGAGGGAAAAATCGATGTTACGGCGCTTCACGTGTGTGGCTTGAAAACGAACAAAGGCTTCGTTGCGCCGGACTGAAGTTCTTAGGGCATTGCCGGGAGAGGGGGCACGCTGGGCGCGTGCTGAAGCACAGTTGGAGAGCCAGGAACAAGAGAGGACAAGAGACAATGTGGGTCGCTGCTTTTGTCTGTTGGGGCGTGGTTCCCAGAGGGCGGTCATTTGTTCCCCTGAGGGAGGGCTTGTTTCCGGTTTTCCTGAGGGACCGTCTTGTCTTTAACTTTCAATATTTCTAATCTAAAATCTATTGTGCGTATTTTAATCAAATATCTTCCCACAATCAAACCTTAATTGTCAAACGGGTATACCGTTCTTAGTTAAGCACTTGATAAAAGGAAAACAATTGTCAGTAGTTCAACTTTGAGGCTAGCATTTCAGAATGAATCACATCAGAAGAGAAGAACTTAACTAACTTTGGATATATTGGCTGTTACACGTTCTTAGAGAATATAAGCAAGATACACGAATGGCATCAGAATATGAACAGGTAAATACAGAGTGACATTAATACATTAAAACGGCATTTCAGACGATGGCATGTAATACTTATTTTGTCCACTTGGGGGAGCTCTGGTTCCATGACGATAGCTTGATTAACCCTAAAACAACCTTCTGCTCAGGAGCTGGGAAATTGAATCATTTAACCTTAATTCGAGCTGGAAAATTGCTCGAGTAGTATAGGATGACATTTCTTTATCATATAATTTCTAAAGGAAGTGTCAGAAAGTGTTGGGAACAAAGCATTGTTTACAACATAAAATGAATAAAGGTCAGGGATCCTTGCTGAAAATTAAAACACTGCAAAATTAACTTGTTTAGATTTTTTCAACAACAAATAACACCAACATGGTAACATAACTACTCAAATGGAGTGGAGCGACCTAATCAAGTAACTAAAAGATTATTTAATTAAACAAGGTAATGGCAAGTTATGAGGAGACAGTATTCCTTTGTCCACAGAAAGGAATGTGGACTGTGTCCTTTCTCCGGCGTCTGGAGTTTCTCACATCTGGGCGTGAAGAGGAGAATAACCTTTCAGGTGAGGTAACTAAACAAAGAGGGAGGTCAGTTGCCATGGTTACGTGTGTGGGGGGCAGTTTAGGGTTAGAGTTCCGAGCTCCTGCTCACTGCTGAGTGTTTCTTTGTCATTTTAACAGTCAGGCACCGCAATATCTGGCTGCGGCATCAGAGGTGGCAAGTTTTATGATCGAACTGCCCAGAAACAGCACTTAGGGAAAGCAACCTTTCAACCCCCCTCCTTTTATTTCTCCCAGGGAGAGAGAAAGAATTTGGAGTAGTCCAAATCTATTTTATATAAAATGCACAAATTCAATTCAATTTTATTTATAGCGCCAAATGACAACAACAGTTATCTCACAGAGCAGGTCTAGACCGTACTCTGTGATGTTATTTACAGAAGCCAAACACAGAGGCAAGGAAGAGGCAGAAACCTCGAGCAGAACCATGGCTCAGGGTGGGCGGCCATCTGCCTCGACCGGTTGGGGGTGAAGGAGAGAGAGGGAGGGAGGAGAGAGAGAGAGAGAGGGCAAGAGAGGAACAGAGAGAAAAAGAGAGGGATGGAAGGAGAGGGATGGAAGGAGAGAGAGAGGGGAGGGAGGCGGCCTACACAATAAAGGTGATGTTGCTATAGACTAAATGAAAAATGGTATAGATATTATAGTAGTGTTGATGATAATCGTAATGTTAATGATTATAATAACAATAATAACAATAGGACTAGTAACAATAGTCGTTGCAGCAGAGGGTGTCGAGCAGGAACACGGGGCAGCAGGTGACCCGCAACCACAGATCCAGACTCCACAGCTCCAGAGCCAGAACACCTGCAGGAAGTGATAGGAGGAGAGAGGGAGGGACGAGAAAGCACAAGACTACCGGAAAGGGGAGAAGTTGTGTTGGTAACATGCAATAATGGGATGAGGTTGCATACAGAGGGAGAGAAAGTAGAGGAGAGAGGACCGCAGTGCATCATGGGAAATCCCCCGGCAGTCTAGGCCTATAGCAGCATAACTAAGGGATGGTTCAGGACTCACCTGAGCCAGCCCTAACTATAAGCTTTATCAAAGAGGATAGTCTTAAGCCTACTCTTAAATGTGGAGATGGTGTCTGCCTCCTGAACCCAAACTGGAACCTGGTTCCACAGGAGAGGCTTGATAGCTGAACGCTCTGGCTCCTAGTCTACTTTTGGAGACTCTAGGAACCACAAGTAACCCTGCATTCTGGGAGTGCAGTGCTCTGGTGGGGTAGCAAGGTACTATGAGCTCTTTAAGATAAGATGGTGCCTGACCATTAAGAGCTTTGTAGGTAAGAAGAATGATTTCAAATTCTATTCTGGATTTTACTGGAAGCCAATGCAGAGAAGCTAAGACAGGAGAAATGTGATCTCTTTTCCTGGTTCCTGTCAGAACACGTGCTGCAGCATTCTGGATCAGCTGAAGAGTCTTAATGGACTTTTTCGAGCAGCCTGATAATAAGGAATTGCAGTAATCCAGCCTAGAAGTAACAAATTCATGGACTAGTTTTTCTGCATCATTTTAGACAGGGTCCTGATTTTCGCAATATTACGTAGGTGAAAAAAGGCGGTCCTTGAAATTTGCTTAATGTGAGACTTAAACGACATGTCCTGATCAAAGATAACTCCAAGATTCCTCACAGTGGTGCTGGAGGCCAGGGCGATGCCATCAAGGGAAACTATCTTTAGATAATGCGTCACAGAGGTGCTTAGGCCCAGAACTAAACTAAATACTTCAGTTTTATCTGAGTTTAACATTAGAAAATTATAGGTCATCCAGGTTTTAACATCCTGAAGGCACATTTGAAGTTAGCTAACTGATGAGTTTCATCTGGTTTGATCATAGATATAACTTAGTATCATCTGCATAACAATGAAGGTTTTGGAATATTTCCTGATAATATTGCCTAAAGGAAGCATATTTAAAGTGAAGAGGATTGGTCCAAGGACAGATCCTTGAGGAACTCCATGACTAACGTTCATCGTTACATGTACAAACTGAAATCGATCTGA